>NC_043982.1:34080862-34680862 GCF_902150065.1 Myripristis murdjan | reverse complement strand
CCTAAACAAGGGATACATTATTTACAAAGATAATTCAGCTTGATAGTTTAGTGATTTTTTGATAAACGTTATCCACCTCAGGATACTGCTGGTCCTCTGGTCTCTACCTGTCTTTTGAACTTCAGCTTCACCTGCGATGTACAAAGTATACCTGGCCTACCTGAGCTTATTACCACATTATGCAAACTTTACAGACAAAAGGACCGAGAACTTCTTTTCATCATCGGGCTTTTTTGTGCCCTCCTCTTCCCATAGATACCGCCACTTGCTGTGCACCCCCAGTGCGCTTTGGCAACGTCCGGCGCAGTTAGTGTGTATGTGCTGGATCATTCATAAAGCTTAAAAAGAAAGAGAGAAAGAACTATTCCCGACATAACATCCCCCTCAGCTTGTTTCTGAACTCTTTTCTCATGAGGCAGTAGATGATCGGGTTTAAGCAGCTGTTGGTGTGCGCAAGGCACACGGTCACAGGGAACACATAGGTGTGGACTATGTAATATGCTCTGTCCCAGTTCGCAGCATTCAGCTTAACCAACACACTCCAAAAGGTGATGGCATGGTTTGGCATCCAGCAGAGGAAGAAGGTCAGCACGACGATGGTGACAGATTTTGTGACTTGGGATCTCCGTTTGGGGTTTCTCGTTTTCATACTCCGATTGCGAATCAATCGCAGCAGCATGATGTAGTTGAAGGAGACGATGAACATAGGTAACACAAAAGCAACGAGTATTTTCTGGATGTGGTAAACTGCCAGCCAGTATTGTCCACCCGGGAATCTCAACAGACAGAGTTTTTCTCCCGTTACGTTGGAGACGGTGGAGAAAATAGAAGTTGGTGTCGTCGCCACCGTCGCCAGTGCCCAAATCAGGGCGCACACCCATTTGGCGGAGCAGACATTCTGTGTGCTTCTGTTCTTCAGAGCGGAGTAGACGGACCAGTAGCGGGTCACACTCATTGCAGTGAGAAAAAACACACTGGCATACATGTTCATCACGGTGACCGAGAGGATGATTTTGCACATGGCGTCTCCAAACGGCCAGCTGAAGTCCAACGCGGTGTCCACAGCCCAGAAGGGCAGGGTCAACACGAACTGGAAGTCCGTCACTGCCAAGTTGAGCACGAAAAAGTTAATTCTGGACTTCTTCCTCTCTTGTTTGACTCTGATAAAGAAAAGGACTAATAAGTTACCCACCAATCCCGCTGCGCAAACTACAGAGTAAACAAGACAAATGAGGAATCGGAGGACCGGGCTCCCATCCGCTGTCACGTCGATATCCTCCAGGTTGCTGAAGCGGTCCGGCTCGGCCAAGGACCTGTTCAACCAGCTGCTGTCATTCCCTTTATTCATAGCGTCTCTGGATAGAAATTATATCAACTCAAAGATTCCTGGATATCACTGTGTTTTAATATAGGTAAAGGCAGATGATGAGATACATGACTCTCTAGGTCAAGCTGATGCACGGAGTGTCACTTGAACGATACGAGCATGACACCCCCTCCTCCTCTCTTATCAAATATGCACAATAACGTTCTATAGGCTACCAATTTTCAACTGAGACTGACAAACATTCTGCCCCACCCTCCATCCCACCCACCCGGCTGACCCACAGTGCATGTGGATGCATAGGAACTTGCACATAAACAGGTGCCATAAGGTTTGACCTGTTGATCACATCTGGTCACCTTGGAGCGTGTTAATTTGCCACACGTTTTCCAACTTCTTTTTCTGTTTGTAAAAAATGCAATTTAAAATCTTTACATTAAGCAAATATTGTGTCATTCACCACTCTCAGGCGCTGTAATGTTTGGACTTGATGCAATGCACGTAATTTCTCTCCAGACCCAATGGCATCACCAAAACCACTTGTCACTGCCACCCAGTGTTTGGCTCTACAACGAGAGGCTCTCATCAACAGGTGTAACACAACCCCACAACATGATCCTCACTGTCTGGGAATCCAGCACAAAAAAGGGAAAAGACACTGACAGAAATAACAGAATGCATTTTATTACATCTAAACTTTTCTACATAAACAGGTAACATTCAATTGGTAAACAATTTCTTCCAATGCAGGTAATAAATATTTTTTTCACTTAGTATATTCATACAAACTGACAATGGTCTACTGTACACCGTCTCATCCTTGCCCTCATTGAAAAGCCTTTTGATTTTCTCGGGTTGGAGCTATGAAAACAGAACCTGTGAATTTAAGGCAGTGAGTGCAGATGTCGACTTGAGTCTGACTTTGAGATTATTTCCGTAAAATGGGACTCTTTCATGGCCAAAGTCCTTTTTTAATAGTACAGCTTTCATTTTCTAAAAATATATAAATTAATTTATTCTCTCGCTCTGAATGGACACACAAAAAGCATACAAACGGACATCAAACTCCCAAGTTTGGATCTGAATTTCAGTTTTTTTCAGTTTTCCATACAGACACAATATACACATTGTCGACAGTTCCCTTTATCTAAGGTGTGAAAACATGACATTGGCAAAAGAGTTGCTGCTTTTGACACACTATTTGAGTAATTACTGATAATAGTGGCCTGATTCCTGTGTTGGTGCAGTGTCTCACACAGCTCAAGACGTGAACCACGTGCTACTGTGCTACTGCACAGCGTCATATATATATATATATATATATATATATATATATATATATATATATATATATATATATATATATAGATTGTGATGGCAAAAAGGCCTGTGCTTATCCATCTATCACTGCATTGCAGACTGAAAAAATAAAAATGTATCATCTCTTGATGCAGTCTGACATTTTCTCACAAAAACCCAACTGGAGAATGAGTGTGAAAGAAAGAAAACAGGAATCACATGCGCAGATTCAAGAGCTGCTTCTCCCTTTCGAAAACAAACAATATTGAACCACAAGGGGGTGCTGTGCTGTGCACACTGCAACATTTTGAAACACGTTGGAGTGGAGGATTTGACTGTTGAGGCCATCCCAGTATGTAGAGCACTTCAACAAAAACACATTCAACATGGTCTGCTCTCTCACTTCATCTGTGACCATCACATATAGGTGCATAACTGTAGTCTCTTGCACTGTATCATGAGAAATATGAGGAAAGAAGACAAGTTCAAATAAATTAAATCATGATAAAATGTACTTGTGAACTGTGACCATCTTGTCAAGTATCCAAATATTGGTGATTAATATTCAAAGAGACAGGGTATGGGAACTTGATGATCATATCCCTATCATTGTAGCAAGATATCTCTCAAGAAAAGATGCATCCTGTGACAAATATGAATGATTAAACGATACCTTGTGGAAAAACTGCTGGCGGAGAAAAAAGAAGGAAAAAAAAAAATCAGGAACATTAAATAAAAACATATCAATATCACAATAGCTCTTGAGAGACAGTGACACACACTCATCCATGGAAATCAAACAAGTGTAAAAATATAATATACAGAGATAGATTACAAAATAAATAAAATACTGCACAACATTGGAAATACACAGAAACTGGCTCTGACAAGTTTTATGTCAAAAAGCCAATGTCAGAGCTGGGGTTGGTTCCTGGGGAGGAGGTTAAAGATGCCAGGAGCACGGTGGGAGGTCGGGGTATAGAGATAGAGAGAGAGGGGGAGAGGGAGAGAGAGAGAGAGGGAGAGGGAGAGGGAGAGGGAGAGAGAGAGAGAGAGAGAGAGAGAGAGAGAGAGAGAGAGAGAGAGAGAGAGAGAGAGAAGGAGCATTACATTAGAGGAAAGACTTGGGGCTTCATTTTGGGGTGGCAACAGTCTCCCATTTACTTGCTCTAGGACTCTTGGACAGGACAGGGGTTGTTGGATGTTTGGGGCTGCAGTCAGAAGTGATTATCTCAATGTGGAGAGTAATTAGACTTTGTGGTGAGCTGCTTGTCTTGGACTTCTGAAAGTGGAACACCTTGGGCAAGCCGATAAGAAGAAAAGTTTCAAGGTTACTACTAGTAAAGTGGACACTCAGGCCAGAGGAAGGGGTGGACTGACTGGAGGAATGTCACAAGAATCGATACTTGGGTACCAAGTCAATACCAAAAAGTTTTTAACGATATCAATACTAGTGGTTTTAAGTATCGGTAGAATCAGCGCAACTTGATCCCTCACTCTGTAAAGTCAGTGTTCTTACTCTAATGTTGCCTTAGCCTGTTTGTTTATACAAAATGAGGGCACATAATCATACCCCTATATCAGTTCCTCTGGTTTTAAATGGCTATTTTGCTGGGCTGCTTTGTTTTCTGCTTGAAGGCTATGGGGCCATGCTGCACTTTTAAGGGTTTTTATTCTAATGTACACTATATGTTTAACTACTTGAAATACAAAGTTTCGGCTTACTGTTTGCTGGAAAACGTGAGCGAGGCCAGTCAAGACTACTGAATGTCCCTCATTCAGTGGTCTTGGCCGTCCTCGCTCAGGTGAGTGACTGACTAACCCACATGGTTGAAATGTGCATGTGCAAAAATCGAGGTATTGAGCTTGAGCTGTATTTGGCTGGCTAACTGGACACACAAGAGGTAAGCTGTAATTCAGGTATGAATGACAGAATTTGTAGCTTATTCAGCAGGCGTATTTACTGCAACCACATTACGGTTTACTACCGTTGTTTATTTGGTAGTATACAGGCTGGTTAACTAACTGGAGGGGGTGGGTGCTGAAGCCCAAGCAAAGCCAAATAAGCATTTGTTAAAAACTGTTTGGACCGGATACGTGCACCGAGTCCTGACAGGCTATTCTTTCCTGCAGGGAGGTGACCGAACTGCAAAAAGGCTGATTAGCGGCTAAAGCGATAAGACAAACAGAAGGTAGGCAGTGTCGCTTCTGCCCCATGTGCTGTCTGGTGGAATTTTGTGCTGGTGCACGTAGACACCAATACACAGTGTAGGAATGAAAAACATGGTAGTAGAAAATGTTCAGTTTCTGTGATTGATGCTGCAGTGGCGGTCCAGCTGTACTAGGCCTGTCTATTCTTACTGGTGTTGTTAAAACATCTTTAAAGAAAGGCAAGTGTGATGAATGGGATTTATATATTTGCTGTGGTAACAGATTAAGTACTGAGAATTTTGGACTTTCGCTGGTATTGGTATCAACTACAAAACTTCTGGTGTTGTGACATCCTTTGTTGACTGGGCTATGAAGAGGACAGGAGAGATACTAAGTCTGTGTCACTGGTATCACTGGACATCTTGTAACATGACCAGACAACACTGACAGATGTTGGTGCGGTTCTGGACTGGTGATTGGCTGAGATGACAAACTGTGACCAACACTATGTCCCTTATCCAAGTCCTCAAAATCTACAATACATTCAGTACAAGCAAACCGCGTGTTTTACACTTTTCACAGAACAGACTGACTCTCAACCTCATTTCAACACTTCAAAAAAATAGGGCAGCAAACTTGCAGGGTTGTTAGGTTCCAGAGACAAGTCGCAGATCTTTAACCTGCTAGTTTTGTGCCCAGTCAAAGTTGGCAGACAAGACCTCAGGCCACCTCTCTTGCTAAAGCCTCCACCTTTTGACGCTGGCACTGGCTAGCCCACTTCCAGTCGTCAATGATTTTCCACAAGCCATGTCCCAATAACCCCTATGTCCTCGACAATCACAGATATCCACTGCAGGTCAAGTTAAGGTAAAGGAATGGGTGATGTATCAGAAAAAGGGTGATGGTTGTGACCACATAAGACATTCTTTTTGACTCTGAAATCACATCTGCTTCTCTGTTTCAAACACGCTGTGAAGCATGCACACAGGCACTAGTTGAACTTGGTCTCTTGCCCCAGCAGAGCAGTGGCTTATCTCATGGAAGCCTGTCTCCTTAAGAGCCCACCACAGCCACAACAGCTAGACCTTCATCGAGATTTAAATTCCACTTAACAGTCGAGCAAAAAAGATGAATAGAAACTCAAGACGACTAGAGACACTTGCAAAAGGACACAGTGTCTGAATAACCACTAACTAAAACTGAAGAAGTGGACACTTGACTGAAAACACTGTGGCACACAGTTTCAACTTCACTCAGAATATTGTTATAGTTTTCATAGGTACCATATGTTATTTTTGGCATTGTGCAAAAAAGAAAAAAAAAATCTCCCAGCTCAAAACTCTAAATTGGCAAGTATAAATGGTCTGAAGCTGAAAACGAAAAAAGTCTCAAAAATCAGTAAATGCTGTATGCCGGCAGAAGAGTCTTTTTTTCTTTTTTTTTTTTAGGGGGGGTTGGGAATCAAAGAGTGAAAAGAAATCAAAACCGGAAATGGCTAATTTCCACCTATACACTCCCCATAGCGTCAACCTGAAGGTCTGAGGGAATGCATATACAACTGTTTAAATATCATACATAACTTAAAAGCATAATAAAATTATTAGTACATGAATAAACAGTACAGTCAAGCTCTGATAAGTTCTTGTCATGGGAAAAAGAAATACACCATGAATTTGAAACAGAAAAGTACAAACAAGGGAGAAATAAGGGAGAGAGAGAGAGAGAGAGAGAGAGAGAGAGAGAGAGAGAGAGAGAGAGAGAGAGAGAGAGAGAGAGCTAAAATGCAGTTCATATCGGAGAAATAATGCAATGGAAAATTTAAATAGGATAGAGCTAAAAGGGAACAAAAGTTATCAAAGTTGTACGTGCCAACATGGGCATATATATAAGCTGTGCGTGGGGAAAAGAAAACATAACCTCAGTCCTCCACTTAAAAATAGCAATTGAAGCAACTCACTAGACTGAAAAATGTCCAGAATTAATATACAAAAGTAAAAGAGGAAAATATATTTTGTTCTCTGTACACAGCGCCACTCCTCATTATCTTATAAAAGAGCCTTCCTCCTTTATATTTTTGCTCAGGTAGCGTCTCTGCTGCTTGTGCCAGGTTGGTACCAGTATAGCAGTGATGCGGGTTTGGCCTTAGGTATACAGCTTCATGGATAAAGCGTCATACCATGGGCAGATTTCTGAGTCAGTATACCAACACGATATCCAAAACTGACCCCTTTAAAGTGATGACTATATACTGTTCTCAGGTCAGCGTAGTCAAGGGACGCCCCAGGCCCGAGTTCTGTCAATATAGTGCTCTTCTTGAGGCAGTCTTGTCATATCACTCCACAAACTGACCCAGGTTCTGAGTTTGATGACTTGGGCCATTTTAGTCTCTGGATCGCAACTTTACCCTGCAGTCAAAAGTTTTTTTTTGTCACTGGGTTCATCATTGGATCGCAGTTGGACCCAGCGCAAAGTCCTTACCACTCCCGTTGGTCAGTCAGTCCAACGATATGACATCGGGTATGCCACCGTAAATAGCTGCCGCTGCTGCTTCAGTGCTACTCCGGCCTGCCACCACCCCTGGGTGTGTGTGTGAGGAGTGTGTGACAGAGTGTGAGGACGAATGTGTGGAGGAGTGAGTGTCTCGGAGGCTGCTGGAGGAGACCAGGCTGCTGCTACTGCCTGAGCTGCTGGCCCCGTTGGTTGGTGCAGCCAGCGAAGTGGCAGGAGAGGCTCCTGATTGGTCCAGAAACAGCTGCGAGGAGGAGGAGGTGGTGGTGCCGTAGGGCAGGAAGCGGTTGAGGAGCAACTCGTGGTCGTCTGAGGCAGAGGCGGCTGCTGCTGCTGCCATCACCATGTTGTAATGCTGAACAGAGGGAGGGACACAAGTGAGGAAATAATGTTGTCAGAGTTTACATTTAGAAAATACTTGACTGCCAGTTTGCCAATTTCCAAAATACTGGTAAAGATCAGACATGGGGAAGCTAACAGCAGTCTGGCCATTAAAAGCCACTAAAACTCCACTTGCATTGACCTGTTACGCATGACCCCCCTTCCCCAATAGCAACTTACAAAAATATCCACAAATGCTACTGATTGCAACTAAAGGTTTAGCTGTGATAGACAGTTAGTGTGACCACTGTTGACAAAATGCAAGTCACTTTGGACAAAAGTGTCTGCTAAATGACAATAAAATATAATGGAAACTGCATGCCAGTAGAAGGGGATGTGTATGCATATTGCAATACTTAGATATTAAAAGATATTAAAATAAGACATTACTACATGGACAGTGTTGTGCATTGCAAGTTGTTATACATTGCAGCAAAGAGGGCTGTAACTGGTGAACCCTGACTTTTTTTAAAATTTATTTTAAGCATATGACTGGTAATGGGCTGAACACCGTGAAAAGTCAGCATCTCCAAGCATTTCCAAGTAAAGTGAGGGATTGTGGGACCAACCTGATGATTGTCGCCTTGAAGGAAGGAGAAGAAGTTCAAATCTGGAAATCACAGACAGAACCAACATTGATTATCAGCAAAAAGCATTAGCAGGGATACAAACCTCAGGAATATTTATAATAAAGTAGTAATATAGTAATTTAATGAGGAAAAACAGATTTTTGGAACATGGATTATGTGTATCGCTTTCACGAACACTGCGAAAGCTGTTTCTCTGAGCAACCAAGTTGCTCCAACGAATTTTCTGATGCTGTGTGTGTCTGTGTGTGGGTGTGTGTGTATGTGAGCATACTGTGCATTACCTGACAGGTCATTGGGAGTGTGGTAGTAGGGTCTATAGTCCTGGATAAGAGGTGGGACAGGGGGGATGTAGTTTGTATCCACAGCTGGCATGCTGGGAGTCCGGCTCACAGGAGACGCCTGGTGGTGCAGGTTCAACACTCTGGAGACAAATATGTGGACACAAAGGAATTAATAGTAACACAGTAAGTGTGTGTGTGTGTGTGTTTGTGAGGGGGCAGACATGGGTGAGGAGCGGTAGAGGAAAGAATCAAAACTCACAGTTGGCAGAAAAAAAAAAACAAAAACAAAAACAAAAAAACAGCCTAAGTGTGGAAAAAGAAGCGACAAAATGTAATGCTTTCACTCACTGCAATCCATTGCATTCTTTAATTAAATGGATCTTTGAAAACATGCACCAAAATGATGTGGTGCAAAAAAGTTAATCAAGAAGCCCATTAATTCAAAACTAGGCTCCCATTTCATGCCATATTAACCCAATAAGTCACAGTACATGTTGTATCCTCTCCCTTCTTCTCAAAACACAAACTTGTGAAACAAACTGTGAGAGTCGCTGACTTCATTTAAGTCAAATGCAGGTGTAGTAGCAGTCACTGCACCTTAAAAACAGTTATGCCTAAAACTAACACAATTCTAATAAGATTTTGTTGCTGATGCACATGAATAATTGTAGCTCAAATAAAATCAATCCATAAAACAGTCACTGAAAGACTAGGTTTAAAATCTGAATGAGGTACATTCAGTGTTGCCCTTTCCCCCATCCTGAATCACGATGTTCCTGGAGCTATGTCAGTCAATTATCAACATTATTATTGTTTTGTTTGTTTGAAACAGACATTTAGAACTATGATCACCACAAATTTAAACCTAATCAATTTAACTGCACATAGAAAAGCAAAATTTGATTTAGAAAAAAAAATCCATCTTCAAAATCAAAGGTCAAGGTCTATATATCAATTTTATTCATTTTCAAAAAGGAGATCCAAGGCATCCAGGATATCCAAATCCAGTGAAAGACTCCTGATGAACACTTACTGTCAAGGCTATGTGTGTGAAAAGGCAAAAAACTACTCTTCTAGTAGAAAAAACATGAATTATTTAACATCAAAGTACTCATCTGTCCACTTTAGCAACTAAAATGAGCCTAATTTCCACATTTAATGTAACTGTGTGTGAGATGATGAACTGTGTCTGACCGACCCTTTGTTGATGATGGGTGGTGAGGTGGGCGACAGGGAGGGGCAGGCCCTTTTGGCTGGAGGCGGGAGCGGTGGCGGCGGTGGAGGAGGTGAATCCTGTCCTTCGTCATCCGAGGAGCTGTCCAGCGTCAAGTCAATCACCTCCACTTTCTTGCTGTTGCTGCTGCTGTTACTGCCGCCATGGCTGGACGATGAGGAGCTCCGCTGCTCTGTGCCTGCAGATGTCCGACATGAACCTGGAGAGAGGCAGTGACAGGCTAGTCTGTGTGCCTGTGTGTGTGTGTGTGTGTGCGCGCACGTACGTGATCTGAAGTGCAATCTTGTGAGAGCACAAAAAAAAAAAAAAAAAAAAAACACACACAAGTCCAAAAGCACAGCTGAATATTTTGAGTGTGGGCGCATGCAAACGTGCACACACAGATTGTAGCATTTCTCCGACATCCATAGGAAATGCGTTTGTTACTATGGAGACACTCTGTGGCATTATGATCGAGGCTTCACCAAACTGAAACTGACAACGCATAAACAAAGAAGGGAGGGGAAACTGAATGCCCGTGCTCTCATTTTTTTTTTTTATCATGTTTCCTTTACCATCTCCTCCGACTGCTGTTATGTAAATGTGACCCTTGCTTTTGTTTAACCCCCCCATGCACATCCCCTAATCAATTCCTCTCCCCCAGTCTCACCATCCAGTCCATTGTTGTAGGAAGCAGAGGAAACCTCTTGCACTTCCTTCTTGGACCTCATGGGGGCCCAGCTGCCATCCTCCTTGAACTGGATCTCATCACAGTCCATGCAGCTGTTCAGGATCTCCATGAAAAGCCTGGGTGGACAAAAAAGATATTTCTTAATCAAAAGCCAGGAGCTTCTTCATGGTACGTACAGGTATGAAACTGTTGTTCATGCACAGGTTGCAGTCGGTGTGCATATTAAAACACTGATGAGTATGATTGACTCCTGCTTACTGAAAAATATTTTGCCTTTTCCAGGGTATTTTTTCCTCTTCAGTTAGAGATATTGTGATGTATCACAGCTGATTATCATATGACATATCGCATATCACACAATTGCCTGTATCGCGACACCATCATTGGGATTTAAACAAGGCATGTCAATGACCTAATGTGATGTAAAATGACTAATGTTTTCATCAAGCTGTCCACTGTCTAAACACACAGGGTAAGGGAATGAGGTTAACTAAAATCAGCGCTGATGTGCAGCTGCAGAAATTAGCGCTCTTGTCTCTTGTCCAAGACAAAATCCTGAATTGAACGGAATTAATTAATGACAACTGAAGTGGTAGCAGTGCCTGAGTCGAAAGTGCAGTTACGTGATGTGAATTACTTCTGTATCTTTTGAAAGTAAGAATGGTTGAAACTGAAAGACAGTTGACAGCTGAGGCCAGGGAACCAGGAACCAGGGAACCAAAGAATCTGTGGGTTTTCATCCAAACCAAAGACAAATCCAGGTGATTTTACCAGCTAATCCCTCCGCCCCTGGCTGGGAGTACTGGGCCGTCCTGGTTCAGGATTAGTTTGGACATTCATTTGTGTCTCTCTCAAAGGACCATGCTACTGATTTTGAATGTTTTGGCCTATTTACTACAATACTTAACTACATTTAACATTGCAACAAACAATTTTGCAAATCATGTAGGGGTACTTAAGATTTCACAGCATATAATCAAAATCCACTCATTTTGCAATTAAAATTTTTGGTGGAGACACCAACCCAATTGTGCAAAGAAAACGTTTCCCTGAGGACTATCTTCTGGTGGAGACACAGTTTCACTCCTCCCTACCACAAACAACAGTGCTGATGCTTTCTTACAATGTATTACAATGGTAGAATATTGGTGTGAAGAAAGCTTGAAGTCTTAGAAAGTTAATTTTCATATCGCAGTGGAATGAATGGAAACCAACGACTAAAATATGGCTGTTTGTTTCAAGAGAAGATTAGCAGAAACGTAAGGAAAGTATATACATTTTTTGGAATATCAGGCTTAACATGCAAAATCACTGGTATGGTCCTTTAACAGGTCATTTTCTGTAAGGTTTCATGACAGGGTCGGTGTGACCTACCCGTCAATGATGAGGTGCTCGTAGGGGGCCTTCTTGTCACAGACAGGACACACCCAGGTGGGCTTCTTCTCGTTCATTTGGATGTACAGCGTGGCGTCAAAGCACTGCAGGTGGGAGCATGTCAGCGCCCGGCACGGGATCATCAGGCGCATCTTCCCGAGCTGCACAGTGAGACATGCAGTCAGGTCATAAAGAGGACACACACACATACGCACACACACACACAGCAGGAACAGAGGGTATATGTGATGCAAACACATGCCAAAAACCGACACAAAGGCAGGTGATAGGGGTGCACAAGACATGTTGACAGGTTTATCATGCATACAACCAGACAATGAGGGCATCAAGGCATGTTGGAACACAAACACATATAAAGAAGAGCAAGAGGAACAAGACGAAAGGCAGATAAGTCTTGACACGACTGAATCCTGTTCCAAAACAGTCTTAAAAAATCATGAGGGGAAAGAGAGCACGCTTACCGGACAAAGTAGTGAAACTCGTAGGCTGGTGGTGGCGATTTCACTGTCTGGGTCTGCTGTGAGCTTCTCTTTGACTGCAGATGCAAAACAAAAACACAAAAACAGACACACACTGGTGACTGACTGAGCAGTGCCACTCCTGCAAATGTGCTCTGTCTCTCATTTCAGACAGCACTCTGCAATAACAACCCTTTTACCGGTTGTTTCAAATTCATGGTCAGGTGAGAGGGTGGCAAATGTATTCAAGAGCTACTCATGATACGTGAGACTGATTGAGCCAACTCTGCATCATTATCTGTTACATCACCTGACTATATGGATTGCACTGATTTATGATGCGATGGGCCAGATGCAGGAAGTGATGCACAGATTATTTTGTTCTTACTGTTCATATACACTGATTTGTTCTTATTTTGTTAGTACCCACTGATTTCTGGGATAGGCTAATGTTTTCTTATTGTCATTTTTCTCTTAGTAAAGACAACACTATAAGAGGTTGAGAGCACTCCTACCAAGATGAGAAAAATAAATTCTCATTGTCGCAGTCCACAAAGCATTTGTTCAACGCAAGGAAAGATACATTTTCTAATCAAAGAGCATGAAAAGACATTAAATGAAAATCAATGCATAATCGCTTTCAGAGTACTTAACGTTTTAGAGTAATTATGAGGATTAGGATATTAAAGTAAGAATATTTGAATGTAGACATGAATGTAGAGGCCAATGAAATAACAGCAAAAAGACTGTCACCCTTACAGACTGACAGCCATTAAAAAATTACATGCATGAATGAATTTTGGACTGTTTATACAAAAAAAACTACAGTTGTCAACATGAAGCACTTGGCTCGAGCAACATGTTTTTTGGACTTCATTTTAATAATCAACCATTTTAATTTAATTTCAGCAACTGTAAGCAAATTTCAGCTGCTTAAGTTCTTTTTCCGACAGCCTTGTTTTGTTGGCATCTCCAGTTCTTGGGCATCTGCCAGAGCATTCTGCACATGGCGCAACCACTACCCTTATATCGTGTTTAGGGGGACATTGCCTATGCTAAGAACAAATGGTCAGACACAGCACTTCGGTTCACGGACAGGTGGGGTTCATCATTCAGCACACTGGGGTAAGAGCAGTCTTGGGTAGTTAAGGACCTTTAGTGAACTGGAGTTGCCTTTTCTTATTTTTTTTCCTCACCAGAAAAATAAGAAAGAAATTTAAGAGAGTGTTGCTGCATCTAGTGCAGTATTTCCTCATCTAGAAGGGCAGACAAGTGGTAGAAAAGCACCTCAGTTTGTTGTAGCGATGCTCCTTCAAGTCCTGGTCTATCTGTGCTGATCCATTCCCTTTATTCCTTTGCTTCTGGTTCACATATACCTGTAAATCCCTGATTGCCTACAAGAGTATTCCTAGAGTGTCAAGTCTGAGCTTCTGCTGTGGCCTCCTAGTCAGTAGAAGGGCCTCTTTCCATTAGTCCTGTATCAATTCCTGCAGCCTTTCTGTCTTAGGAGGTCTCCTCAAGTTTAAAAACCTCTGGTCTAAAACCTTGAGGAGAGCGATCATGCTCTTTCTTGTTGCATCTTGGGCCATAAAATCAGCAGCCAAAACACATTTTTGTTGTAAATTTGTCATGTACATTTTGTTGTAAATGACTGATTTTTGTTACTTCATTAAAATCTGTCGTACCCAAAGTATATATTTAGTCACTCCAGTGTACATATACACTGGAGCAGAAGATTTCACGTTGTAAAAAAGTGGCTGACAGTCCTTACTGAGTGCTCTGGAGTGGTCCGGGTTTCTGATGCCTTTGGACCGTAGTCTCTGTAGCAGCACTGTGGACGACTGCTGCTTCACCAAGTACACTGCCATGGAGTAGCTCTGTGGACACACATGTAGGCATGCAATAATTTGATAACGAAATACTTTATTAGTCCTTCATAAGGACAATCTTTGTTTTCTGCTCGCCAAAAATGAAGTCAATCACCCTTGGAACAAGTCAGAATTCAGAGATGATGCTAGAAAGATTTTAATCCCATTCTGCTGCCTGCAACAAAAATATGTGCAGCCGTGTGCAAGAAGGATGGGAGGAAAGAGTGTGTGTGGCCATCAAGCCTGAAGATAATTCAGTAGTCCTAGGAAAGACGGTTACTCTACTGCCCTCTACTGACAGCAGAACAAGTCCAAGTCCACACTAATCCAGAGAAAGCTAAAAATGGAGCTTTTCAAAAATGCTCTCACAAGTGGATAAATTTGAAAATGCTGATTTCTTGTTGTAGTGTAGCAGTTACGACAGCGAAAATGGGCTATCTGTCATCTGTGAAGTATTGTAGTGTTTTTCGCATGTCTATTAAAGAAATTGAAGCATTTTTGGCGTTTTGAAAACTGTGAAAACATGCACATGTGGAGGTTGTATCTGCATCATTCTGTTGTTGGGAGTAACAACAGCACCAGGTTACATCTGGTGTGCTTTAAACAAAACGGGCTTGCTTTTCCTGCAGTTATACAGACTGTGGTGCCAAACAACACTCGATAATGCCCAGAAATCCCACTTCCCGTGCTTCAAACTGGCCGGCAGAAAATCAACAGGTGATGCCACTGTCATTTTCACTTGTTATTTTCTAAATAATAATGGACAAAGTGAATGTGACATCATCCATGGGTTTCTAAACAGGTGTTTTGAGGCCAGGAGATTGTGTTCATGATAATGTGGAGTGATGCATAGGTGTACTGTCAATCATCAGGAAAACACAACCAAAAACAAGCCCATTTCATATTATCTTGATTGAACAGTTATTCAAGAGAACTGCCATAAGCAAACCCACTGCAAGAGAGGAAGTTAGCTACTTAGAGCTTGTGGGAAAAAAAAAAAGTTGAGTTGTGGTCCCTCTCTCTTGCATGGAGGTGGGAGGGGCTTCAAGTTGTTCTGGAGCCGGCCACGAGATGGCATGAGAGGAGCTGTCTGCACTATTACTTCTGCATTGGCTTCAAAACTCACCTGTGGTTTTGGTCACTTGGTGCAGACACACCCACATGTAGTCTGTTTTTCTTTCTCTCTATCTCTCTCTCTCTCTCTCTCTCTGTCTGTCTGTGTGTCTCTTTTGCTGTCTCTGTCTCTCTGTCTCTGTCTGTCTCTCTCTCCCTCTCTCTGTCTCCCTTCCTCTCACTCTCTCTCTCTCTTTCTCAAAGAACTCAAGAAAAATACATGACAGTAACTTCACACTTACACAAAAGGTTCTCCCTGTAAAGTAGATGGTCTAATTAGATATTGCAACGCCTTGCTGCAAAAAATTTAAAACTAATTTTCTTGAAATTACTCTAACTCTTTGATGCTTTGTGATATGGAGTCCATATTAATATCACCCATGTGTTTTCTGTCGCTGAATCTTTTGCTGCTGAACATTTTTATCTTTCTTCTAGGCCTGGGGTCTTACCCTTCCAATCTCAGCAGTCCACGACACCACAATGGTATTGGGGACTGTGGTGGACAATCTGACCAGTGAGGTAATGTTGATGGGCCGGCTGGGCCGCTTGGGCTCCACGCCGTTTTTGGTTGGAGGAAGATAACCCTGCATAAGAGACACAAATATCAGAAAGGGAAGGGAGAATTCAGGTTTTGTTGTGAATCGTCAACATTAATAAGTGAAATACTAATTTTCACCAAGGTATTACGAAAACGGGGGTGGGGAGGTGGCATTGTTAACAAGATGGAGAGGGAAGAAAAGCGAAAAGAGTCAACTCTAACGCCTGTCGTTGTTCAGATCCTACTGCTTTAATGGTGATATTGTGGTTGAAAAATGATGGCATATTTGGCTGGGCGTTTATGTACTCTCTTCAGTGCTTCTCACCGGCAGGTTGCATGGCTTCCCATTCACTTTCACACACAAATTGGGCGGAAAATGGTCCTCTTGGGGACAACTTGTCTCCGACAGGCAAAACCGCAACTGAACTTGAACTGAGAAGTCGCATTTGGTCCCCGAGATGTCCCTGTAAATACAGAAAAGTAGCTATTAACATACATCCCGAGGAACAATGTACAGTATATGAATGATTTATTTGTGAGCTATTCAGTGTCTGGCAAAGATAAAGTGGTGGGAATCTCAAGGTCTTCAGGTTGTCTTACATTGAGCTGCTGATCTGCTGGACTTGCTGTGGCGTTAATGCAAAAGCAAAACATGTCTCCTGAAACCGCTGGCTGTTGTCTGACGCTGCATTAAATGGTGGGAGAGGAAAAGAGAGAGCGAGAGGGGAAGAGAGAGAGGGAGAGAGTGTGTCAATGACAATAACATACAAACAGGAAGAAGAATGAATTACATCCAACTTCCCCAAACTTCTATTCACTCCATTACATTTTCAGCACCTAGTTTTTAACAATGCCAAATAGGCTGACCAGTTATTTCTCTTTGAGACAGATTTTTTTTTTTTTTTTAAAGATAATTTTTTCGGCATTTCTGCTTTATTTGACAGTCACAGTGGAGATAGACAGGAAAGGCAGGGGAGAGAGAGGGGATGACATGCAGCAAAGGACCTGAGGTTGGATTTGAACCCCGGTCGCTGCAATCGGGACTAAGCCCTGGCACATGGTGCGTGCTCTTAACCGGTAAACCACTGGTGCACCCCGAGACACATTTTTAACAACATTTGAAAACAAGAAAAAAAAACCAAAAAAAAAAAAACCCACTTTCTTATTCATCCCAGTCGAGAGGCATCATGAAGAATGAGTAATACAATGAAAAACAAAAGAGCACACAAAGGCAGAAATCCCCAAACAATGAGAAGATATGACCTAACCACTGCCCGTTAAAGCAACCACATTTACACCCCACACTGAAATACGGTTAACGACTATTTTAATGTCAAATCTTAAACGACGAAGAAGACCTCAGTATATCAGCAGGGTGAGATCTGTTGCACACATGAATCATGCAACAAGGTGCTGTGCGGTACATGAAATCAACACTAAAGAGCTCCTGGGAACCACATCCAGACCACCTCAAGCAAGGGAGAAGAAGAGGGGTGGGGGAAAGGGTATGCATGTATGAGAGTGTGTGCGTGTGTGTGTGTGTGCGTGTGTCTGTGTGTGTCTATTTTTAGCCCCCCCCAAAGGTGCTGGAAATAACAGGTCTACTAGCCTAGCCTCTATTAAAGAGACAGCAGGCTAGCTAAGAAAGGCCAGAGAGCTGCTGCTGTTGATTGTGTGTATTTATTATGACGGCCTTAGAATGATATACGCAGGAGCTACTCAGTCTGCACCTAACACTACAATGTGTGTCCGTGTATTTATTTATCATTCTGAATAATTTTAAATATGCAAATACAAGTGCAAACAATCAATAAAAAGATAACATGTAGATACACAAAACAAACTGAAATTAACAGCTTAGCTTGATTAACAGCAGGCTAGTCAAATATATCATAGCTGATATTACAATAGTTTCACTGTCAGTGTTGTGTACCTCACAATGTTTATTAACATCACCAAGGATGCAATGTAATTGTCAGGTCTCTCTGTATGTTTGTAACCAAGATATGTCAAAAAGTTCTGATCAAATTAACATGAAACTTTGCAGAACGACTGGTCCTGAGCCAAGGAGGAGTTGATTACATTTTCATGCTGTTAAATGAGTGGTATCTGGTCATATAATACCTCGCTTGAAAGTTAGAATAGACTAGTGTTGGGCATTTTGTGTCGTTCCTAAGCCGCCCCGTGAGACGCCATTTTGGGGAGCAGTTTCTACGTTTGTATATTCTTTCCTCCGTATCTGGGCAGATTTGATTCTTAAGTATGCCATGCTCATCTGTGTGTGTGAGGACAAGCTATGTAAACACTGTTTCATTTGTTTTTTCTAATCTGTAAAAATGTAGCTGCAGTTTCTTTTTGATTTTATTTTCGGAGGTGAGTGCACAGCAGCCCTTTCCCATAGCTAATCAGGTTTTCTGTGAATGTGACGCAATACCTGATCTGCCCTCTTGGCGGAGATCTGCACTCAACTGTCAGCAAGTTTTAAATTATTATTACTTCTGTTACAGAGGTTTTTATTCTTTAATTTGTCCTGCACTGAGGTACCAGCAAGTGCCTTCCTGCTGGGAGGAAGCTGAATTCCTTGCGTAATATGTGTGACTTGTCATGTGGTCATTCTCACATGTGCACATTTTCCATAACAGATAAACTGAAGTTGTAAAATATTTTATAAATGCACACTCATGACCATATAATATTCCATTTAAACATTAATATGCGAAACTGAAATCTCCACTCACGCGGCTATTTATTTGTTCAATAGCAACTAAATATGTTGTTAAGGTGTTCACTGGTGTTATTTCTGAAAGCTTCACTCTGTTGTTCCTTTTCTATTGTAGTCTTAGTCTGTATATTTAAATACTTAAAATACTTGAAGGTTGCAGTCATGCTTCCAGGACGTTAAATCAAAATGACAGCATAATCATACCATTGTATTTATTGCTGCAGCAGGACATTTCATACTTGAAATGCCTGTTGCTCTTGTAGCTCGGTGTTGTTACTCTAATGTAGCCTGGATGTGTTTTGAAACACAAGGCTTCTGTCTACTTGTTACTGTTAATACAACAATTTTACACAAAGGAGTGTGAAGTAGCTGTTTTTGCTGTAGTTTTGAATCAAGAGTCAAGAATTGGGGAATTTCACTAGTGCTGGTATCAGCTATCAAAATTTAGGTGTCATAACATCCCTACTCGACCAAAGAATTTACGGCATTTACGTGTACTTTAATAATCCAGTTATTCGCCCTCATATGACCATAATCTGATTTCTCAAGTGCCACGTAAACGGGGTAAGGAATTAAGAGAAATCGGCATAATGCAGCTAGAATTCTCCTGGAGAAACCAAATTACTGTGCCACCTAAACCCATGCGCCAACTTCTGAATTTCTGGCTTTGTGTGTCCCATGAAGAAAGATAAAAATACAAATTAAATACACAATGTACAGCACCCAGGAGAATAAAAACTACATGGGCTACATAGTCATTGAAGAATACTTAATAATGTTAGGGCAACGTTACCTCTGATGAGAATATAAGGAAACAGAAAAAACTGGGCTATTAAAGTTAATGCATTTACACATGCCATTAATTTGGGGACCTTAATGCATTATTAAAAAATGAGCGCAAATTAACACAGTGTTGAATTTTGACCCACTTTTGACTCTTAACCAGATATTGCTAGCACCAAGCTTGTGAATACCTATAAACAAAATGAATGACAAGACAACCTGCAAGTTTTCTTTCAGGAAGCTTCTGAATAACATCATGCACACCCTGCAACACTGAGAAGTCATTCAGTCGGAGCACCATGCACTTCAAATAGCAAAGAACTGACAAACTTTTTTTTTTTTTTTTTTTTAAACTTCATGCTTCCAGTGCTCATAGTAATAAGTTACTATTAGCAGGGGTGCGGTCAAACCACACTTGTGAAGTGAGTAAGGAACAGATCTGTCAACACAACAACACTGAGCGACGCAGTTGCTAAATGGATTGTCTCAAACTGTCGGCCCATCAGCGAAGTTGAAGACAACGGGATGAAAAACATCAGATTCCACTGGGGAATCCATCATATCGTTTCCAAAATACACTACACTAAAAGTGAAAGGGTAAGCAAGCAAGTCATTTAATACATATTCAATAAGTGATTAATCATAACTGACTACCTTGTGATGAATGCAGTTTAAAAAATTAATAACTTGACATCCCTGCCGCTGCTTCCTTCCACCCTCTGGAGCGGAGGGGAGAAGCTCGGGGGAAATCCCCGGCAGAGGCTGGCTGACCGGCGTTCTCCGTGGGCTGTGAGCTGACTGCAGCACGGCTGTCAGCAGCAGTAACATCGGAGGTCATGGAAGAAACACAATTATTGGGGGAATGCATGTATATGGCGTTTTGAGTAATTGGCTTATTGTAGCACATGAAAATGTGTTACTGGATTTCCTACAATAACCCGGTTACACACAGTAATCTGATTTCTTGGGCAGATTGTACATGTACAGATTGTGCAGATTGTAAACGTACAGATTGTCCAGCCCTCCACTCTGTTGCTACTGCCCTCCTTGCGTTCCCTCTGTACCCTCTACCAGCCCGGTAATTGTGCCAGCAGATTTCAACTCTTCTCAAATGTTCTTCATTCCTCTATTCAGTCTATTCAAATGGTAGACTTTGTTTTGTTCTTTTTCAGTTGTGTTTTGGCAGCATTTTCATTGACATTTCATTCTGTGAGCTCAGTATCTTATCTTCGTTGAGGCACTAAAGCCTCTTTCTTTGTGAAATGTCAGCTAATGAGGTAACCATTGGCTGGTCTGCAAATGCAAAATTAGCTGACTATCACATTCCCATGAGTTCTGTTAGGCAAGTATAACATACAACAAATTACAAATAGGTTATCTCATCAACACACAATATTAGGTCTGTAATTACTTGACCGAACTAAAGAATGAAGAGCATGTTGCTCACAGGCTACGTTTCAAACTCCACCTCTCTGTTCAATTCATGTTGGCACAGACACAGTGTGACTTGAAGCAACATTTGCTGTTTTTCCACACACATGTGCTGGCCTGGCTTTACTCGGTTTGACTCGGCACATGAGCCCTGCATGGTTGCGATTTGTGTTTCCATGACAACAGGGCTTCCTGCTTGAAGGTGTGTCTTTAACTCGGCTGGTCGCAAGTGGATGTTTTGATTAGTGTTTGCCTAGCACCCTACACAAGTGTTTTATTTTCAACAAAAATCAACGAACCAACTCAAAAAGGCAGCTTCACATGAACAATATTAGTGTAGCTAAGAGACTCGCAGGAAATTTTTTTTTATATGATTCGATTATCGACTACAGTACAACTTTGATGAGTGTCACTACAGGGATTTCCTGGTTGTAAGCACCTTTGTTTGAGAGCTGTTCAATTTCTCTTTGACCAATAAATGATGACAGAGCACTCTGGTGTTGCCACAGCCCGTTTGAGGACGCTTTGGCCCCACTCAGGAGATGGTCCATCTCGGGCATGGCTCTGCACACCTCCGCGCACTGAAACCGGTAATGGAAATGCAAATCAGCGCAGCACTCTTCAACTTGGCCTGGCCAAAAGCTTTGTGTGTCTGTCACCAGTAAGCCTTTGTTTTTATTTTCATAAACTAAAATCATGACAAATGCCAGGATTATAAATGAGCTTAAACCTTCACTCTGTAAATCTGCTTTGTGGTGGCACCCACATGGTCACCAATGGTACTGCTTCAATGTGTTTTGCCTCCAGTTCCATTGGATCCTTCCCCATTACTGTATACTGACATAAGATAAGATAAGATAAGATAAGATAAGATATTCCTTTATTAGTCCCACGGTGGGGAAATTTCACGTATTACAACAGCAAAGTGGATAGCAAGATATGAAGCATAATTTACACTATAAACAGTATATACAGATAATAAGTACCAAAGAGATACCAAAAGAGTAGTACCAAAGTACCAAAGACATACTGTTTATAATATAAAACCCACTGAAATAATTCAATTGCTTTTGGTAGAAAGGCACTTTAACAAGTATAAAACTGAGATAATGAAGTAAAAAAAAAAAAAAAAAGCTGAAGAGAGATGTGGATGGTCTTTCTCTGTTGGACTGATAGGTTTAACTATTATTTATCAGCCGCAGTCATCAGTTATGTTCAGTTTGTTCCTTCATTCAACAAAAGTACCGTGAAAATCGAGAAAAATAAGAACTCATTCATTTTACCTTTAATCCATCACAACACACAAAATAAAGATTTACTTGGGCACTTTACTTGTTGATGTACCTGGGTGAATTGGCCAAACGTAATCAATACACAATAAACCTCACACACCCACACCCAAGCAGAGACATTTTGCCTAAGTGCAGGTATGGATCCTAAAATCAACTAGAGCTCTAGAGCTGAAAAAATCCAGTGCAATAAGAGAGCGGGACAAGGGTCCTCGATCTATAACTGAACCTATGCTGCTGCAAATATACCTGATAGAATCCAACAGGGGGTATGACATAACACACACCTGCAGACCGTGCTGCCAATATTTTTTCAGAAACTGACTGCTCAAACACAATTATTGTCCAAAAAACAAAAAACAAAACAAAACAAAACACAAAAACTTAATTTCATTGGTAAACTTGCAACTGCACTTCCACAGTATTATCACCAAATAAATAAATGATACATTGAATACTGTTGGCTTCCCTGAGCATTAATTGTGCTTTTTAAATGTTGTGTTTATGTCTTATTAAACTTTATGTAAAGCACTTTGAATGGCCTTGTGTTTGAAAGAATCTATATAAATAAACCTTGCCTTTCCTTGCCATGTCAGCCGTCCCTTCCTTGACCTTATCCATTAACAGAAATGTGGCTCACAAAGAAAACAGCTCCATGCAAGATTTTCTAACCAACAGTGTGGATGAACATGCTCTGCATTTACAGGAAACAAACTATTTTGACTTAAAAAGTGAAACCAATGCGGAAAATCCTTTGCAGAGTTCAAATGTTTCTTACTTTCACCACAAGAATGCTGCGTACACTGGTGAATAATCAGTACGTCAGCACTGTTGAAATACTGGGATATTTTATTCCCTTTGTGTCGATGTCAGCCATATTTTGTAAGACATAATTGCTGGATCTCAGTGGGAATCTTTTGGCCTGAAGGCTGTGTAAGCGAGGGGGGTGAAAAATTACCTATCAAATCTGAATTTCCTTCATGAAACTATTAATTAGTTCCTTAATTACTAAAAGTAATTTTGAACTTTGAATAAGTGGCAGCTTAAAGCACATGAATGGAATCAGCCATTTGCGTGCATTCGTGGATGGTTATGCATGTAAACACACACACGCAAACACACACACACACACATTCACATGTTGTATGATCTCTGCAGGTAATTTCACTCCTTTTAAGGCCTGACTGGGATGAGGCACACGGCTTTTATAGATGATTATCAGGCCAATCAAGTTCCTCCTCTCATCAACCTTTCAGACAGACCCAATTTTACCCCTGTCGCAAAATCATATCCACCACAAGGACTACAATTTTTTGTGATGTTGTTTTCATCGTGTTTGTTGAGTATTTGCAGCTGCCTATGTACTGCAGAACAAAATCATATGCACCTCGAGTGTGCTTCCTAACAACAGTCTTCCTCTCCGGGCACATGGGCTATAAATAGAAAGTGCTCTCTCACTCTCTGTCCTCGCTTGCTCTCTCTCTCTCTCGCTCTCTCTCTCTTTCTCTCCCTCTCCCTACCTCTCTCTCCCCCCTCCATCACTCTATAACTCACTCTCTCTGGCAGAGGATTTGTCTCTGGTGTTACACTGTGTGTGGCTAGGAGGGATACGAGAAGGGTTGAACAGAGTCTTGGCTTCTCTTTCTTGCTCACACATTCACTCGCCCAGGCAAGATGCACACACACTGATCCAAAAGGATCAATAATATACATTCCTGTAAGTGTTTTCAAGATACACAAATGCACACAAACACAGAGGCACCATCTACTGATATCAACTTTAGGATTTGCTTACTTATTTGACAGATTTTGATGCTACTCCAAAAAACAAAAATGATGACCAACAAGGAAAAAATAAAAGTGTTTCATTTGTTTTATTTATTTATTTTTTTCATTCACCATTAAAAACAAAAAAGAGAAACCACATCAACTGTGTGAGTTTCCTGAGTTGACTAAATGATTCTGAGTCATTAGGGGGAAAGAGTCGATTCATCATATTGAAAGGTTGACTCTGAGTCGACTCTGGAATTTGTGAATTGTGACTTTTTGACTTTTAGTTAAGCAGTGCGTAAAAATAAGAGTATAAGAGCGGAAAGGGATATGTGCACACTGAGCACAAGCCAATCAGAAAGGAGATGCTCTGACGACAGCGGCGCTGCCCTGCCTTGCTGTTAATTTTGGGTGAGTGAACAAAGACGTCAAAAAGCATCATGACATATTTGCCTTCACTGATTTAAATGGGAGTATTTCATGTTCAGCTGAATGGTGTCTTGAAGGTTAGTACAGATTCATAGCCTATAATTCACATTATCAAGACAGGCCTGGTTACTGAAGCTAATGATAGATATTATTTTTAGCAAATTAAAAGTCCTCGTGGCGTCCTCGTGTTGTTGACCTGCAATTTCCAGCGATAGCTCAAAATTACTGACACAAGTAGGTGTAGCTTACTTTCCACCTGTGTTATCGATGCACGGACATTATCTCCAGAGGAGCTGTGGCTAATTGAGCAACAAGGTAGTTAATGAACAGCAGTAAATTAATGGATAACATTTTAAGCCACAAAAAAAACTTGATTAATGTCTCAATCATCGACAAGAAAATACAACAATATTTTTATTCCACTGCCTATCACTCGGACAGATGCTGAGCGTCTATTCTGCAACACCATATGACTACACACTGCAGCCTGATTTATTATCACTCCGACAGGCTTTTGTCCTAGCAGTAGTAGCTCCAAATAGTTTATTTGGTAATACACTGCTGTTATGGAGTTATTCACTTCAAGATCCTGATCACCATGTCAAGGTTTATTTTGTGATAATGACTGGGTGGCTGTATGTTATCCCACTTACCATGCAGGTGAAAAGCAATCATTTGTCACAAAATACAAACTATGAAATTATTTTGTTAGCTTTCAAACAAATAATCTTAGATTATGTTTGCAACTAGATGGCTGGACACTTCAAAAATGTTTCAGCCACCACACCTTTTTAGTTCACACTTATTTACACTCCTTATTTTGTGTTTAAGTTTTTTATGTGCTGTTCTTCCTTGTTAATTTCCCACAATGAATCCAATATTTCACATTCCCCAAATAAATTAAAAGTGATATCTATGTTGTTTTAACTTTTTGGCTGCGGCAGGTGTCTTTGTTGGCTCGCTTGGTTAATAATACTGTAGATGTGATGAACTGAGCCTCCTTACAGGGGTCACCCACAGCAACGTGCAGTTATTCAGTTACGACAATCACTGTTCAGAAATACTGGGCCTGACTGACCAATCAGCTTCGAGTTTTAAACACAGATGTATGATAATAAATCTGACTTCACCACAAGTGGTCGGGACATGACCTCAGCAGTTTGGGCATAAAGTCAGTTAAGATGACTAAATCACCATCACAGTGCAACTTTGATGGATGATTTAATTCCATGCAAACAAATGCAGCAAGTGACTTCTCTGATTAGTTGCCTCTCTGTGGTTTAAGGTGAGCTAATCAGCCAAAACAGCTGGTATAGAGACTGAAATGAGGTCCTGCAGACTCGACTCTGAGTTTTACACCATTTTACACTAAAGGTCCAATTATGCTTCTGTGTTGAAGTGTCGCCATAGTTGCCTATTATGTTGAGGAGTTGAAGAGTTTGTGCAGACACTGAGCCGATAGCTGAAACACTGAACAGCAGTGTCAAGATTTTAATTCTGTGCTAATGAAGCACAGATACAAATGGAGGCAATTATGTTAACATTATCTGAAACAAAGAGTCCACTCTCGGGCACAATGGTGGCACCCAAAGTGATGTTTTGGGATATTTCTCACCATGAATTTAGCGATCTTGTGGTCTGAATAATTTGGGGTTGAGTTGGCAACATCAACACATATTTGCAAACCTCATCAGTTCAAGCCGGTTGAAGAGAGACAACTGGCAACATCAGCAAAACATGGAAACAGCATC
This sequence comes from Myripristis murdjan, assembly GCF_902150065.1. Taxonomy (NCBI): domain Eukaryota; kingdom Metazoa; phylum Chordata; class Actinopteri; order Holocentriformes; family Holocentridae; genus Myripristis; species Myripristis murdjan. The sequence continues at coordinate 34,654,877 of NC_043982.1, read as the reverse complement.
ACACAGTTGAGCAGACCAAATCAGATCATACAAGCTGTGGTGGTCACCTCTATGGGCTAACCCAGAGCTTTGACAAAGTATTGACCCTAAATCCACCGTTCTTTTAATGCAAACAGTGCAAACCATTTCAGAGTTTCTCGCAGCGACAAACTGGGGAATGAGTGAAAGGCAAATGGCAAAAAGACCTCCAGATCTGAACCAGGAAAGAGTCAAAACATATTAGCAAAAGCTATATCCCTACTTTCAATATTGTAGCAGAGTGCAGACAGAGTAGCAGCACTAACTGTATGCAGAAATATTAACCAGTCCAGTGTCAGTAGAACAAGATGAGGGGGAGGTGCTTGCACTGGCTGTGGCAGTGGTGGTCTCTTCGACCTGAAGTTTGAAAGGCTTTTTTTTTTTTTTTTCTTTCCTTTGAGCTCCACTCCCGCAATAAATCTCCGGATAACAAAAACTTCACATGCAGTAACAAAAATTTGCATGCTTGATGGCTGATGTAATCAGGTACTATGTATGACACACGCAGCATGGCAGATCTAGCAGACCGATGTGAAAGCAGAGCAGCAGCTTTCTCCAGCACGTCTAGGAATTTCATTTTCTTCTACCAACCATAGTGGTGGGTGGTTTCCATAATTTACTCGCCAAAGACTAAATTTACCTGCATTTGGTAGCTGGAGAGTGTTAATTTTGGACTCTGGCAGCAGCTAAAAGCCCAAAGAATGCACAGATAGATGGAGAAAACCAAGAAACTCCTAGCCTTTGAAAAGCTGTAGCCTGCAAATGCATGGGTATATTTACTTGACAACTGAGAGAAACGATTATTTAATTAAATTTATTTAATTATATATATATATTTTAAAAAAATTAGAACTAAACAATTTCTCAATAAACTAATCTATTGACTGATTTAGCAGCGGTTTCACCTCAATCACAACTGGTCCAACAGCACTTGCACACATTATAGAGGAGAAAGGTTCTACATTTTGTCCTGCAGCTACACTCAAACCAAGCTGTTCGCACTGTATTATCGTATTTCTTTGTGAAACCACCGAGGGACACTAACAGAAAGCTAGCGTGTGGCCAGCAGTGCCCATTAGATTGAAGATAAAAGCCACCACCACCATCACCAACAGCAACTGACAATGCTAACACACACACACACGCACACACACACAGCATGGGTAAGAGTATGGATGTGATGTGGAATTAGTTCTAGTCCCAATAAGAGATGTATGAGCTAAGCTGCAGAGAATGTACTCTGCTCGAGTCTGTCTTCAGTAAAGCAAAGCCCAGCTGGAGTTTATTAACTTGTTAGTGGCTTTGCTACTTTTTCTCTGTTTGGTACACCGCAGGCACGCACACATGCGTACACACACACACACACAAACACACAGCCATGCATCTATATGCACCCATAAAACACACACATGGACGGAATAACAACCAGCAGAAAGCACAAAAAAAGATCCTTTCACCATCACTTTCATTCAAAACTACAACGCTAGAAGGATCTACATGAAAAGGTCAAACTGGATGCTGCTCCCACACCCACACCCACACACACACACACACACACACACACACACACACACACTAAACACCTTCCAGAAAGTCTTACTTCCTCTTCCCCCAACAGCAGTGATTAGCCTTTACTATCTGCATAAGAGTGCTGTAATGTCCTATATTGATAGTGCTCATTAAGACATTCCAGTGTGCTTACGTGCTTGCTAAGGTTGGCATTAAGGTTTCCCAGTCTGGCAGCTGGCCATGCTATCTCTCACAATGTATGCAGCGAGCATTTCACAATGCCTTTATAAGATGAGGGAGAGGGAAGCCATTTTGTGCAGCGTGTTTGTAGTTGAGTGAAGCTGGGGCTACTTTGTTGATGTTCTTTTGTTGTGAGAAGGCTGAGCTGTTTAGAGTGAGATAAAGATGTTGTTTGGGATCATGCGGGGGTCAGGGTATGGGCTGGAAAATGTCAGGCTGTGTTTTGATGATGGGTGAACAGGTAGTTTATTGGTTTCTGCCATGTAGATGTTTGGGAACATTACGACCACGACCTTTCTGGTTGATAATGTTTGTGATACACTATCTTTATTGATACCCCAAAGGAAAAATTTGTGTTTACATTCGCCCTGCCACCACAGAGAGCTACATAGCAGTGCAATCATAGGGACTTTGTGCCTTGCTCCAGGACACTCCAGCTGGGTGGATAATTGCTGTATCCTTATCAATACACAACCCTGCTGCACATTTTCTGCCACCCTATTAGTGTTAGTTTGTTGTTCCCCACCACGCAATCCTTGTTTGTTCGTTTGCTCCCCCGTCTGCCGCACTCAATATTTCAGACACCACTGATTGAATTCTGACAAAAATTGGAGTCACACACCTCATCACTGTGTTGTGCAATTTCAAAATTACACTGATTGGCCAAAGGGGGGCAATACAATTACAGGTCATAACAAAGTGACATGTTTTCTACTGATTTGCACCACAGAGGAACTGCACTATCAGTGAGGGACTGATGTTTCCTGTTGCCTAGTTGCGCTTGGATTAGCCTGGTGATACGCTCTGGTATATGCAAAATGCTGAGGCATGTGTGTGTTAGGGATCGGTTAGAGCTGTCACTTTCTTTTCAGATTTCAAAACAAAATCCTGGTGGTAAAAAAATAACAAAACACTGTGATGATGTAACTTATCCTTCCCCTGCAGTAACACAATATCAAGCCCACTTGCAAAATCAGATTCCTGCTCTGAGAACTATATATACATTTTTTTTTCTCCTGAATGATAACAGGCACTGAGAGATCAAATTATCCCAGCATTTTCTCAACAAATCTGACACATGGTTTCTATTTTTACTGGTGTGCAATCTGGGCAGTAATGAATTGCAGCACGGTGCAAAATCTTGCATTTAATTTTCAGTTTTAATTAGGTATGCCTCATTCAAAAATGCTTGTTGCCTGAAGTGTGGTAAAATATAAGGCCAGGCAGCTCATTTTATAATTGGGTGAAAGTCTGTCATAAGCAAAAAAAAAAAAAAAGATTGTCACCTTAATTGCATATTTAGTAAATCACACACATGCGCGCGCGCACACACACACACACACATTCATACATACATACAGATATAAATGTAGATATATTATGTTTTTTGGCAGAAAGGTAAAAAAAAATACATACTAGTAATCTAAAAAAAATATATAAAAAACAAACAAAAAAAGTCCCTTTGTGAGGAAGGCAGCCCAGCTGAGCTGCTTTGACTCACAGGAAACCCAACATCAAAATAGGAACTATGAACCTCTGCTTCTCTCATTGGGTGACAATGACAAGGTCATGTTTGTTAGAAAATCAAGTCAAACCCACAAACTGTGAACCAGTGAATCCGGAAGGACCAATCTGCTGAATTTGCAATGGAAAAAGTGCCAGTAGAACAGCTGAGCACGACAAATAGAAGAAATCACTTCAGGAGCCGTAACTAAACAGCCCAAGCTCAAGGGGACAGCGGGGATAGCTAGTTAATGAAAAGATGTCTGTAAAGCCAATTCATGTCGATACATGATCATTTTGACTGACGATGACCAGCGTGAAAAAACAGCATGATCATCACAGTCCCAGTGTCTTGAGCAGGAGGCAGACTGAAGAAGTTCACTGAAGGTCCAACAGGTGGACATTTTTTTTTTACAGTGCAACTGGGAAATGTGCAAAACAAAAAAAAAAATTAGGGGGTTGGGTGAGTAGGCTGATAAATCAACTCTTAACAGCACAAAATCAAATTAACGGCTCCTGTCCTCGCATCTTCTGTGCTGAACCCCGAGACAACTGGCACAAATCTCAGTTCCCCTGTGTTAGGCCCTGGCCATCCTCACTACAGGTGTGAGCACCCTAGGGATCTCAGACCTAGATAAGTATTAAACACAGAACAATTCTGAAGTCCTACCCTGCGTTCCAATACTCATACTACCATACTATTTAGTAGGAGAAAAAAGATTTAGTATGTCCCAATACATAGTATGTCAGATGCAGTATGCCAAGAGTACCAGGATGTTCTACTACATCCGGTGAGATTTCGCAGTATGGATTTCAGCATGCTGCTCTGGCCATTCTGACCCACAATCCTTTGTGCAGCGGACGTTACGTCGTACTGACTGAGTTGCGTGTACAGGCCACGCCCACATACGGACGACAACAAAACACACATATCGCACAAAACTCGCTCAGTGACAGCAGAAGCAACAGGAAGACAGAAGATAATAAATATGACAGAGGACAGCGCAGTATGAAACAGCACCGGCATTTTGACAACAACATTCAAATTTGCCGCTACGGACGGCGGCGGAAGTGAGCGAGAGGGCCGGACTTCAGGGACGATGTATGTAGTGTGTCCCAATAGTATGCATATGCATGCATATTTTATACTAAACTACATACTTTGGAAGGGCAGCTGCAGTACCTACTAAAAGTAAAAAGTATAAGTATGCGTTTTGGAACGCAGGGAAAATTTCCTACTGCACTTGAATGTGTCAGCAAACTCACTATTCTTCACCATTTACCACAAAACAGAAATGAAATGCATATTAATAACTTCAGAAACATCCCCTCAGACATGGTGGGGGCGCCGATGTCATCAAATGTGAAACTGGCCCAGAACTGTGGGAAGGCCCTGTCACACACAAAAGTTTCCTGTGACCCGTGAGAATAGCATTTGACAAAGAAAACCAAGTCTTTACAACTACTGCAATTAACAAAATGAAAATTAGAATAAAAGTGACTGGAGTAACATTTGTCTGTGATGACTGTATTATCCTGGGAATGAAGATGATGAAGCTCTCAACTAAACATAATGCTGAACAAAAACAGAACCGGGACCGTAATGTGTTTCACCGTTAGAAAGTGTATTTCATGGTTAACAGGTAATGAAACTAAAACAAAGGTGCACTAATGAAACTAAATAAAAAAAGGTACATTAGTGACAAATACTATATTCGTCCCCGCTTTGTCACACTTCCCCATTCCTCTAAATTTGCAGCAGGATAACTGTATGTTTGTGAAACTGATCAAAATGACTTACTGCATTCGCATAAGCACTGCTGGGGCCAATTTATGGTTGTACATCAAAATGCTGCTGTAGCTACGCAGCAGGTGTTTGCAGGGCTGCTGTAGCCTGCAGAGGCCGGCACCGTGGCTCCAAAAATGAAGCTGCACATTGGGAAATGCAAAAGCCCGCAAAAGCTGTGACTGGTCCATTTGGTCATTTTGTATTTCCACCCACGTCTCTCATTGATTTCCACTCATAGTGAAGACAACATGGAGCCGGCCGAAAGGAGAGGAGCAGAGAAACTTTGTAAAAGTTTGTTAAACTTGCCAGATGTCACCAAATTATTGGCAAGAAAAGTCCCAAAACATCAGTTTGGACATCACACGTTGTGTCTGACAGTGGACTCTGTCTGTTTCAGATAATGTAAACACAATTACTTTTGTTTTTATCTATGCTTTGTTAGCACAGAGGTAATAAAAATTTGACAGTGTCATCTGGCGCTTCAGCTGTCTGCATGCAGACCCACCAACTCATTGCCATAGGCCTTGACAGTGGAGCTATGGTGACACTATGGTGATGCAGACGCATAAATCAAACTTTACTCTGCTTCTTCACCTGTGATATCAGCCCTTTGTTTTTTGCTTAGCTCTACACTGTAATTGAAGCTGTTTACAGTGGAGAAATACAATGACTACTTGAGCCATTGTGATAGAAATATATTTTTATTTTCTTGAACAAGTGCGGAATACTTTTATGTACTAATGACTTCCACATACACATTCACTCCACTTTCCTACATGCACATTTTTGGCCTTTGTTTGAGTTCTCATCAAAAAAGTGGTCTCTTTCACTATATTCCTAACACCATCAAAAACAACTCTGAGAGACTACTCAGCCACTGGTTTTTGCATACTCAGTCAAAGTAAATTGAGTGTGCTGGCAAACATAGCACCTATTGTAGGGAAATGTTTTCTTACATTCATCCTCTGCTTTATTTTGGTGTTAATAAAGTATGCCTTTGATTAAGGCTGTGCAACTGTGGCAAATAATGACAATTATTCTAAGAACTGCATGTTAATCACAATTTATTTGTCTCTGTTTCGGGAAACAAAGCAACCCTACGGCAGCTTTTGCCCAAAATATACAGCCATCATCTGTGGTCACGGTATGTGACAAATGTTGTCATTTCCTGGTATTAAAAGCTGCATTACAGTAAAGTGTAATTTTCTGAGCTTACCAGACGGTTAGAGCTGTTCAATTATTTGCCTTTACCCAGTTAGTTATTATATAGGCATTACTGATGATTATTCGTCATAAATCTCATTGTGGAAATTTTTTGTGAAAGCACCAACTGTCATCCCCACAATATCATCTTGATATTGAGGAATTCAGTCAAAAAGAGGAATTCAATCCAAAAATGCTCTGAATGTAATGTTTCCCTCTCTCTTTGTCTCTCTGAAGCAGCACGACACTCATTCTTAACTTTCATTTTGGTCACATGGATGCATACTGCACATTCAGAGGGTATGATTGGTCACATGTAATAAAAGCAGCCTGTATGCCAGAATGAGACTTTCAGGGCGATGGAAATTATAAAAAGCACTTCAATATTACAAATTAGATTTCTGACTTACACAATTATTAATCAAGGACGCATGTAATTATGATATACACCTATCCGTAATTAACTGCCCTATGTCTGAATGGGGAGATGTGTCTCTAAAAGTAGTTTTTGATGCACTTGGGAACATAAAGGAAGACGGTGGCAGCTGAAGCAACACAGGCAGGAGGTAAACAGTATCTGTGTGTATGTGTGCATGTCAGAGTTTGCACATTTCTTCATTTATACCTTCACTGGAAAAAATGAGAACCTCTGTACACTCTGAAAACACCGGAGCAAAAAGCCTCTCGTCCTAGTATTTCAATGATAAAGCAGTTAGATCTACCGTTTTGCTTTTTCTGACCAATCATGTTGGGCGCTAGTTAGCGATCTACATAGAGCATAATTCAAATTATGTAAACAAAAAAAAAAAAAAATCAGATTGCTTTGTAGAGGAAGCAACAGGTTTCTTGGGTTGAAAATAATGCATCAATCTCAATAATATATTAATAATGGCACCATACTTGCATATTTTATTTGTTATTTATATTTTTATTATCATATTTTACCGTAAGGCAGGTCAGGCTGACTCATTTACCCACAATGACTGCAAATACACATTGGATGCCCACAACAACAGCCAGCAGGACTGACTCTGTATGTTGGCAAAGCAGCGTGCTGGAAACCTCTTGTCAGATCTGACTTATATATCGGCAAGACAAAAAAATGAAGCGACACAAAAAACACAGAAAGTCCAACAATGATCACTTCGTCTTGGAACTTAACAGAGATGCCAAAGATCATTATAGATTATTATTATTATTATTTTTTTTTACACATTTTGCAGCTATATTTTACAAGCTGCAAATATATATGTTAATACATGTCATAGTAATAACTGATAATAAATTACTTATATCTACATGTAAGAGGTTCTTGAGCTGGCTAATATTCTGCCAAGATTTCCACGCTAAATCTACTGTTATGCCAACAAGCTCAGTAATGAAGGTAATTTATGCATTAATTAGCCAACATAACTGTCCTCACATAACACAAGGGTCGTATTAATAAGAAGTTATATTAGTTTAATGAAATCAGCTTTTCTTAATTAATACACAAATGTGTGCAGCAAGCTCCCAAAATCTAATCAGATCATGTACTCAACAGGGGGAACCTGTGGTGTAAGTATTAACTTTCTGTCATGTATTGCTCTTGAGTAACTGCGCTCACAACAGTGTGTCTACACACAGACACAGACATCACCATGACAACATAATACCCCGTCTACCATGTACCACGGTGGCAGGATGGAGTATTTTCATTTTTGCTTGCTAGCACAGTGAAATTATGCTAGGGACAAGCACAGCTCCGATGCACTGCCCCAAACCGGCAGGAAAATCTTTTTGTCGCTGAACTGTGGCGTTTAGCTCTCAAGAATTAATACACAAAAAACAAAATCATGGAATGACTCATCATTTGGGGACAACATCCGAATCCCCAATGACTGATCTGACTGCTGTTTCTTCTAACATGCTTTTCCTCCATTGTGTGAATGTCACCGAAACATTCAAATGTGACAACTCATTATGCATGAAATACTCATCAAACCTGAAATGGGCTTGCGTTCTTTCCCAAAGATATGGTGATTAAATCATGTATAATGCATGCACACCACAATGATATCCAGAATGAATACAGAGGCATAGTTCTCTATGGCAGACGAAAGATGAGATTGGGGTTCAACAACCATTAAGGTCGCCATGGTAATAAAAGAAGAGCTGGTGCAGCCAAGACCATTGACCAGTATGTTTAATAAGGTTGGCAGGGCTAAACTCTGGATCAGCTAACCTTTATCCTACAGACTGATAAGACTCAGCAGATACCACAATGCTGCACAGGCAGGAGAGAGAGAGAGGGAGAGGGAGTGAGTGAGTGAGAGAGAGAGAGAGAGAGAGACAGAGAGGGTGGGTTGAGAGAGATAACGATAAACTAGGAGACGAGTGAGTGGGGGAGGGGAGCCAGGAAAAATTAGTGAGTGAGAGAGAGAGAGAGAGAGAGAGAGAGAGAGAGAGAGAGAGAGAGAGAGAGAGAGAGCAAGGGAATGAGAGTGGGGGAGGAAAGCTGTTCATTACAGAGGACACAGGCGAGTGAATGAGTGAGGGAGAGATCAATTGGGCGCGTGAGAATGAGTGAGTGAGTGAGGCACTGAGCACTAGTAAACAAGCAGGAAAGAGAGAGAAAAAGAGAGAGAACGTGAAAGAGTGTGAACAGGAAATAGGGAGAGAATGAAAATCTTAAAGCGAGCGAGCGCGCGCGCGAGAGAGAGAGAGAGACTCCCTAACAGTCTGCCTGGGAGGGTGAATTACAATTAATCAAGCAGCTTCATTACTGTCCTCCACTATTATTAGGATAAAGAGGGTCATCTCCTCAAAGCTGCAGCTGAGTATCATTCATTTGCAGCCAATTCAAATCTTAAATCTCCTGAAATGAGCTGCATCATCTTCCTCAGGGTTTTTGTTTTTTTCTTCTAGCTCATCCTTTCTTTATTTCTCTCTCTCTCACTCTCTCTCCCACACACTCACTCTCTCTCTCTGAGAATAATAATGTGATCAACATGCATTATTTATTTGAAAGTACGTCTGAGTTTGTGTTGGGTTCTGCAACTATGCGCAGACATGCGTGCCTGTGCGTGTGTGCGTGTGTGTGTGTGTGTGTGTGTGTGTGTGCAAAATTGATGTGAATGTGTGATTCAAATTCAAATGAAGGGAGGGGTGTGTTCTGCGGGCACAGGTGTATGGCTGTATGATTTCATCACTTTGCATGCAAATTCTCACTGAGGACGGCAATGGAAAGAGTAAGGAAGCAAGACAGAGGGCGAGAGAAAGGAGGCAGAGAGGGAGGGAACATGTGCAGGAGATGGATGGAGTGAGAATGGAAGAGGGAAGGAGAGAAAGATGGTGTGATGACAGAGCCGCAGGCAGAGTGTTTGTACATGCATCCACAGGCAAATTAATCACAAGATGGTCTCTTACTCCATTAAAATGCTAATGTAGGAAAATGTAGACGTTTCCATATATTTGCAATACATCCCAGAGCCCAAAGAGTTTCATTATGCAAAATGCTGGTTGGGCGATGGATGCACAGCTAATATCACTACAAATCTGATCATAATAGTGCCAAGATTAAAAGTCTCTAAGTTGTAAAATTGAAGAGCAGACTGCATACAAGACATAGCACAGGAATGGTGGGCCTTCATTAAGTGAGACAAGATTTATTAAAGAAAAGACTCAGGATGTTTGGACCTAAATATTATATTTCTCTGACATACAATCAGTGTCTAAAAATGAATTTTTTGGACCATCTGCCAATGCCTGGTAAAACAATAATAATAATAATAAAAAAACACCTAACAAACCATCCAAATAATTATTATACATTTTTCACAGAAATATACCACCCTATTTGTTTTCAAGGCTGCTCTGTGTATAGAATCGGGTGCTGTTTGAAACACTGACAAGAGCCAAGAGCAGATTTAGAAGTTTAATTTGAAACTTGCTCACTCACTCAAATTTCAACATTAGTCTAGTTAACCATCCAGAAAGTTTAGACACTGCCGCTTTGTGCAGAGCCAGTGCAACAGGGAGCCAATCAAACAGCCTGTTTGATGACAGTCCAGGCCAGGTTGTGAGACAATTTTCTCTCACAGTGCTACAGCTGAAATATGTGTCTGCAGTTTTACTGCACACTGTGTATCACCCTCCAAAGCTCAGAAGCAGTTTCTTGAATGAATTTGCTGAGCTGCCATCTAAAATTTCCATTTGAATTGCATAATAATTTCTGGTGACTTCATTATCCATATTGACAGATCTAGTAATTCAGATGAAAAACAATTTATCAGTCTGCTTGAGACTTGAATCCTCATTGAATGTCTCCAAGCTAACCCATAAAAAAGGCCACTTGCCTTTGTTATCTCCCAAGGTCTTAATATCCAAATAACTGCTGCTCTGGATGTTGCAAGCTCAGATCATTTTTCTGTATTTTTATGTGATTTGGGTTCCTGGGCCAGCTAATACAGTCAAAACTGCTGAGAAGAGCTACATCCATAGCAAAGCAGCAGACACTTTTATCACAAGGCTGACACTGCTGCCTATTGCTTAAATCTTGTGATGACATGATGGACAAATTCACTTTAATTTAAAGCAGATCACTGACAACATTATCTCAACAAAAACAGAAACACTGTGCCTTCCAATTAATACTATTAATAATTAACACTGCCTGAGTGAGTTTGGTCCAGTAGCCTACTGGTCTGTTTTAACCTCGCACAGCCAAAGTAATCCAACAGGCTGGCATTAAAACAACATGAGTTGTTGAACACTAAACCAAACTCACCGGACGCTGAGGAAGACACTTTGGTACCCACTTGATGCTTCATGAGTAAAACAGTATATACAGCTGGCAACACAACATAGATATTAAACTGCAATTCCATAAATAGAAATTATGATATCAAAGGAAGCTGATCAGTAATTACAGTTTTTGTGCAAATTGTGCAGCCTTATCGATCACAACATTGCAGTTAAAAGGTCTGAAAACTGGCTTGCCTCACTGGCCCTGTTCTAAATTAATTTCCCTCATACTTCAGAGCATTTTCTCTCTCTCTTGGTGATTTTACATCTTAGAAAGTAAATACAATACAATACAATACAATATATATTCACACATCTAACTCTCTGAAGGACCGAGAGCAGGTGAGTCTTTGTGTTGTTATGGATGCTGACCTCAGGATTCAAAGACCACTGGAACAGCTTTTTCATCACTTGAAGAATAGAAATTATAGGTTTCTTGTCACAGTCACACCATAGTACATGCAGTCAGCTCTAGCACGTTACATGACTCCAATGTCCTTTTCACTGGAATTCTGCAAAAGACTGTGAGGCCGCTCCAGTTCATTCAAAATGCTGCAGCCAGAGATTTGACTGGGACACAAAAAAAAATATAACACATTAAACCGGTTCCCACGTCATTGGACTGGCTCCCAGCAAGCTTTACAATTGACTTCAAGGTTCTGCTGCCTGTTTACAAAGCACTACATGGCCTCGCTCCACATTAGACCAGCTCACTGGTTATGAGCCAGCCGAATCTCTCAGGTCATCTGGCACCGGCCTCCTTGTTGTTCCAGAATGAAACCAAAATCTGGTGAAACTGCCTTTAGGTATTATGCATCCAGTCTCGAGAATAGTCTGCCCGATGACCTCAGATGTCCTTTAACCGCAATATCTTTCAAAACTACACTTAAAACGCTCCTCTTTCTCAGGGTTTTGCAGAGCTTCTTATCTAGTGCTTTAGCGTGCGTGTGTTCTGTTGAGTGAATGTGAATGTACACTATATGGACAAAGGTATTGAGACACCTCCACATTACACCTATGGACACTTTTGTGACATCCCATTCTAAACCCATAGGCATTAATATGGAGTTGGTCTCCCTTTGCAGCTTTAACAGCTTCCTCTCTTCTGGGAAGGCTTTTTACAAGATTTTGGAGTGTGTCTGTGGGAATATTTGCCCATTCATCCAGAAGAGCATTTGTGAGGTCAGACACTGATGTTGGACGAGAGGGCCTGGCTCACAGTCTCTGTTCTAGTTCATCCCAAAGGTGTTGAATGGGTTGAGGTCAGGGCTCTGTGCAGGCCAGTCAAGTTCCTCCACACCAAACTCAGCCAACCATGCCTTTATGGAGCTGCTTTGTGCACTGGGGCTCAGTCATGCTGGGACAGAAAAGGGCCTTCCCCAAACTGTTCCTGCAAAGTTGGAAGCATTGAATTGTCCGAAATGTCTTGCTAGCATTAAGATTTCCCTTCACTGGGACTAAGGGGCCAAGGCCGACCCCAGAAAAACAGGCCCATAACATTATCCCTCCTCCACCAAACTTTACAGTTGGCACAGTTCAGTCAGGCAGGTAACTTTCTCCTGGCATTTGCCAAACCAAGACTCGTGCATCAGACTGCAGGATAGAGAAGGGTGATTTCATCACTCATTTCATTTCATTTCATCACTGAACCATCATAGTAAATGCATGTTATTAAAGGGGGAAATGTAGGCTGCATGTGCGCTATATAGTCATAACCAAGGTTTATTATCGTTAACGAAAAATAACAAAATAATAGCTTTTCAAGAAAACTATAACTAACCAAAACTGTATTGCGAGTTTAAAAAACTTAATTTATCGAGAAAATGTCTTCAGTTTTCATCTTTGTCAATTTATTTCATACATAAGCCTAGTACTCTGGGTGGTGTTGGGTGTTGATGGAGCTGTCTATGTGAACACCACCCACAAGCAAGCCGCAGCAGTTCAGAGAAGCAGCCATCATGCCTAGGTAAAGGTAAGGAGTGTGTTAAGGGCCTTATAGTCTACATTGTTTCAGACTAGAGCAGACTACTGTGCAAAACCTACAGCATTTCTGTTCATGTGAGGGCAGTTTTGGTCAGAACAAAAGAAGACAGGCAGAAAGAAAAAGATATATGAAAGAGGTATGAAAACGCAGGCTGCCAAGCCTAATGAAAATACAATGAAAATTCATCACTTGGCCTTATTGTTCTGCCCACCCAAAACAAATTACATTTCCAGCATAAAAGCCCATATATCATAATGTAAATATCCAAATAAGAGCCATTTTTCACCAACAAGACCAATTGAAAGTCATTCCGGAGCTGCTTCAGGATTGAACCTAGATCTGAAAACCAAAGCTGCACACAGCTCCCCACATCTATATAAAAGTCTCCATGAAAAACTACATACATAGTTCAGCCTTTCATCTGCGTGTAATGACTCTCACTAATAAACGTGGGGTCTTTTGGTCAGTGAAGCAAATAAACACCTACTTTTATGGTAAGTCTTTGTGGGACATAATCAAATGATCCAAGAATTCAAGGTGACTGGCCAATTCCTTATCTTTTACTGGAAATCCATTATATACAGATATATATGTATATATATACACACATATCTATCTATCTATCCATCTATCTATCTATCTGTCTATCTATCTATAAATAGATAGATAGATAGATAGATAGATCTATATCTATCTATCTATCTATCTATCTATCTATCTATATATCTGTATAAAATTTTCACTGCCAGGGAGCTAAAAGTAGCATTCATCTATGCTGAATTTTCCTGTGGAATGTGCAAATGTTATTTCTGAGGCAGCGTCACAAGATCCTATCAACATTGTGGCAGCAAAATACTACCCTTGGCCAGTGGTGGTGAGCCGTTTCACAACACAGGTGACACAGATCAGCATGTAATAGACAGAAATATCTATACACCTCAATTTAACAATGATTTGTTATATTTTTAGCAAAATGCTTGAAGCTGAGAATAAAGTCAACATGGGGCTGTGCCATATCGTTCATGATAAGCACAACAGCCATAACAATAAACATGGCTGAACTGAGATAACTGAGGGAAAAGCAAGGTGAGCAGGCTAAAACACTAAAATAGGTTGGAGAATTACCCACAATTAAAATGGTGGGAAATATCATCGTGAATATCTTTACCGAAAATTACCCTGAAATATTGTCATATTATTTTAAGGCTATATCACCCATCCCTTACTCACAGCCGTGAAAACTTTAGGTTTGTGGATTAAAACTGTGACATGGGTTTCTATCTTGGTCCAGATCACCCTGTATTCAAACTCACAGGACAATGCTGTTTTCTGGCTGATCTGACAGATTCAATACTGAAAACCATTTTTATACCTTGCAGTGTGGCATACAGTGTGCACAGTGCTACAATAAATAGATCCATCTGTCACCACTCCCAACAAACTCAACTCATCCTCTCATTTGCACACACACACACACACACATTAACATCCCCTCACCTAGACTGGTTGGCTTGATGAGCTCGTCGAGCATGTCGTAGAACGGCAGCCTCTGGAGTTTGACATCTGGGTGGACCGGGTGCAGCGTGGCCGAGGTGGGTAGATGGTGTGTCAGCCCACTCAGCTCATGTTTCCCAGGGCCGAGCAATGAAAGGGGCAGCAAGGCAGCCGGTGACGGTGCTCCACCATGGCCTGCGTGACCCTCGTACGCCAGCTGGGTTAGGCCGGCGGGCAGCGCGGCTCCCCCTCCGCCGGCCACCCCTGCAGAAGCCGGGTGGTGCGGTCCGGGCAGGGCCAGCTCTGAGGGGGACACCATCTTGGCAGGGAAGCGTCGTCGGTAGAGCTCCTTGATCTTCATGTGCACGGCGGGGCTGCAGCCGGCCTTCAGCAGGTGCAGGGCCTTGGTCAGAAGCTCATGCTTGCGTCCGTGCTTGTTGCGCCCAGCGTAGCCCAGCAAGACCTGCAGCTCCGACACCCGCAGGCTCATCACCATTTGCTGAAGGGGAGAAGAGGAGAGGGACAGAGGGGTGGGTGGGGGCAGTAAATTAATTAAGTGTAGAGATGCACCAACATCAATTCAGCAGAACTGATGGGAGAAGTGAGTTCTTTATTAATTAGATTGGCTGATAAAAGCACTGTACCAGTCTGAGTACAACTCAATTAACAGTTATTTGTGCCAGCAAGAACAGGTCTATTAAAAAACTATTACAGAAACAAGTGCATCAGTTGTGTTTATTAATTAAATTGATCAAAATGTGCACTGGTCATTAGCAGTGGGTGATTACGTGTTTAATTCCTATCATTCAATCGCCCCTTAGATAGACACACACTGTCGTGCTGTGCACTCTCAGTTCCTTAATCGGTCATTTTAAAAAACACAGATGAATGACTTAGTGGCCAAAAAGTCAACAACTTTGCCTGCAGTCTGTGTCCTTCACACAGAAAAATAAGAAATAACTGACTGAGTAAATGTTGCTCCACATGGTGCATTTATGGCACTGTTTCTGCATGGGGAAAAAACTCATTCTGGCATTGAGAAAAATATACAGATTGCTCTCAGATTCCTTCCATCGCCGATAACCAATGTCACTGTCCATCATTACATTATCACTAACAACTGAACAGCAAAGTTTAAATGAAAGAAAATCCTGATTTCAGAAAATGCTATATACACATAATGTAGTGAACTTAGCTTCTTGATGACACCTAGAGCATATTCTTTTTCACAAACAGCAGCATTTCGGCATTTTCACATCTACACACAAGTGTCAAGCTAGTCTGAATGCAAAAAGTAATTCCTGTCAACTCTCACTGATCAACACATGTTGCAAGGTTTCTGAATAATATAAAGCACCAAAGTCAATATAAAGATGATCATTTATCATTTAGGAATCTGTGCTGAACAAAAATATAAAAGAATATATGCTGTGAAAAGATTCTTTTCACAGCATATATTCGTGACATAAGTTAAATGCCCCCCCTCCCCAAAAAGTGACAGTGACAAATTTTACACTATAGAAGGTTGAAAGCAGAACTGCCTGACTTGCAGTATTATTCTGGCGAGCTGGCTTGATGCAGATGCTTTGTCTCTCCTCCACAATGTGAAAGGCAGTGCTGAACAGTCTCCCTCTACATTGCCACAGACACTTTAGTTTGGCACTGCAAGCTTCACTGACCAGAAAGAATCCCCATACTGCAGATAGTTCTGCCAGAAAAGCATTTTATTGCACTGAATGCATTTCATTATAATATTAGTATTACAATCATGTCATTTGCCAATCTGAGTAGGTGAATTTGTGAGCTAGACTGGCCCCTTCCCAAATCTTTAGATAATATACTATATTGTGACTCTAGTAGACAGAAGTCACTATGCCAGATATAGTTAGTTTTTGTTTGTAAGTATTTCTGTTTGAGTGGAATAAGAGCTGCAAAGAAAAGTTCAACCAAACTCAATGGCTCATCAACATCATTAACCGCTTTTTCACTATTGTATCAAATGTGGGCGGGCTTGTGTGTGCCAAGGCTAGCTGCGTTTGCATTGTCACTTCTGGTCTCTATGTGAGAACCAGCTTCCAGGTGCTACGGTCCCACTGAATAACCACGGGCCAGACGGGGCAAACCGTGGCCTGAGGCGGAGTCAAGGGACACAGGCAGGGCCATATTAGGCTGTGGGCAGGGAGATGGGTGCAGCTGGCAATGCAGTGGCTCACTTCAATCAGTGAGTTCTCTGGCATTAATTAATTTTGCTAACTAAACAGTGGAAGTGATTTAACTGAACAAATCTCAGCCAACTTGTGTTAAGGATTGCTCGATGGCACCAACTGTAATTCCAGTATGGTTATTTTAAGTTACAGGAGTCTGACAAGTCTGGTTGTGTTATCTGTGGTGTACTGTTATTACTCAACAGTGCATCGAAAGTCCTTGGGTAACGTTTACATCAAGGCAGCATGTTATGGGCAGGTTTTAGGCGCAATAGCGCAGAGTGATCGGCACAAAAGTCAAAATGCCATTGGATTTTTGTTCTCACAGCTTGAGGCCATGGGCCATTAACACCGTCTGGCTTGAAAATAGCCCTATAGCTCGCAATGGTGCAACAGGGGAAAGGCGGCTATTAAGTCCAGTTTGAAGGAACATCACCACTGGTTGCTCGAGCACAGATGTTTATCAGCCAACAGTGACCTGATGGCACATGGCAGTGGCCAGGTGTGAATGTGTTTAAATATCTGAGTGTGAGGCAGAGTGCGGCTGAAAGTCTTTTTCATGCACAAAAAATTTCCCTTGGATAAACAACAGTTTGAGAAAGCCTACTACATGACCTCGGAGAGTAGATGGTGTACACAGGAAAAATTTGAGGTATTTTCAGATGACTCAGTTTTAACAAGGATAGAATTTAATCCTCATTCATAGAATCAGTCAGGGAAACAAAATATGTTGCTGCCTTTCTGAGAAAACAAGCAAAGGTTTTGTCAATAGTAGGGAGGAATGAAATGGTTTGTTGAGGCCAATAACAATATCTGATATCTTCCCATTAATTTTTGTAAGAATCAGAACACAAACACAGTTGGAAAACAGGCTCAACTTTTCAGGCCATGTTAGTTTTGTTCTACTGCTAACACGACAGATGTATTACCAACACTTTCCAAAAAAAAGTCACACTCGTGCCAAATTTCACAATCAGCTCAATATTAGCAGTAAAAAATAGTTTTCTGATACTTATATTGCTGTTTAAAACTAATACTGGTCATAAATGTCTGCTGATATATTGATCTATCCCTGATAGTTACTTATGACTGAATGATGCTATAAAAATGATTGCAATATGATTTACAGTCCTAATAGAAATGATACATTTTGCATTGTAAATTTCATTTTCACAGGAAAAGGCTACTAAAATGATGTGATTTTTGCTGCAGTTGCATGCTTTCTTCATCTGGAAAACAACATTTTGTAGGCCAGAGCAGCTCTGTTGCACTATAGGCCTCTTTGACATGACTGTATGTGTGTGTGTGTGTATGTGTGTAAGAGGGGCTAAGCCTCACCCTCAGTGAAGCACACACACACACAGACAGCAGTCAGACGACAGAAGCTGCTGCAGCACTGTGCCCGTAAATGCCACCAAAACTCAGTGGAGCCTCTCTACCACAGAGAGAATGGTAGCAAAAACCCTGATTTTAATAAACTGCATCTACATTTTGGCAACTTAAATGATGTTCCACAATTTACAGTTGATTACATTTTCAATATCAAATTCCTCGTGTGTGCCAGCCTGCCACTCCTCCCTGCCGCTGCCCCCCCGACACACACACACACACACACGTCCCAATGTGCGGTCCATGCACAGATTATGAACACTGCAAAATACAGCAGAACAGAGCCAAGCAGAGCCCAGCAAAATGGAACAGAACAGAACAGAACAGGATAGAATGTTCTAGCGTAAGACATAATAGTCGGCGCAGGCTTTTTATCACACGATGCGAGTGGGTGGACAGCTGAGAGTTCAAATGAAACCTCGGCCGTGTGATCATGCAAACTAGCAACATGAACCAGCATCAAATAATTATCTCGACAATATATAGCAAAGCATAATTAAGACAGATCTGACGTTATGCGCACTCTTAACTGCACGGCCATCGCTGTAAACCTGCGTACTGCGATCAGTTCTGTGTTCTTTGTAATGAACACCCACACCTTCTGAATAGACACCCACACCTTCTAAATATGTGTTGGACAAACCTCCACCCATCACAACCCCTCTAATGACAGAGCAGAGATAAAAAAGCAGCAGTTTAACATCCTCCACAGTGCGGCTCACACATGCCTTCACACACACACACACACACACACACTCACCACATCCAGTATGACCCTAATGGCACAGGGCTGGCCAATATGTCAAACTCCATTAGCCTAATCAGTTTATCCATCACATCCCTACATTAGTATGAGATGTGCATGCACATGTCCTGTACAGGCTTGCACCTACCGGGAATTAAGTCTTATACATATTCAAAATTATTGCTTTTCATAAAACAGGCTCTTGTATTTTCCAGGGATACTGCATTTCACTGCCATTTTAAATGATATATGACTGGGTGTAGTTTATCCTCATGCCTTACCCATAAGATCTGTTTTTCTGACTTAAAACACAAAAACCAGAGGATGCACCGCCACTTTTCCACTGTTGGTACAAATTTCAAACATGCATAGGCTATATACAGCTTCCTTTCATGTTCACAGGAATATGGTCAAGGCACAGCAGAGCACCATTTTACCACTGCTGGTGCTCTAAGAATTGAAAGCTCATTCTACTGTTGCACATATTCTGACTTGTTGTGAGTATGAGCATGAGTTAAATGCCTAAAATCCCTATACAAAGGTAATCCAACGCATCTAAAACAGTCGGTAGATACATTTTTAACACGACTGACGCAGGTGTGAATGAAACCTCTCACTCTGGTCAACCCACTGAGCTAAACATTTGATGAGAAAAAAAAAACAAGGGGAAATGAAACTACAGAAGTGCTGCACTGTAACACCTCTTACACGTTTGCACAGCTACCATGCAAGGGCAGAAAGGCAACAGCTATTGTCAAGGCAACAGCGCAAGGATCATCTAAAAGCTGCCTGAAACATTTCTGGTAAAATGTTTGGCCAAACTGTCCTCGGTGTAAGAACGCAAATTTCTGCACTAATGAACATATGATTGTGAAGTCTATGTTATCCAAAAACAGGAAATGTGATGCATCGCAGTCACAGAGGAACTGGGAAACACAGTGATAGAGGATTCGCAAGGCATTTTTCAAATACTATGGCAAACATCATGAAACAATTATGAAAGGGCATATTATTATTTTTCTCCACAAATCAAATAGGGAAAATTAGGGACAATTACAGAAATAGGTCTGATCAGATTTAGATGGAAAACATCCAGCCCCACGGCTTACAATGGCTGAGTCTTTTTCCCGCGAAGGCCAACAAGCACATCCACATGTTCTGGGGTGAGGCGCTAATGGAGTCTGTTAACCAGTTACCCACCAGTGGAAAACACTTTGTGGGCGTGGAGGTGGCAAGAATCACGAGGCACTGTTCAAGCAGGACACCAAAGCCTTTCGTAGGATGCCCTGTTTCTTTGTTTCATTTAGTGTAGTAGCCCTCCGGAAAAAAGAGCTAATAAACTGTTGTGAAACTTGAGAGGTGAGATCAAAATTATGAAGCATAACATTTTAAAAAGGAAGAATTAACTAGTGCATTTACACAGGAATTTTAGCTATGACACAGCATTATTCTTTCCAAAAAACCTTGCTGCCAAGTGTCCACGTCAGGTAAGCGCCTGCTCACAAGAATTACACCATACTACTCAGGTTTCTTATTTTAGTTAGCCTCACAACTGTTTTACATAAACACCAAGTGGCAATTAAACAAAGACATTAAAATGGTTAAGACTGCCACCTCTGGAGCTGCATGTGAGCCCCGACTGGCCTTGGATCGAACACTGCCACATGGCTCTCCTTCGCGCTCTCTCTCTCCTGTGCCTCCCCCACTCTGCCTCTCTCAGTTTTCCAGCTGTCTGAGTAAATAGGAAGAAATGCTCAGGGTCAGTGAACTGTCCACACCCATTTAAAAATGCAGAATTTAACAACAAATTAAGATATTTCAACTCAAGTTCATGACCTGCCTGGTTAAATCTATTTATATAAAAACACGAGATCATTCAATAATGTTTAATATTTTCTGAAATCAATTTCAGTGGTTTTTGGTCTTTATATCAGACTGGAGCAGCCTGACTCTTTCCTTGTGACCAAGGTCTTTCCAGACTCAGCTCGTCTACTGCTTTTAACTTGAAATGATTAGACAAGGCCTGCAAATTTAACTAGAATTGCTTACAATTTTCAGTGAACAGCGAGCAGCCTTTCAGTGCACTTCTCACAATCTCTTGGGTCTTTGAAGCTATTACATCACTCCGTCTTTTTTCCCTCTATAGTGAGAAAATGCAGTTAAAACAGCACAGAAATTCACTGACTGTTTCCAAACCAACATCTCAAGCTCGACACACTGTTAATAGTACAAAAAAAGACAAAACATCCGGCTTAAACTGCATTGTCTCATCCAAAAACTGTAGCTGCCAGACCTTCCTTTATATTAAGGTTTAAACATTAATGCAAACGTTTAAAGACTGACTGCTTGCACGTGTCCAAAGACGGTGCACGTATAACAGGCAGTGGAAGGAGTTGTTAAATGTGACAAGGAGAGAGCAAGGTGTGTGTGTGTGTGTGTGTGTTTATTAGTTTAGTCCTACATAAGCTCTACTTCGAGCACCACTGAGGCTCTGTTTGCACCTTGCATTAACATTTGTCCTGGGTGATCCACGGACGGCCGTAGGTACAGGTGTAAATGCACCCAATGCGGCCTCAATGCATCTTGAGATCCGATCACTCAGGCCACATTCGGAAGTGACCTGGGACACTTTTGTCCACATCACATTTTAACTGTAAGCAGAAATTAGTCCCAGACTGCACTGAAGGACTGCCTACTCAGCCTGCCTACTCACTAAATGAAACATAATAAAATTAAAAGTGAATAAAAATACGGTCTGTCTACTTGACAAAAAAAGTTGGAGAAAAAAACAAACAAACAGAGAAATGGCAAAAATTACCTTAAAATCTGAAAAAGGAAAAACATTACAAGGAAAATTACATTTCTAATTATTAAACTGACACATTTAAAAGTCAGTTCAGTGATACTGGACCAGATTTCTTGTGTTTAAATGCTTGTGAAATGCTTCTGAATGCAGCCTCAGGCACTTTTCATGCCTTTCACAAGCATTTAAAACCAGTAAAAAAAAAAAAAAAAAAAAAAAAAAAGGATCCCTTTTGTCTTTGAAGCAGGTAATGCTATCTTTATGAAATGCTGCTCCACCCAATTGCTTTCGTTCCACTGTGTTTCAGACAGAGAGGCAACATCTGAGTTGTGTTCATATTGGCCATTATATAAATCAGTCTGATTATTGAAAAAATCCTGAATATTGGCACTGATTATCGCCCAGGACCAATATCTGGTCGATCCCTAGTTCATTCCACCAAAACATTCAAAATACCTACTGCTAATCCCTGGTTCATGCCGGCCCTCCAGACCACCTGCGCTCTAAACGAGCTCCAGTCTGCACAAAGTGACAGGAAGTGCAGAGGCTGCCTGGCCAACCACTGTTTACAGCACAAACACAGCACCTTGTGTACTCTTTCCACATATGAATAGCCATGTGCACACACAAGCACACACTCCCACACACACATATACAAACCCATAGACACTAACAATCAAAGTATCTGATATGTACAAACACTAGATGCATTTACCAGTTAAGACATAGACCATTCATTTGTGTTTTGTTTTTTTTCTACAGGCATAAAAACATTCAACAACTTAGACAAAAAACATCGGCCGACACTGATTCGCTCCGCTGCCGTGGGTCTGAAATACGCCACGTACAAAAACACACCAGACAAACAGACAGATCTTCAAGCAGGACCACGCTGCTCAAATACAGATGCAGCATGCCGACAGCAGCCATCTGTTACTAGTTTATTATATCGTCAAAATTTGGGATTTTGATGCAGGTTTTTTTTTTTTTTTTTTTCCACAGAACACTTTAATTACAAGAGCATGACCAGAACGTCAATTTTGATAATTCAGGATTTTTTGCTTCAAAGACGAGTACCTTACAGGTCAGGCATTGCAATACCTGGGGAATACGCAGACAGGAACACACAGGAGCGCACACACACACACACACACACACACACACACACTCCTTTGGCCAAGGAATTCTCCTGCTGGTGACATAAATGACCAGTTCCATGAAATATGCATGTGGTAGAGAGGTGGGGGATGTGAAAAAAAGATGATGACAGTGGCTGCCACACACACACACACACACACACACACACACACACACACACACACACACACACACACACAAACACATGCACAACCCCCCACCCGCTTCCACAAAGCAAACACACACAAAGGAGAGATAAATACACACAAGCACAAACTCTGGCTCACATAAACCAGAGACACACACAAAAAAAACAAAGGACACACAAACACACACACACACACACACACACACACACACACAGACACACACACACACACACACACACACACACACACACACACACACACACACACACACACACACACACACACACTTCCACCACTGCGGATGTGTAACATTCCTCTGGCTTGAAAAAAAGAGAGGGAAAACAAATAGAGAGAAAACCCTAGAGCTGGTGGAGAAGAAGAGAGAGACAGGCAGGCAGGCAGACAGATGAGCAGTACACAGCTCTCTGTCTCTGTCTCTCTCTCTCTCTCTCCCTCACACACAGACACACACACACACACACACACACACACACACACAGTTTTCTCTTCTATCCTCCTCTGCATCCATCAGTCATTCTCTTTTACAGGACAGGACACCTTCAAGTCTCCCAATCTATCTCCCAATCTGCAACTGTGGTGCGGCACCGCACTACCACTTTTGTTTAGGTAGTCATTTTCTTCCAGGAGGCACAGTTTCACTTCAAAACTTATTGTCTGACTGCATTTTACATGGTGTACCACCTATACCCAGAAGTCTCCTGGACTGCTTTCCAGCACGAAACAGGAAGAACCCACTATTTTTCCATCAAAACCCAGAGCTACAGCTTTCAGAGTTTCTCATACAAGCAGATGATGGAGGGTGTAAAAGGCAGATGGAGGAAAGGAAAAAAAAAAAAAAACACTTTCATCATGTTAATCCTCTTCAGTAAAATGAAAGAAAAAACAAAATGTATGCCAGGGAGCAGTAGTCTCACTGCGACAGGAAGCAACGGGGGAAATGTGGTCTTAATTTTGAGAAACACCAGCGCTAACAATAACACTAGCGTGAGAAAGAGGCTACCAATTATCTTGACCACAGTCAGCCTCATTTGCTGAAGGCAGAGCTGGACGATATGAACAGCATCAAATATCACGATATTTTTAACCAGTTATCTTGATATTGACATTGTAAAGATGACTATTAGCCTTATCACAAAATATTAAGATAGTTTGGATAGTGTTTTGATAGACAATCATTACTAATGTGGATATGATGACCAAGCAGGTAGGGGAAAAATAATCAAACAGTTACAACAGTTAGGAAAATCGCACAACTTTTCTGTAATGCAACATTTAAAATCAGGAAGACAACACCTAAGACAATATTATGACATGTAAAAATTACAGATGGTATCTATACTAGTCTTATATCACAATATCAATAGAATATCAATACAGTGCTCACCTCTAGATTATGGCAATTACATGAGGTATTATCACTAATTAGACAATGACATACTGATCTTTAGATTTCCATGTATGTACGTTGGAAGCTGCAGAAATTTTTTATTTATTTATTTATATATATATTTTTTTATATATATTTGTGTGATTTTTAACCTTAAACAGAGATTAACAAAGTTCCAAAAAGCTTATTTTCCATGTGGCAGCACTGCTGCCTCTCAGCACCAACAACATGCAACCTCTGATCCTTTCTGTAGGGGGTTGACCGGTTTCCTCCCACAGCCCAAAAACATGCAGGTCAGGGGAAGCGGCTTCTCTAAACTACCCACAGGTGTGAGTGGAGACCCTATGAAAACTAGCTGGGAATCCTAGTTATAAATACATGAAAACATTTAAATACGTCATGTATTTACATTTATGATTGTCTTCAGCTCTTGAATAACAATGTTAAATCAGGCGTATGTACAACTTCGCATTTCAATAAATAATGAACATAAACTTTTGAATGAATTTATAATAATGTAACTTTATTATGTTGGTACTTAAAAATAAAATGCATCAGATCTGCAGCTGGTTTGACTTGATACAGTAAAAGGAACTTTCCTTATCTGGAGTGTGTTTCTCTCACAGCAGCTTAACATCAAACTGTGTAGTCCCACACTGAGAGATTAACAACAAAGAAAGCAAGTCACTCCAGAGAGCTCACATGCCTAAAGCTAAGCAGAAGTAGAAAGCAGGGGCGCACCAACTGATCAGCCATCGACCATAATGGGATGATCAGTAGGTTAAATGTGAGCAGCCAATCATGGTTAGAAAAGCCCAAATCCAAAAGGAAAAAAAAAAAAAGTTTCAATCGCTGGATCAGAGACTGGATCACTGCCACTCTGCGGCAGTCAGCAGAAAGTTTGGAGCATCGGCATGTCGTCCATCTGTCACTGACAGCTCATTTCTGACGTGTTTTGAATTTCACAGCCTATTATCACAGATTAACTGGTTTAACATACTGGACAGAAGGCGGACAACCGTGCTGCCACAATGAAAAACTTCATGCACTTCCAGTGACAACAGGTGAAGACGAATCTCAGTTACCAACCATGCAGAAAAGTGTAATTGCAGCATTTTAAATGTTTTTTCCAAGTTACAGTCATGGCTGACACAGAATATTCACCTAAGAGCAATTGTTATTTACCAGTTGTTTCCTGCTTTGTATTCATTATATTCAGGATATATGCAAATAGTTTGTGTTCTAACTGTGTTGTGAACCACTTTCAGCTGAATGATTCTGTGCTTTGAGCTGTGTGAGCTAAAATATACTCTTGTTGCCATTCTAAATCTAGTAACCGAATATTTTCATGTAAGCGTAATTTGACCAGTCTGTATATGTCAGACAACTTACAGAGAAAAAACCTACAAACAGCAGGTTTTATGCAAGAGCAGAGAGACAGAGGCTCCGAAAATCAGCCTGAAAGTTCTGCCACTGCCAACATGGACTATCCTTTATCAAAAATCCACTGTACATCAGTAGTTTTATGAGTTTGTTTTTGAAAAATTGAGAATGAAAATTCATACAAAAAAAAAATCAGCAATACTGTAAAAAAAAAAAAAAAAAAAAAAAAACACTTAGAAAATGGTTGCACTTGAGTCTTAAAGGACTATTCTGCATGTTTAGCATAATATCTACAAAATTCATAAACTTCAAGTTTCTGCTAATCTTTTCCTGAAATTAATTTTATATACTTTATACTTTTTATACAGCCATTCAATTACTACATGAAAATTAACTTTCAGAGACTTCAGACTTCCTTGACACTGGTAGGAGTGTAAGGTCTTCATCATGCTGATTAAAACTACTGAAAACATTCATGAAACGCCTGAGCGCCTTAGAGACTATAATTAAGACTTTAATTGCAAAGACAAATTCCTTAAAATACTCAAAACTGGTAGCTCACCTGGTACAGTGCATACCACTCCTTAAGGCTGAGTCCTGACTGCAGTGTCCCAGGTTCGAATCCCTTTGCTGCATGTCTTCCCCTCTCTCTCCCCCTCTGCCTTTCCTGTCCCTCTCTACTGTAAGTGTCAAATAAAGCGGAAACGCGCCAAAAAAGTAAAAAAAATGTTAAAACATTTTAAGAACATTTTATCAATATAGAAACATTTAAGCATTTTTGATTTTGATTTTTAATTTCAAGCATTTACGTACGTCGAAAAGAATAAAGGAGCAGCACAGCATCACAGCTATCCAACTGCATTGAAGCCACTGGTAGTTTCTAACAAAGGAAGTTTCTTTATTCTATTCTATTCTATTCTCTTTTACTGAAACAACTTGACACATAGGTGCAAGGGGAAGCAGCAGCAAAGGAATGAGGGTGAAAGAGGGAGAGGATGCAAGATAAAAAAGAATAGCTAGCTAGCGGTAACGGGGGAATTGTTACAGGGGAGAAACACACACAAACACACACGCGCGCACACACACACACACACGGTTTCAAGCAATATGGGTTTTTGAAAGCTGAGCCTATACCAAGGTTTTGCAGTGAATCTGCAGATAGGTATTTCAGGATAATATTCAGTTTATGTAAATTTGACATTTCCGTGCCAAAAAATTACAAGTATGCAGTGACTCCCGCCCGAATTATATCTGTGGCAGGGAGGAACAGCCTCTAGAGCAGCTTTTAGTGCCATGAGACACTGAAACTGTCAACTTAATCCCAGATTAACCAAACTGTTTTGGTGAACAAGGCAGGGTGACCCACCCCACAGGAAATAATTTACAAAACAAACAAAACAACATTATTAAAAAAATATTTTGTGAAAACACTGTAGAAAAAAATCCTGGCTGGGCTTCGAGAGTGTTAATCCTAACTCTTGCAAACTGTACACATTTCTTAACAGCTTCAACGTGATCTCTAAAATCAATATTGTTTGAGTACATAAACTGAAATTGTATATCTTATAATCGGGTTTGGCAACACTGTTTCTGTTTAACAATCCTGGAAATAATTACAGCGCATGATTTCACCATGTTTCACTTTCATTATGTGATATTATTATTATTTTTTATCTATGCAAGGCCTCAGCCCACATCAGCGAGTGTGATAAGCCTGCAACACACACTGCAAGAATTCAAAGTCATAAATCCAAATGAAGACCATTGAGCATGAATGTAAACACTCCTGCTGACATCACCAGCCCTTTCACCTAACTGGCCACCGTATCTGGTGCAGCGT
Source organism: Myripristis murdjan (assembly GCF_902150065.1). Lineage (NCBI taxonomy): Eukaryota > Metazoa > Chordata > Actinopteri > Holocentriformes > Holocentridae > Myripristis > Myripristis murdjan. Next base: position 34,627,294 of record NC_043982.1, on the reverse strand, counting down.
TGGCATGTGTGTGCTTGTACTTGGTGTTTTGGTGCGTACGGTGATGCTCCTTCGCTGCCTTCACCTGGCAACTGAATACCAGGGACTCTGAATTTCCCGTCTACTCAGATTCAGCTTTCCAATACGATTAACAGACTACTCATCCACTCACTCGTGCTGTGACGGTGCACAGTATCCGTTTGGCTGCTTTCCACCACACTGGATAACGGTTGAAAGAGCATTATTTAGAATGACATTAATTAGGTCACTACCACCACTAAAAGGATAAAAAGTAAAGAAATGATATTTTTCCAGTTACTACTGCAATGTATTTTTTTTTTAAGAGAGTGTGTCTTCTTTTGCTGTCATTGTCACTATTCTTAGCAGTGTCCTCTCTTCTATCTGGACCATGAGTCTGAAATAAAGTTTGAACTGAATTAAACTGAATATTGTAATACCCAGGAGCTATCTAAATGACAAAAAAATGGACTCTTCAACTCCACCCTCTGAGTTGACAGCGGAGGTCGATGACTGACGATTCAGGGGGGCCGCCCAGCTGAACACACACACACACACACACACACCGCTTTATTGGCAGGGCGAGTGAGGTTCATAGTACAGGTGAAGACAGCGAGGCATGAAGTGAAACCTCACCTCATCAGGGCAGCAGTACTTTAATTTGATCTCATCAACACTTTTCTGACATCTTGGATGTGTTTTCGATGTCTTGCCTGTTTTGTTTTCTGCCCAGCACGGCAAACAATTTAAGGGATTGCACCTGTGAATCCAATGTAATGGTTCTCAAACGTGCATTGATAATGCATGGATTAGCAGAAATCCTATGCATTAATTAGGCTGGTTGGATACTGAAGGCTATAGTACAGTGCACAGAGGTAAGAAGAGCCATATCTCTGTTGATCCTTCACTGAAAAAATCCACCGTACAACACTATAATACTGTTAAAAAAAAAAAAAAAGTTTTAAAAACTACTGGTGATTCATCCAGGGCTCTACACTAACTTTTTTTCACCATTCTCCCAGAGACTATAGGTGAATCAGACACAACACAAAGGACTAAGTGCAGAAAACAGATGAAATAAAAACTGCTTTCAAGTCACATTTTCCACAAAATGCAGCCAAAATGACTTTGCACCAATGTGCCGCTCGTTAAAATTAGTTTGAACACAAGCGTCACATGGGAGGGACGGGGGCTGTCTGTGTGAAATGTAAACGGACAGTCTGACAGACGGTACAACTTTAGTAGATATTACTGCCCTATATTGGCCTATCACAGACATATCTGCATCATAATGACATTGGCATATATGATTTGACAGAACATAATGCAGAAAACATGCTTTGGGTAAGTTAGAAATTACTATTTGATCCTTTTTCTTAATTTAAGGTAAATTTATGTGTTCATTTCTACAGATGGTTGGCAATGTATATAGTGTTTAATACTCTTTAATAATTTGTTCAAGAAAGCAGCCTTCTGAGAACCTTCACATCAGGGGTGTCAAACTGGTGCCATGGAGGGCCGGGAGGCTGCAGGTTTTCATTCCAACCCAAAACTCCTCCAGGTGATTTCACTGATCACCCCACCTCCAAGCAGAGAGAAGGGACTAATCATTGAAATCACCTGGAGGAGTTTTCGGTTGGAATGAAAACCTGCAGCCTCTTGGCCCTCCATGGCACCAGTTTGACACCCCTGCTTTACATAGTCACATCAATATCAGTGCACATAGAAAAGGTCTAATTGTCTATTTTCATCAGTATCTCAGCTGCCGTATCAGTAATCAGTGAATTTTTCCTAAAATCATTATCAGTCTCAAAAATCTCATTTTGGTGGGGGACTAAAAGGGATGCAATGTTTTGACTGTTGCTGTTCTGTTATTTGCTTCTACCTGCGTGTTAATTATAGACACATGACGGGAGGAGGAGGTAGACACAGAGAGCGCGTCGAAGTGTCCTTGAGCAAGACACTGAGCAGCACCTTGCACGGCAGCCTCTGCCATCAGTGTGTGAGTGTGTCTATGAACGGGTGAATGTGAGGCTGACATCGTAGAGCGTTTTGAGTGGTCGGTTGACTAGAAAAGCACTAGAGCCTTTTGCCTTTACTAATGATTGTTTATCAAAAAGCTCTTTTGAGTAAAGAGGTTATGAAAGCAACAACAGTCATCCCTTCAATTTCGCCACAAAATCAATATCGAGGTATCTGGTCAAAGATATCGTGAGGTTTGCTTGTCCTTATCGTGACATCACACAGAGACAAATGAAACACGACTACATGTCAGACAGCAGAACATTTTGCAGCTTTCTTAAACATCAGTGGTAAACTTCAGGTTTTGGTGTCAGCCTCGTAGAAACCAAGAACAAGGGTTTCTTTCTGAATTCAAAAATCATACGAGGAGTAATCCATCATACAACAGGCACAGAGAACAACTCTTTCACCACCAGCAGCCTAGACAGACCAGAATGCAATGCAGCCACGCAGCCACAAGGCACACTGCTTTTCGAGCGAGGCGCGAGACTCGTAAATTTTTCAACACTGGAAAAACTTGCTGTCTTGTTCAGGCACATTCTCTAGAGATATCACGGCATTCTGGGAAATGCAGTAAAATAACCGACTGAAGCAGAAGTAGATGAGACAGCTTGAGAGAAAGTCAACCTCGTTCTTAAAACTTCTCGTCCACACACCATATTACATACACAATTATATGCACATGTGAAAAATAGGAGGCGTCAAATCAGACCCACCTGCTCTCCTCTCACTGGTGTCTGGAGCTGTCCATGCAAACTTGAACAGGAAAGTACAACTTGTTAATCGTCCCAATGATTTGTACAGGTCTCTTCAATAGTGTGATTGAATATTTCCTCTGAAACCTCCACATTAAGCCGACCACTCTTTTTTTTTTTTTTTTTTCCTTTTTAATGAAGAAATACATCTTGCAGGGCAGGCAGAGGTGGAAATTGAAACCCCAAAGTTCTCTCCATCAGTGAAAACTGGCAATCCAAATAAAAGGGGGAAGCTTCGTCAAGGCTAGGGCAAACGTGGGTGCAACAGAAAAGATAAAAAAATAATGCACTGAAATGTACTGGACGCCACACAGGTTGATGATATGCAGCAGTGAAAGAGGATACGAGGGTGGTCGTTCTCTGTATATTTGGCACATTCTCTTCCCTGGACTGGGAAGTGGTGTGGGGGGCATTAATTCCCTGTGTCCAGACAGCTTGCGAGAATGAGGGATGGAGGGATGATGGGAAGGGGGATGGGGAGACAGACAGAGAGGGGAGAGAACGCAGCTGAGCCTCCAAACCAAACGAAATTCTCCACAGCTCCAGTGAAAACACAGGAGGGAGGGAGGGAGGGAGGGTGCGTACATGGAGGAGGAGGAGGAGGAGGAGGTGGGGAGGAGGAGGCAGCGCTGGTGGCAGCAGCTCAGATGGACACATTATCTGAGGAGTGAAAGATCTACCGGAACATTCTCACAGTGGTCACTCTTTCTCTCTCTCTCTCTCGTATTCTCTCTCACACACACACTTTCTCTCTCTCTCTCACACACACACACACACACACACACACACACATATACATATATCCTGGAAGCTTCTCTGTTGGTCAGGCTTCAAACACTACAGCTGACTTACTTACATTAGGCCTGAATAGCAACGCCACAATACCAGAATTTTAGTCGTTGAAACCTATAATTCCACAATTTTGAATACTTAATTCAATACCTTGGCAAAACAGAAAGCCCACTCAGCACACACTCCTTTACTGAACATCTACGGCTGTCTCCAATACCTGTCTATGGGATTCGAAGCGTCTATGTGAACCTGACAGCAAACATTCAAAGCACTGACAGTGAGGCGATGCACAAACTACTTGCTAATATTCCTGGAGTAGCTTTACTAAGCAACCACCCTCACCTAAATAAATAAATGAAGAAATAAATAAGGGAGAAAAAAAAAAAGAAGCATTTGATGTCTGATTTTGGCTTTGATTACCATGGCAACAAACACAGCTTCCAAGTTTCTGGGTCAGCAAGTAAACAGAAACTTCTTCTTCTGTATTCATTTAGCACAGCAAGGAAGCAAGCACCACTGCAAGACGGATATGAAATTACAGTAAACACAGTAAATTAGTCTCACTATTATCTAAAACTTAAATAAGCATGATGCAAATGTTTTACAACTAGGCCTAATGATTAGCCAAAATGATGGTTAGAAAAAATAATAATTTCAGTAGGCCTTACACAACGTCAACTTGGAGCATAACTGAGACCCAAACAGCAGCAGAAATGGGACAAAATTAGAGGAAACACCAGTGTCACATATTTAAACATATAGGCTAAATTAAAACAGGAACACTGAGTTACTTTCCAGTGAAAACAATGCATCTCCAATTTTGGTGATTTTACATGTTTTAGCTTAGTTTGGGCATTTATCCTCTCCTCTATGGGTTCAGACTACAACTCTGGGGGCTACGAAACCTTTACAAAACAAATCATGTAAACTGACAAATGTACAGCTGTCAAGCTTCAAACAGGATTGATTTTCTTAGTGTCTGAGACAAGCCGACACTATGGAGATATATGGTCTTCATTGCACAGCGGAAAGCAGCCTGTAGCCTTCAGACTGAGAACCGCTGAAAGCAGCCCGACAACATACTCACTTCACATTAGAGGAAGTTTCTGAAATGTTCTGCTGCAACAGTAAATGCAATGGTATGATAATGTGCTTTAATTCTGACTTACAATCCTGTACGCATGACTGCAACTTCAGGTACTTCAAGCATTTAAATATACAAGCTACGACTACATCAGAATAAAAACACAGAGTTACTGAGTGAGGGATCAAGCTGAGCTGATGATACTGATACAAAAACACTAATACTGGTCGCTTTCAAAATATTGGCATTGATCTGGTACTGAAGTACTGATCCTTGTGAGATCCCTACGCCTGACAACTAACAACACACGAGCTTGTATTTAATTAAGCCTTATTAAATTAAAAATTAAAAATGCAGGGAAGGTGAAGATGCGCGGCCATTACAATTTATCTAATCCAGTGAGCAGACTTGCAATAACACAACCCGACAGATAAAAAACAGCAAACCAAAACAACTGACAGTTATGGCTGATTGCTAAAGCGGTTGAAATGGGTGACAGATGAACGCCTCAGTCATGTTTTCAAACAGAGCACAACTGAAGACAGTTTCCTTTCTGAGAGAGAGAGAGAGAGAGGGAGAGAGAGAGAGGGAGGGAGAGGGAGAGAGAGATTCAGAGTGATACTTTATTGCATCTGTCAGAGGCTTAGATGTTATTAAAACAGCCTTGTACACGCAGCCTACTGAGGCAGGCACACACAAATAAGCTCTTGCAGTCTTTCTCTTACATGCACACACACAAACACACACACACACACACATTGAAAAACCACCCACAACCACTATGAACGCAGACTCACACCTGTTAGCTCTGCTGTGCTGCAGCTCAGCCCGGTCGACTACAGTGAAACCGTAATGAAAGGAAACAGGCAGCAAGACGGAGCGTTTGATGGAGCAAGACAGGCTGGAGCTGGCCTGTGGCCGAGCCGCCTTGAATGGGCTGTTTTATCTGTCAGGAGAAACACTGGCCTACACCACTGTTGACTGGCTAGCTGGCAATGAGCTCCGATTTCTTTACACTGAGAAAGTAAACGCCAGCACAGGTCATCAGCACTGGCTTGCTCTCTCTGCCTCTCTCTCACACACACACGTCTCCTATAATTTATTCTCCAGCATTATCTTTCAGTTCGTTTTGATTTACCTTGTCATTTTAGGTAATGTACTGATGTGCTGCTATTTTTTTTTTTTTTTTTTTGTTCATGTTATTTAAGTTCTCATTTAGATTCTGTAAGCGCGTCATCTTGATCTTTTTTGTTGCTTTGTTCGAGGTGAGATCTATAAGCCTCTTTGTTTTCTGTGTTACTTTTATCACACCTGAATAAGATTATTGATTGATTCTCTCCTTTTTTATGGTTTTCATTATCCTATTTTATCAGGCTTTTTTTTTTTTTTTTCTTATCCCTCAGATGCTGCAACTAAAACTCAGACTTACATGCAGAGACGAACTGACAAAATGTAAACAGGAACTTCATGAATCTAGAAAGCTGACATGCAGGCGGGCGGCAAGCTCTCACAAAAGGTGCGTGCATGCCACTGAACTCGCACAAAAAGAGTAAGCATGCAAAAAGAGAAAACATGTTCGCACACAAAGCATGGGGACGCACGCACAACGCGGCCTCACGACACATGACCAAATGCACTGGTGTGTGCGGAACCTCAAATGTACCGTCCTGTCACATGACTGTCGTATGACCATTTAACACATTTAACACTGACACTCTGTTTGGGAATAATTGTGCCGTGGCGCTGAAAAACTTTAACGCTCGTTCAGAAAAAAAAAAACAGACAGAAAAATGAGCTGACATTGAGGCTGTCTCTCCCCTAGAAATACAGCGATCCCCCTTTTTTTTTTAGTTCAAATCCAGTTCTGATACTTGAATTTGGATATATGCTTATACCCATATGAGATCTCTTTTTATTATTATCAGTATTAAAATTACTGTTACTATTGCAGTATTATTACTTTTGTATTGTATAAGGTTACAAGAGGCTGCAGTAAATCACACAGCACTACCAAATATCTTTCTAGAACCGTTTAATTACTAATTATGTGCTACAATATTTTTAGAAATGCCACAAATGCATTATTACCTGATTATAGGTAATAATAACATCAGACTCTGGAATATGGATCAGTATGTGGATCGGTAGTGTCAGCCAGATACCCACTAGATTAATTACATCAGTATCAGCACCTGATATCAACACTGGATGGGTTTGGTCCCAACTCTACTCTCCCTAATCATGGAGCTTTTCATGGAAGAAAAGCAGATTTCCAAATGATGAACCGCACCTTTGCTCGAAGAAAACCTAACCTTGCAATCAGTAGAAAAGTCTAAAATGGTCTGTTACAAATTTAGCCTGCTTAGTAAGACAAATGTAGGCTAGCTTTTTCCACTGCCTGAAGTAACATCGTACACCATAAACATTTTCTTCCTTTGTGACAACAAAGGGATGTAATGCCGTAAATCAATAATCTCTAGACCCAAGCATGATTAAGATGCTGGCAGCCTTTAGCACAGACATAACTTCACATGTAAACTTCAACAAATCAGTCCATAAATCCTGAGGCCGTCATGTCAGCTCAGCAAAATCGATGATGCTATGGTTTCGTTCTGTACCTGTCCCGTGATTTAGAGCGTTGCTGTTTTCCGGGATTCAGATCCCAATCACACATAACCAAAAGTCCGAGAGCAGTTCTGCAAGACAGTCTCTGGGGGGGTGGGTGAATGGGAACTACCAGCAAATTCCTTTTTAGTTAAAAAAGAATCTGCAGCACTTTACGTGGTTTTAAAGGGGTGCACGGTAATGCGGTTCTTTTAAGTCCCAACGGACTGGGAGATGGTGAGACTAATAATGTTGTGCCAAGCAGTTTCTGCAAAGGTTCTGCAGAGTGTGTGTTTGTGTGCGTGTATGTGTGGGTGTGTGGGGGTGTGTGTGTGCGGGTGGGGGGACGTGCACGCTACCTGGCCATTATATAAAGCAGCTCCTACTCTCGGCTAGAGGGCTCTGTTGTGTGTGCCAGCTCCCTCCCTCCCCATCCTCCTCCCCTCTCTATCCTCCCATCCCCCCACCTCTTAGCCTTCCAGCTTCTCTGACTCAGGCTTAACTCTGAAATACCTCCTCCTGTTGTTTTCTCTCCCTCACTGCCTCTCTCGCTCTCCCTCACTGCCTCTATGGTATCAAAAACCTGTAAGAGCATATTATAGCTCCAGCAAAAGAAAGAGGTTGGCCGCAAAATATGGATCCAGCCCATTTCTTCCTCAAGCAAGCCCAGAATACCCAAACCAACTGGGCTGCGTTCAGAACATTTCTTTTTTATCTCAAGAACGTAGAACGCTGTTCCACCTCCCCTCAGGCTACAGAGGTCTAGTCCCGGCTTGCCACAGGCGGTGTGTATCCGAAACCCGCCCCCTTGGTTGTTGAACTGCACAAAGTTTTGATGACAACCACCCCGGAGTTTGTGATCTGGTGCCAAAACAGTGGAGGTAGATGCTGCTGGTATCAACCAAACACCACGGTTTTGCTGCGGTGTGTGTGTGTGTGTGTGTGTGTGTGCGTGTGCGTGTGTGTGCATAAAACACAGTTGGCAAGAGGAAATAGAGCAAGAGCTGTGATGGCAACAACCTACACACAATTAACCAGGGCTGAAGAGAAAACCACCTGTTGGACTATCACTGGGATCAACCCTGTCCTGGCTGTGGCAATGCCATAATCAATTCTGCTTATCAGTCGGATTCTTTATCATTTCCTTTATTGATTCCTGATCAGTATTTCTGTCTGGAAAAAAAGTAGGCCTATAAAGGTTTTCAGCGTTAATGCAACTGAAAATACGCAGACAGTGCCTCATTACTCTTCCTTCTCCCAGTGTCTGAAATCCAGCTGATCATGCTCAAGAAAACGACCCTTTTTTGGGTCAACGGAGGAAGGAAAGAAATGGAGGCACAGCCTGTACATTTTCCTGTGCCTTTTTTTCACCTACCAGGAGAAGGGAAAACACGGAGGGCGTGCCTGCGTATCTCCCCTTCTCCGGTGCTTGTATTTAGGTGAAAAATCTCCATGTCGGCACTCATAAAAGGAACTGATAAACTCAGAGGCGTACAATTCTGGTTCTCAATTCCCATCCCTACCAGGAAAGTGAAGAAGGGAAGAATGAAAGGATGACAAAAGGAAATGAAAAAAAAAAAAAAATCTGGCACCAAACTTCCAGTGCATCAGTCTGGCAAGAAAACTAAGAAGTGTAGGAAGACAGCAGTGACTTGCACTCATCCTCTCGGCCCTTTTAATCTTATGGAGCTGTTAGAGGTCAGTGGCGGACACCAAGATGAAGGGGAATTGTAGAGACAGTGGCCAGAGAAAGCAGGCTGTGCACAAAGCATGTTGCTGGAGAGTAGAGCGCACGGACGCCCTTGTATCATTAGAGGAGCCCCTCTGATGTTAGGCTACATCTTACGGCTGCCTGGGGACTGCAATTGCATTACTGAGGGGCAGTCCGGCGCTTCAATCAGAGGGAGAGGGCGGCCTGGACCAGCGTGAGGCTGGTCTGCACTGAATGCAGTCTAACAATCCAATCTCAACTCTACCTCCCTCCACTCTACAGCTGCATGATGGGGAGAAATCATGTTGCGATTTTGTTTTGCTGAGCATCACGACTACAAAATGATACACTGCACGCACAGTTATTTCAACAGTATTTCTTCTGTGCATGTTAAAAAATGTACCAAAAAAAAAAATCAGGGTTGTTGCTCATGTTTATGATCTGCATGAATGGATTTCTCAGCTTGCAACCATCCTGACGTGCAGGTCGGAGACAATGCACAGTACCAGAACACCCTGCTGAGGTATCTGTCTGCAACGTATCGTCCTCTGATGTTAAAATTTTATGCCAATGGCAATCTGATGATTGATGTTTTCTATTGCCAGGTTATTGATGAAGACTAAATGCATTTGACTGTCATATTTCTAACATTTTAGCTTCAGTACAATGACCGTCAATCAATTAAAAAAAATAAATAAATCACTCCTAACTCTCTGAGCTGCATCTCAGATGTTTTAACCCCTTAGGAGCTGCAGTGCAAAAATTTAAATCACTTCTTAAAATGCATTTTTACAAACAGCATTTTGAAATATGTATTTGCACCCATCACATTCTTGCTAAACTGGCTGCTTAATTATCATTTGCTGCTTATCAGTTATCAGATAATGCTCTCTGTGTTTGTTAAGCCCTTTGTTGCACTGTTACATAATGCTGTCAGTATATTACTAATATTTCTACTACTACCTCCTGGTTTTTGGGTTTTTTGTTTTTTTTTCATTACTAACTGTGCAGCTCTGCTCCTCTGCACCTTCTCTTCGCAGGCTGAGCTTCATCATGCACCAGATCATTGTGAAATCCACTGCAATCCTCAGCTTGGCTTCCTGTAGAGACCTTGCAGCAAGAAATGCCTGCTGGTATCACACATTATTTAGTGCTGATTATCACTAGCCCCCAGTCAACTGGTTATTAAATGGGAGATGGGAAAATCTATTGGGTACTAAAAAAATAATAAACCACTAATGTTACTATTATGCAAGTTGGAGGTTATTCACGGGATCACTACGCCTATATATTTTACTTTTATTTCCATTAGGCAAAGGGCGAGAACAAGTGTCTTCCTGAAAAAGCACTGAAGTTTTCCCTTCACAGTAGGCTAGTTTCTAGAGAATGACATGAGTTCACTTGATCGGTGTCTCAAGCTGCAGTCCCTCGGGTTACAGGTCACTGGAGAGGCCAGTGCATGTGGTCTCCTCTATTATTAGCCATTAACCCTTAAAGCTGACTGCACGGACAGGACATCCTCTACAACACGGTGTCATTCTCCCACAGGAAATTTTACAATCTTTGATCACCTGAACATGATGCAACATCATGAGAACATGAGAGACAGGACCTGTTTGACATGTGCAGAGCTGTTTGTCTTTTTGGCCACTGCAATTTGACAACAGCCTGCTGCTGCTATCATAAATTATTTTTTCTCCATATTGGAAATTCATAGCTCAGTGAAAAAAAAAAAAAAAATCCTGGAAAATTATGTGCTGAACTTGTTTATCGAAATCCATTTCAAACATTTGCCTTAACCACCTGTCGCTTGCTGTCACTGAGAATGTTACAACTTGTTCCCTGGTAAATGTATCCCATCATAATGAGCTGTAGGAATGCACTCACATTCAGAAAAAAAAAAAAAAAAAAAAACACCCATGAAAATAGCACAGGTCATTTCATTTTTTTAACTAAAATTAATATCATAACCTGTCCAGAGTGTTTCCCTGCTTTCTGTGCAATGCATGCTGGGACAGGCTCCTGCCCCCCCACGACTCTGAGTGGGATTGAGTGAGTATGGATATTTAATATGATATGATATTTAATAAGAGCGACATGAGCTGCTTAATGTCCCACCACAATCACCATGATATATTAAACACAGCAAGTTCTGCAAATGTGATTATTTAGCTCATTAATGTATTAAATTTTAGATGTTTCTATGTCGCCACACATATCTTCACAAAATACATGGGTGGTATCAATATGAACTCCATATCTTATTAAGGACTTGCATTAGTTTCAATAAATTTGGCTTCCTCATTAATATGGAAATGTATGTAGCGAGGTCTGGCAAAATCTAATGAGATCATGTACTCTACGGGGGGAAACCGTGCCCTAAGTATGAAGTTTCTTCCATGTATTGTTGCTTCCATGGCGACATAACGCCCCACATACTAATATGGTGGGACATAAAAATGGAGCACCAGAATACAGGCTCAAGCTTTACTAGACAAACAGCAGCTGATCCTGATGCATTTCCCACATAATTACCAGTAGGCAGATGGGTAAAAATCATAAATGAATTATGAGTCTATAACTTAGTACACTGACAGTGCAGTGTCTATACTTTAAGCTCTGCACACAAGTTGCACAAAGCCATGTGCCACCGAGAGGGAGATTTATGAACTTCAAGGCGAGGGTCTGACACGCACATCCGATTTCTTACATCTGCAGCAGGGCAAAAAAGTACTCTGTAATAACTGGCTTCTTGCAGGACAGTTTCATTTATTTACGCTGCCTGATTCATTATAAATTTTAGTGATGTGTCAGTATACTTCAGGACTAACAAGCCGAACTAACCTTTACAAGCCAGATGTGTGTTTAGTGAAAAGCCTGTGCCTTCCGGTTGGAAATACACGACTGAGCTCCAAACTGCAACCACGTCCATCCTAACTGTGACATGTTTCCACGGCAACAATACAGCTCTTCAAAATCACCCCAGGAGTGAGGGAAAGCTCCATCTTTGCGAAGCCTGACAGAAGTCGATGGCTGCAGACAACATGTGTTCTCACCGGGCGCATGAGATGCCACAATAATACAGCTCCATGTTGGTCTGCCTTGTCCTGATCCAGGCTACTCCTACTGTATAATGTATGATATACAATATATTGTATCCTCAATTTACAAAACATATTGTGGTGATGATCTTGCAGCCTAATTGTTCAACTTGTCTTGATATAAAAGGAAAGGCAGCAAGGTGATGCACACTCCCCAACACTTTGTTCCAGGTCTTAATAAGCAGAGTGAAATCCTGAATCTGCTTCAGCTTTAAAGAATTCTGCAAAAGAGAAGTGATGCAATGTGAAGATCATGTTTTTACAGTGTGAGCTCCAGGCACTCTGTTGTGTGCAGCCATATATCAAATTTAAATCAAACTACAGGGGTCGCCCCGGTGGCTCACTTTGTAGAGTACGTACCATGTATCAAGAATAAGTCCTTACCGCAGAGGGTTCATTTCTGAGCCGAGCCCTTTGCTGCATGTTATCCGCTCTCTCTACCTTGCCTTTCCTGTCTCTCTCTACTGTTGCAGTCAAATAAAGCAGAAATGTCCCCCCCAAAAAACAAAAAACCTTTAAAAATCAAACTGCAGCCAGTTAGATTTTTTCATGTCCAGGCATTTTGCATCTCAAAAAAAAAAAATAAAAAAAACCTGAATGAAGAGTTGAAACACACAACAACCCCACACACATATGTCCACATTTAAACTGCACCCTAAGAGATGGGAAACAGTCATTATTCACTTTGGTGATTTCTGCACAGACGTCTTAGGCTCTTACAACTGAAGATCAGCTGTGGTGATAATGACAATGGCAATGAGAGAAATAGGCAGGTGCTGAAAGGATGTAAGGGAACAGGGAAGAGGGCCTGTATCATTAGGGATTAACCTAGCCACCGGCTCTACAAATAGACTGTCTCCACCTATAAGCTGCCAGTGCACAGACAGTTACTTGTACTGTCAGGGTGCTGCAGCAGCAGCAGCTACAGCTGAGACACAAGGTGGTTCAAAGAAGCTCTGGCAGATTCCCACAATACAAAATGCAATTCAGGAGCAATTTGGAAGCTTAGCACCGATCGGGGTTATCATTTATGTTTTGACTGAGATGAGTGCAAGGCTTAATGTCAAAGTTGTAGACTCATGCATCCGTTCACTGTGTAAGCTGTCACTGCATGGAGCGCGATCTATCTGAGCCTCAGAAAATCACGAACAACACAGGTGACAATGCAACCCTGTGGGTTAACGCTAGTCTACTGTGCATCATTTCAAGTGTTATGAATATGCACAAGGGCTGAACAATGTATCATATCGTTATCTAGATATGAACATGCACGATAGTAATATCTCTAATATATCTCTAACAGAAACGACATGGACAATGTCAAATTTAGGGTTAGGATTAGCCTAAGACAGTCACAGATCTGTTCTAATCAATAAAATACTTTGTGAAGCAACTGCATTTTCTACATCCATTTGATAATATTATGCTGTTTTTTCAAGAAAGCTTAATTTTCACTGTTGCTACACTTAAAATAAGTGTGAACCCATAGTCATATCGTATATCATAGTGCTATCAAGATATTTGGCATAAATATCGAGGCATGAAATTCTGTCCATATCGTGCAGCCATAATATGCACTTAATAAAGGGCCATTGGATTGACTTGTACATCATTCCCACATTAATGAAATAATAAAACAAAGAATTTGCTCTGGATTAAATTAATCACAACTGATTGCACAGTGTACAAAATAGAAACTTAATTTTGACTGATTTTACGACTGACAGCCAACATTTCCCTGCTTTCTCAGTATGTGCTGCTGTATTTTCCTCAATTCTGGAGGCAAAGCATGGTTCACTAAACCCAACCCAAAGAGTATGTAGGACCAAACCAACATGTAACAGAGCAACAGAAAGCTTTCGGCCAAAATCACAACCAGCTTCAGCAGCGTTTACCCTTTTACTTTATTCAACAGACAGAAGTGATTTTTGAGTCAACAGATCAGACAAATGCCAACACCTCAAATAAACTCTGGAACACCTCCTACCTAAATAAAGCTTAACAGAGAACATTATACTACCTGTGCAGACCATCCTACTGTTACTGACTGACTGGAGGTTTCTCATGTCCTGTCAACAATACGAGCTAATGAATACTGATGGTGTAATCTCCCTTCAAATATGGCATCCCTTTTTTAGTCAGCAGGGCTAACAAGCATGCAAAATTTGCCCCTCTATAGCCTATTAAATATGCAATTACTTAGACTCTATTATATTTAATAGCCTGGTATAAATGCACTAATGCAACCTGGAAAAGGGGCTATCAGCACTGGACCATTCACAACTGACAGGTCAGTCCAATTCAAAATACATCAATCCAAAGGTCTTGGGCTATAAAGAACATACTGGGTATGTGTGTGTTCACTGGTATGTTGGATGATAGGTTTTGTATTTAAAGATGATAAAAGTACATTTAAAGTATCAAAGAATGTAAGACAGTTAATTCTAAACTACTGCTGATGCTGATCTTTTTTTTATGATCGCAGCTCCCTACACTATTGGTGGAATATTAGTATTTTTATATAAACTGATCATATTAACTGCAGTTTCACTTAACAAGTAGATACAAGGCTATCAGAGGTACATTTTCAAAATATGCATGCAACAGTCCACGTCAGCATGTTAAAGGGTTTTGCTGTCGTCCTCTGTACAGCCCACAGATTGAGAAGTCAGACATGAACACAAGTTTGATGGCTAACCTCCACAGCACAACAGACACAGAATATAGCGGTAAACTTCTGTCACTGTAAACGAGTCTCAACGAGTAAACGAGTGAAGTCTAAGCGCTTAATCATTTACATTCATTCAGGAGTTTGAACTGATTAACAAGCAAAGGAGGCGACTTCATGCTAGGGTGGCTCCTGGCTGCGTACGTACAGCTTAACCTGCTGTCTGCATGATCTACCTCAAGTTAGATCTTACACACAGATTTCCACTGCGCACATTTAACCCATGCATGCCAGCTTTTAGCCAGCTTGAGGTTGAGATATTTGCCTGTAGTTTTTTTTTTTTTTCTTCTTCTTCCCCCAAATGATTACCACCATTAAACAACACAATACTCACTACAGCCATCATGTCTTTTTGGCATATAGAGCTGTCCTCTGAAAATGCAACAGCATTACAGATCAGGTTGTGGACATAATAGGCCTACTCAAATCAACCATCTGGGCAATCTATTTCCTCCAGTTAGCCTAGAGTGTGTGACCCAGCATCATCGGTCCATCATTACAGAAAACAGCAGTGCATTCGTTTAACGGTAAGCTGCCCAGCCTAATGACTTCCCTGTGACTGTACAGAGAGGGAATCTTAACCATTTTTAATTATTTGAAACTGAGCGGCTTACAGTCATGCCTGTACAGTCAATCCAATATAATACACTCAAAATCAGTCCTCTATGGCTAACACGATTCGTCATTCCAGGGTGCAATTCCTTGTCTTGTCACTGGCCATGGCGAGAAAGTCCATAAAGTCCTATTCTACAAAAGTGAGGGCAGGAACGGCTTTTCATGATTTTGCTGACAAGTAAAGTCTGACTTAGATTTAGCTTTAAATTTGTTCAGCTCCAATAATGTTTATGACAAATGGCTGAGCCTTTCTCCAACCACATATGGATACCACAAACCAACATGCACTGCAACGTCCTGTGCTATCAACGCCACAAAACCCCTGCGTATCCCGACCTCGTCCTCCTCCTGACGGGCTCATCAGCAGCCCAGAGGATCACTTGCATCAAGGCCGTTATTAACTCGCCGCCAAGCCAGCTAAAAGCAACATCAAAACAAAAAGTGTACAATGAAAACAGGTGTTTTCAAGACAGGTGGGAGGTCGAGTGCCTGCTTGCCTGCAGTAAGGATAAAGCTGCCTGTCTCATGTGTGGAGCTGATGTGGCCAAAATGAAAGAATATAGCCTTAAGAGACATTACAAGACAGTTATTATGTGTTGTCTTTGTTTTTGTAATCACCTTTATTTTGATGCTGACTTGTTTTGTTTTGTACAAAGACATTTTCGGAGAGGAACAAACGTTTCATGTAAAGTTCATCATTACTTTTTCCACGCAGTTCGATCAAAAGCATGACCAAGTATAGCCCCTGTTTGGCCATCAAAATGCTGGTGATTTTTTTTTTTTTTTTTTTTTTTTTTTATTTTTAAATATCGCTTCTTCACGTGATTAAGTTTGAGCGCCCTGTCTGGACCGTGCAGACACTTTAAGAGCACGTATGGATCCGCGATTTCCAGGCAGGTAATGGAAACACTCCAGGGAAATAGATCAATAACAGCTGAATAAATTATCCAACAACAAAAAAAGACTAACTCATTTCCTTTATGATAAAAAAAAGTTATAATGAGCCAAAAAAAAAAAAAAAAAAAAAGGAGGGGGAGGGACTGGGATCAAGGTTGCACATCAGAGGGGGCACGCTGCACGCCCAGAAATTTATTTATCAGCCGGTGTTTTCCTCATCACGGTGTGCAGCCGGGGTTAATTATTCACCGGTGCACTGCCATGTGTTTCTGCAGCACATGCATCAACAGGTAAATGGGAGATCTCACTCATCACAGGCTTTTATCAGCTGCTCTGTCGCACCGGACCAGCTCCACACACACACACACACACACACACACACACACACACACACACACACACACACACACACACACACACACACACACACGAGAACATCTCCCGCGGTTTACCGGGATGTCATGCACGATATCGACATGAAATACCAACTATTCATGTGTTAAACATCACCCGTCCTGGCTGCGTGTCTTCACAAATGAACCGACACGCATGAAGCTGTTGTCATATTCAAAACCCCTTTTTTGACAAGTCTCGAGCGTGTAACGTTAAGCGCGAAAACGCTCGTGCCGCTTCTCCCGAAATAAAACAAGCTCTTATCAAAGCTCACGGTTCAATATGCGACTTGTCATGAAGTGAACAGCCGCTTTCATGATGAGCACGCGCACAGCAAACGGCACAAAGTCAATTATTTCTTGCCGGCAGCTTGAATACAGGAGAAAAAGGAGCAGTTAAGACGGGCGAGCGGGTCTCAATATCAACAAAAACATGCTCGTGCAGGCATTATAGCGCTCGTGGATCCAACAAAGTTCCCGGTGTGTTTGTGCGATAAACACCAAATCTGACAAGATCTCAGTCCTCCGAAGCTTTAATTGCTGAGGCACAATGCCGCTTTGGCATCCAAACGCTTGGCAACCGAGTGAATTTAAAATGATTTCAAGCTGCGCCTTACCTTCAGTTCCGCACTCTCCGCCATCTTGTATTTCTTTGCGTAAGCGTGATGAGGTGTTGTCACATGACTGGGACGCGCAGAGCGCTGCGTGAACGCGCACACAGAGGGATGGGGGTGCGTTCAAGACGACAAAACGTTATGCGTGGGAGAAAGGCTGCGCAACAGGACAGAACAGAACAGATCAGGACAGAACAGAACAAAGCGGATCAGAACACAGAGGACACAACAGAACACAACAGACCATAACCCAACAGAACAGAACACAACAGATCTGATCAGAACAGATCAGAACAGATTAGAACAGAGCACAACAGAACAGATCAGAACAGAACTAATTAGAACAAAACAGAACCGATCAGAACAGAACAGACCAGATTAGAACAGAACACAACACAACAGATCAGAACAGAACAGAACTGGTCAGAATAGAACAGAAAAGAACAGAATAAATAAGAACAGAACACAACGGAATAGAACAGAACTGATCAGAACAGAACAGAAAAGAACAGAATAGATTAGAACAGAACACAACAGAACAAAACAGAACAGAGCTGGTCAAACAGAACTGATCAGAACAGAACAGAAAAGAAAAGAACAGAATAGATTAGAACAGAACACAACAGAACAGAACAGAACAAAACAGAACAGAACTGGTCAAACAGAACTGATCAGAACAGAACAGAAAAGAACAGAATAAATAAGAACAGAACACAAGAGAACAGAGCAGAACACAATAGAACAGAACTGATCAGAACAGATCAGAACAGAACAGAAAAGAACAGAATAGATTAGAACAAAACAGAACAGAACTGGTCAAACAGAACTGATCAGAACAGAAAAGAACAGAATAAATAAGAACAGAACAGAACAGAAAAGAACAGACTAGATTAGAACAGAACACAACAGAACAGATCAGAACAGAACTGGTCAGAACAGAACTGATCAGAACAGAACAGAATAAATAAGAACAGAACACAATGGAACAGATCAGAACAGAACAAAACAGAACAGAACTGATCAGGACAGATCAGAAAAGAACAGAATAGATTAGAACAGAACACAACAGAACAGATCAGATCAGAACAGAAGAGAACAGATCCGAATAGCACAGATCAGTACATAAGACATCAGAACAGAACAGAAAAGACCGGGTCAGAACACACCAGAACAGAACAGAAGAGAATAGCACAGGTCAGAGTATAACAGAACAGAACAGAACAGAACAGAAGAGAATAGCACAGGTCAGAGTATAACAGAACAGAACAGAACAGAACAGAACAGAAGAGAATAGCACAGGTCAGAGTATAACAGAACAGAACAGAACAGAACAGAACAGAACAGAACAGAACAAAACAGAGCACAACACAGCAAATCAGATGAGAACAGCACAGAACAGATCAGAACATAATAAAACAGATCGCAGCAGAACAGATTAGAAAAGAACAGTACAGATCAGAACACAGCAGAACACAACAGATTAGAACACACCAGAACAGATCAAAACAGAACAGAACAGATTAGAACAGAACACAGCACAACAGAACACATCAGAACGAATGATTATTCTGGTATGTATGTTTTATGTAGCCTACACGTTTGGCTCTGTTTTGAAACTTTATATTTATTTTTATTCTTATTTTTGTAGACTAATGTTAAAGGTCTCATTGTCACAAATCATTGCATTACACACTCAATTAGAAGTTCACCTTTAACATTTAAATTGTTGATTAAAAAAGAAACATGTTGCAAAATAGTGCTATGTGTATTTAATCTTGTCTGGTAATGAATTATAGTCCATGACACAGAAACACGTACAGTAACCTTGTCTCTCTTTTTTTTTTTTTAATTTATTATTCACATGACTGTAAATGTGTGATGATCTGCTAAATGTGAATCCTCATAGTTGGCACTGACAGTGACATGATTATAGCATAAAAGGTGGATATCACTATGATGTTCAGTTGGTGGCCAAAACATTTCAGTCATCTGCAATAAAAAAAAAAAAGGCATTTGCTGAATAGCATGCAAAAAATTTAAAAAAAAAAAATTAAAAAAAAAAGGAAGAAAGAAAAAATAAAAGAAAGATTATGCAGCAGAGTAGTGAGACAGGAAAATGACATATTAGTTTCCTTGTGATGTCTTCCAATAACTTGATGTACACCTGACTGATTTGATGTATTAATCTACTAATTCAAATTACAAAAGTTTGTGTTAATTTAAACTATAATTTACCGATATGAGAGCTGAATTTACACCTCATGCCTGGTGCCATGAATTGTATCAATATATAAAACACATTATGTTCAAACCATCAGCATATACAAAACAGTCATGACTTGGAATTGAATAAATATCACTGATAATTTATCATTTAACAGATTTACCTTCCCGAAACATGAACTATAAATTCGAAATTTGCTTGTTAAACACAAATATTAAAGTATAATTAAATCAAATGACACTTACGTTATGTTTGTGTGCTTTTATCAGTAATAAACATTTTTTCTCAGTTTCTTAGTCATTGCTCTTTTGCTTTTCCATATTACAGCTGTCATTAAAGAAAATATGCACGCAAAACAAGCAGTGATTACAAATTAAGTGCATATTATTCCTGCTGTCTGTATCTGAATGCCTTAAATTAAAGTGTCTGAAAGGCTTTTATGCAGCTCGGCCAGTAGGTGGCGTCCTAACATCTGAAAACAAAGACGACCCCCGGGTTAGTGAGTGATCTCTCAGGCAGTCCAAACCACACAGCGTCCCACATTCCCAGTGTTTTGTATTCCAAAGCATTGATGTCTATGTTTAGAATAATAACAGTTCTATATTTTCATACTGGAACATCCTCATTACACAAAATGCATTAGGCTCCATGCCCAAAACCATTAGCAAAAAAAAAAAAAAAAAATTTGCTTGTTCCCTCATGGTTCATACAAAGAATCCATTCACAACTGGCTCTGCTGCCCGGTTCATACAAGGGCAAGTCCAGAAGTTTCTATTATATTATTATGTATCTGTGCCATCTGTTATATTGTTGGTGGCCTTAGTGGCGGGGCAGGTGCACACCAGCCTTATAAGGATATTTGTCCAAGCAAATAGTTAATCAATACCAATACCACATAGAGGAAAAACAATGGCAAAGCCAGTTGGATGACATGGCCAATAGGTAGGTAAAACATTATCCTCCTCTTTAAAACTGCTGATATTACAGGCCATGGTTTCCTGGAGTCGAGCCCAAAGTTAATGGCTTGTGTAAATACACTGAATGTGGAAACTGGCCATTTTTTTCCTGAGTGCACATAACAATGAAAACAAATCTGATTAGTCTGAGACGGTGTTTACATTCCCATAAAACAATATATACATTTTACCCTGTATTACTGTATTATTGTTGTATATGTGGGACGCTGTGCATCAGAGATGTGGCCGCAGGGCGAGAGGAATGTTGTTTTTTGTTTTGTTTGCTCATTGTTTCCTTTATTTTTTATTTTTTTTATCAAGTTTCTCCCAGCTCCATCGCTTTTTCATCTATATATTTATTTATTTGACTATATTTGTTTTTGCTCAGTATGTAATGAAAAGACTGACCACTGAAGGTCCATTGTTGTATATAATATATATTATAGCATCTAACATATTATAATAATATTGCATTTAATATCTCTTTTCATATCTCAAAATAATATTTAAGGTTAAAACCCTACAAAAATTAGTGTGTGTGTGTATAACCATATCTATAAACATATGTGTGTGTACTGATTAAGTCTATTTTGGACATGTAAGAAAAATCTAACAGTTATGCTTTACTCCCAAACCAAAATAAATTGTATTGTAATATGTAACATATGCACAAATGGAGCAGGAAGCTGTGAGTACTCTCACCCCTCGCCCAGTTTCTTGTCATCTACATAAGCTCAAATTAAATACATTTATATGTCAGATATGTCTGTTTCTGTTTTAGCAAAAGGACACACAAAGGAAACATGAAGGGATCTGGGGTCAGGCACATTTTGGAGAGAAGCAGTATTGTAGCAGTAGTAGTAATAGTAATAGTAGTAATAGCAGTACAAGTATAGGTGGTATTTATGGTCTTTGGAGGGCAATTTGTGTTATGGCAAGAAAATGCACAAATAACCACACACAGTGGACAGAAAGTATAATTTAGCCCTAATTTAAGCTTTAAAAATGAAGACTTCAGAGATCATGAATTGTGAGTTTCTGCTGCCAATAGTCAGCAGCTTTGAGTCTCTCTGTCTTCCTCTCTCTCCCTCTCTCTCTCTCTCTGTTTCTGTCTGTCTGTCTCTCTGAGGTTTTCAGAAATGTGTCAAAAGCAACATGTGCAGACACAGCCGTCTAAACCTGAGCAGAACTTTGGGCCTGAAATCTGAAATTACAATGTTAAGGTGAACTATGGTGTCAGAATACATTAAACAAAACCAAGATCTGCTGGATGCTGAATTGCTAAATGAAAGCACAGTCATATTGATGTCGTTGTGCTTTCCAATCCTAAATAATAAACTCCAGCAGAAGAAGAGCCAAATCATGTAAATGAACCTTATCCCCCCCTTTTTTTTTTTTTTTAACTGCGACTAATGCATTATGTCTTCTTAGTATTCAAAAAGAATGGGCTCCGCCATCCAAGACAATTACTCTCTGAGAAAATTAACATTCATTGTGCATCAGTGACATTATGCCGGTATCTGTCTCAGTATGAAGCATCCAGGGACCGAGAGCCATCTTACCAGCCGTGTAATCAATATCTATTAGGCCTCCCATCAGAAGAATTAGATTTCACTATTAGATCAGCCTGTTCCCCTGACTTGACGTCAAACATTATAAGTCGACTGGACATCTCATGCACCGGCGTAGCTGTCTAATGAGGGAGATCATGTTGAGCTCAAATACAATAAGAGGGAACATGATCCTTCCTATGAGCTGTTATTCTAGGTGAAGACCAGTAGGTGTCAGCCTCAGACTGGGTAAAATTAATAAGAAAAAAAAATAAAGAAGAAGACATAAGAGGATATAAAGCAGAAAGTGGCTTTCACATTTTAATAATATTGACATGGATACACACATGAGTGGGAATATCATGGGCAGATTGTGAGACAACATCGATTTGCTCAGAGGGTTTTCATTACAAAGAAAAATGAAAAATGAAATAAAATGCGGTTGTAGCATTTCAGTGGGGTTCTTTGAAAAATTAACAAAAAAAAAAAGCATGTGATAATTGGTGATAGTGTAGGAGTGTGAATAGCCCAAATAGGAAACAGATTTGGTTTAGTCAGTGATGTGATTCACAGATGTATATAATGGTAGAAAAAACCTTGACACAGAGTATTATGGTGCTGAAGTGTTCTGCTGATCTCAAAGAGATGCAGTCTATACTGTACATGGTGTCTATAAATGGCTTGAGACAGTTTTTTTTTTCTTTTTTTTTCTTCTTTTGGATATCGACTGAACGTACTGTAACTGTACACTGCAAAGTATCAATAATGTGTTGTTTGTATGACACACGCCTCGGTGAAAGAAAATCCTTTTATTGTACTATCTTGAACCTGAAGGGCTGCTTAAGTAAGTGCTCGTAATAATGTGCTCTATTACATTTTGATAAAAGAATTTGGTGTAGGGGTTTCGGTGAAGGTCCAATTCAGAAATGTCATTTAAAGTGCTTAACATCACCAACATACAGTGTTACAAATAATCCAAACAAATCGAACAAAAGACACAGATAAATGTCAAATATATGTAAAAACAAATTATATGGTCAAACAAGCAACAGAAGCTAAATAATAAGATACATTTGAACTTAATATCACAATTATACAAGTCATTGCACATCGTCACATTATATATATTTATATATGTATATAGGGTTGTTGTTTTTTTTTTTTTCTTTTTCTCAGAATATAAAGAGCAGACAATTTTGATTGAAAGAGACTCCTTGGTTTGGGCATTTCTCCGGAGCTTTGCAGCTTCATATAAACAATCCGTTGATTTAAAACATAAAATGAACAAAATGAACGTGTTTAGGTATATCCTGAATTCCTAACTCAAGAGCTCAGCTCGACGGGGGTCCGCTGCCCCTCCTTCAAGTCTCCATATATTCACTTAAGTACTAAAATCGATGGTGTATCTGCAGGTTGGTAATCCTTGGGTTACAAGTGGTAAGTGAATACAGGAGAACTCTTGAGGTGGAACTGTTTTTTGGCTGGCGCAAAATGAGCTGCTCTGGGGTCAGGTGGAGGGTGCGGCCTCCACTAGGGTGGCAGTAGAGGAGGTTTGAAGGTACAGGCTCCAGTACAGTGGCGAGGGGTCAGCATCTTGCAGGAGAAATGGTGAAGGGCGTCATGAGCTTCTAGGGAGGAAGCGGTCCATCAATAAGAACATGCAGGGAGCTGATAGCATTCGTTTCAAATGGATTTGAACATATATTTATGGATTCTGGTTAAAATAATCATGTGTACGTTTCTTCTTCTAGTGCTGCCATTGCTTTCTTACTGCAAGCTACTGTCTGCTCTATGAACTGTCACAGTCACTAGTCTACACACTGGAGATCCTCAGAAACAAAAAAAGTAGCACTTGCATATTTATGGATGGCAATAATGACATTTATTCAAGTTCAGTGGCTCCTTTTTGGACCATATAAAATTACCTTTCAGCTTCTGCTGTATTGCATAACGAGCCTTTCTCTCTTGGTCCAACTCGCTGCACAATGTGTCTAGCAAAAAATGAAAAAATTAATACGAATAAAAATTGTAAAAAATAATAAGAATGATAAATAAGAATTAAAGAATAACAAGTAAAAAGAAAAATATGAGCTGCTACATATCATCTGTAGTGGAGGACTATAATGTCTGCTGTTTGCTCCTATGGTATTTAGAGTGACCCCTCTGTGTACTTGAACCCTGTATTTAAACTACTGTGTTGCTGTAACATTAAACCAATCCTTTAACGGGTGGCATTAGTTGCTGTCTACTGCATGTAACCGATACAGCACTACATAATGGTCTGTCCATTCAATTTTCCAGAGCATGATTTAGGAGAAAATAACCTTTACAAACAAAACAATGGGGTTTCAGTTTCTCCCTTTTGATATCATAATAATTTACTCAACTGCAGTAGAGACAGAAAAAAGGCTGGAGTTTACAGGAAAAAGGCTGGACACAAATTGCCAATATTTCAATATGCAAGTGTCACTTTTCCATTTTACGTATGTAACATGGTTGGCTCAGATTGATTGACATGGCTTATGTTATTAAAACTTCCTATTGTGGCTCAAATGTTCCCATAAACTTAAAGAGCATTGATCTACATCCGGCTTAGATTCATAGTCTATGGAGGCACAACTTAGTGAGACCAACCTCTAACAATCTGGAGCTGCTGGACCATTTCCTCTCTGTAGGACAGCTCACGCTTCATTTGATCCTGAAAATTATCTGAAGAGTACGGAAGGCCACATCAGATGGAAACTTTATGATACTGATGAAAACATTGAAAGATAAATTCCTAAAGTCTAGTGTAAGCACAGAGCTAACAGGGGGAAAACAATGCAAAAATTATCAAGGCTTGTGGCCCTGATCTCCCCACAGAACTCACTTACATTTGGCCTACCTTTCAAATGTTGAAATTCTCTCTCCAGCTTTTTCCTTAATTCCACTTGTTCCACAAGCTGCTTCTGCAGCTCCTCTGCAAAACCAAAATCAATTTAAACATCAGCTCTGATAGAAATGCATGAAAATTTCCATCTGCTCAGACCACATTTCATCACTCATCAACAAAACACTGCCTGTGACACTTTCCACTAAATACCAAGCAGTGTGATGTAGTGCTAAATAAGATGTGCAGACTATAACCTAGAGCGTTCATCGTAAAGCAAACTACCACCAATATCACCTAGAAGAGTACAGCAGAGTAAAGTGCAGATTTCTGCCAGGTGTGCACCTTGTTGTGCAAATCTGGTCAGGAACAATTCCAAAACCCATCTCCTAAACCTTTTTTTAACACTTACAGGGAAAAGGGAAGATACCAAGGCACTGCCTGTGTATCTCCCCTTCTCCAGCGCTTGGCAAAAAAAACAGCTGAACAGTTAGCTCTCAATTACAGTACACAACAGGTTTTTCAAAGCTTTTGAATCACTGCAACCATGAGAAGTCCTTGATCACTTTTTTTTTATACTAGTAGTATGTGAGATAAGCTTCGGACAGATACACATGGACATTTAGGCCTACACATGTCCAAACGCATGATCCCCTCCAGGCTACCGGCTGGGGGACATAATAGAAAAAAACAAATTTATTTCTCAAAAAGAAGAATTTTGTGGAGTTTTTCCCCCTCACAGACCTTATCCTCACATAACTCACATCAGGTTTACTGTTTAATATGAAATAGACCTTATTATAATTTCACAGCATAAAGATTGATGTCAGACTAGTAAACTGACTTTAGGTGGGTTTACATCCCTGATAACAGCCATTTCATTGGTTTCTTTTGCTCGCTGCCAGAGTAATTGCCATGCATTGCCTGAAGGTTGAGACGATAATAATGGAGTCCCAGGGTTTTTCCAAGCGTTGTAAAATAATTAGCTGCCTTGCCTCGGGGTTATGGCTCTGTTCGTTAAAATATTAATAGCCTCTAAACGATTTCCTCTTACAATAATAAGTCAAACTCCGTGTCTCGTGATTAAGTGGTTAACAACTAGTAAACACTTTAGGCCTTCAGCATTTAAATTCAGAATTAAAATTTGCCCCAACATCTTTAGCAGGCCACACCACCCTGAGTTTACTGGCAGCTGCATTTGAATCGAGGCGAGGTTTAATATACAATTAAAAATAATTCGACACATATCAGAGGAATCAAATTACAATGGCTAATTGGTTATTTAAAAAAAAAAATCTCGGGAAAAAATCTAGGCATTTAACCATTACAAATATTTGCATATTTATTATTAAGAATTATTAACAATTATTATGCTTTTACTTTTTCATCATTTAAAGATTAACTGTGATAAATGACTGTCCGCCTTAGCTGTGTTATGTCCTAATTGATCGGCCCTGTCGGCTACGTTGGACTGTTGTATAAATATTAAATGGGGCCTAAATGACTTTATCACAGCCAGGATATACACTGAAAAACAGGTCATTGCTGATGATAAGTCACAACACCTGTTAGGTTTTTCTCCCTTTTTGACCCTGATGACATCCTTACCTTTAGCCATATTCTCCAGGTCCTTTTCATGGACGCTGATATCAATGCGTAAAGCTCCGTCGGCTGCACAAATTATGAAAACAAATATTTAAACAAGTCATGTTACAAATAAATCAGTTGCATGGGGTTATGAAAGGATTGCATTACAAAACGCATCGGTTACACAGATGGGATGAAGGGGTCTTTTAAAATAAAATAGAACAATAAAATATCATAACACAAAACACACAAAACTAAAGCGCACACACACACACGCACGCACGCAGGCACTCTCTCTCTCTCTCTCTCTCTCTCTCTCTCTCTCTCTCTCTCTCTCTCACACACACACACACACACACACACACACACACACACACACACACCTTGTCTGTCCTTTTGATCCTGATAGGACGTGGGGTTGCGTTGACTCTGTTGTTCAGAGACGTGATGCGCACCTATACGTGAATAAGTGAGCATCAGGAAAAAGACAGAAAAATATCTCATTTGCATCAGAACCAAAACATAAAACAGACAAATAATTACCGGTGGATCGGCGTGGGCTGCTCGACTGTTTCGACCCAAACGACGACGGCTCGTTCATGAGCGCGTGGCCGTCCTTTTCATGGGCGTACATCTGCAAAATTAACCACACAATTATGTTTAATAGAAGCGCAATTAAATGACATTTCCTGCACTTATTTTCCGGGCAACCCGACTCACCGTCTCCCAGTTCAAATAATAGTCCTTCACATAATTGAGGCCGTCTTGAAAAACCAAGACCAATTTGTTGTGAAGATGTTGAAAAGCTCCCTAAATGGGGTCTTAAATACAATGTCTCATGAAGTAGGCTACTGTCTACTTAATTCAAGGACATTTTGATTTAAAAAAAAAAATGTGAGCGCACCTCCTGGGCTAAATTAAGGATAGGCGGTTGTAAATTTAGCTGAATGAAAACGCTAAATTGAACAAGTTTAAATAATATCTTTATTGGGCTTCAGGAAGTAATTTGCTTTTCTCTTACCTCCACTGAGAAGGAGGTCAAGGCTGGTGTAAGGACGGTTTCTCTAACCAAGAGGCTGCCCTGATAAACTACATGATTAATAATAATGTGATTTTAAAAGTTTCAAAGGTCAGATTCCATAGAAGCCTATTGATCATTTCATTTTTTTGTTTGTTTTCATAGTTAGAAAATCTCAGTTATTTCTTATGCTGTCTGCAGTATGCTCGTATCTTTTATTACTCTTAACTTATCTTACTTTGTTTCTTTTGCTGTGAGCACTAAATTTCCCATTGTGATCATTAAAGTGTCACCCATGTCTAATCCTGTCTTACTTCATAAAGCGGTGAACCATTGCGCATCTGTCTGTCCTCATCTGATGACCCGGTATGTGTGTCCTCTGGTGATGCTGATGCTGTCCTGGGACTGCAGGCAGGCTGCTCTTGGCTCTCCTCGGCACCGGAAGTGACCTGGTCTGGCACAGAGGAGCCGCGACGCTCTGCTCCTGCCGAAATCCGGATCGTGTCCTCCTCATCTTGTCCCCTGTTCGTCTCCACGTCCACGTCGGGGTCATCGTCTTCCACCACGCTGTCCCTGTCTGGTGATATCGACCTGTAACTGGAGCTTTCGCTGACAAAATCCGGTGACAGGTAGCCGGGGCGCACGCTGTAGCTGTCCCGGTTGCCGTAGAGCTTGGCGATAGTTTCTGCGTCTTTAACCACAGGTCTGAAGGCCGAGATGTAGCTGGTCTTTCTCTGCGAGGTCTCGTCCCCGGATTTATCCTCGTCGTTCCTGATGGTGGACTGGGAGCTAGGGCAGCGCTCTCCGCCGTCCTGCTGCTGGTGGCTGCTGTCTTTGGGTGTGTTTGCGCTCAGGTCGCTTTGGTCCGATAAATCGAGCTCACCCTGCCGGACGCCGAGCAGCTCTGTGGGAGGTTTGGGTGGCGAGCCCGGATAGGGGGGCATGGGGAGGCTACCAGCTGTGGGCCAAAACATGGGGAAAGCTGAGTAGATGGTTTCCTTTGCGCCAGGCCAAAATACACCAGAGACGTTGGTTTTGTTCGGCTCGGCCACGCCGTCATCCTTCTTCGAACACAAACCAAACCCCGGGAAACCGTAGGGATGATGAGGGAACAGGGGTGGGGGGATTTTCTGAAGCATGCCAAAACTCTTACTGGGCACTGGGATGACTGGATAGCTCCGTGCGCCGTTCGCCAAACCGAGGTTGCTATTCCCCCTGTCTTCATCGCAGCGCAAAGTTTTGTGGGGGATCTCTGGGGAGCTGGTCTGGGTGAGGCTGGATGGGGCCTGTGATTTCATCGGAGAGGACATATCCGACCCACTCATGGGCAGCGTCCTCTTTCTACTCCCCCCGTTGAACATGGCCTTTACATCCTCCCAGGCGTGGTTAATGTCATCAGATGAGCCTTTGTCCGTCAGTTTCAGATGGCGTCTCCATGAATTGAAGTTTGCTGCGTCCGGCTGCGTGTACTTCGACTCAGGAGTGCGATGGGAGTGGAAAATGAATTTATTTGGAGAGAAATACATGTTGCAAAAGCTGCACTTTATGCACTTGGCTCGGGAGCTGTTGTATCTAGCAGGTATGAAGTTGCCCCTGCTGCCCCATGCGCATTCATGAGAGACATCAAATGCAAAATTTTCTGGGAGCTTTGGGGGGTTGTGAGCGCCCAGGAAGGACTTGCAGAGCCTTTCGGCCTCCCGCTTGGTGATCATGCCACAGCGCCTGGAGGATATAGGCATGGCCCCGGCGCGCCGCAGGATCTCCAGCTGAACAGGGGTGCACTGTACACAGGTGATGCCCAGGGCGACACGGCGGTTGTGGATCTCGTTGTAGCTGTAGTTTTTCAACAGGGTGTTGGATATCTGCGCCAGGCATAGTCTTTCCTGACCATCTATGACCAAAGACACGATGGGCACCCCGTACAGGGAGGTCTCGCTGACTTGGTTTGGTTTGAGGCTGGGGCTGGAGAAGCTTTGTGCGTCCTGCTTTAAGCTGGGGGAAGCGCTGGCGTCTTGTCCCGCTGGAAGCTGGCCGGGCATCGACTCCATCCCTGGAAGCCTGTCAAAGTACAAACTGGCTTTAAATGAAGGCCTCTCTATCGGCATGCAGAACACACTGCTAACATAGTGACCTTATTAAAATATTGTGGCTGCAGAAAGAATCAAAATGCTACCAGTAATAATTAACAAATTAACAATACAATCAAAATGCCATCTCCAGCTAAATGATATAAAAAATACATAGCTTTAAATCCACATAAGAATTTAGCGGAAAAGGGAAAAAAGATAACTGTTCACATTATTCCTCATAAAATCAAAACAAGGGGGCAATTATTATTAATTATATGAATTACTATTATCTAATAATAATAATAATAATAATAATAATAATAATAATAGCCTAATAATACCATGACATTTCATGAAAACCGACCAAAAACCCCAGGCCACATTAGGCCTTATGCATTTTATACATCACCTTGAATTACGTTAACTTAATTATTCTAATTTGTATCGTTTTATTCCATAATTTATCGGGCTATCTTTCCTCTCAGGTTACCCAGGTGTCTTCGTGGATGTGAACCCGTTGCTCTTATCTTTAAATCGGCTCAGTAGTTATAGGGCAACTACTTAGAAGGCACATAAGATGCTTATACAGGGATAAGGATAGAAGGAAAATACACCCTGAGCTGCGCCAATGCGCTTAGCAGAGAGGAAAAGAACAACTCTAAGCTGCTTTTCTGGTAATTACACAGATCCAGCCGTGCGTCTTTGCTTTGTTAATAAAAGACTAGCCCTATATATAATTAAAGCATCTTCACAGATTAGCTTTAGTCTGTTACTTGAAATTAGGTTGAAGCAGCCATACCTCACGCTCGCCTGCAATTCGGACATATTTACTTTTAGCAGTCGCTGCAACGTGTTGGCCCATAAGCCTGACCGAAATAGTGTGCAGCTGCCTTAGTGCAACTGGTTTAACAAAACAACTGATATTAATCAAAATTATTTTAGTGTGTGTGAGTGGTAGAAATAACATTTGACTAAAATCCAAAACGCTTAATATTTTGCACAAAATACCCCAACAAACAGATAATTATCAAAACAGTTACAATAATAATAAAAAGAGACCTACCTTTTCTTGCTGTAAAGGCGATACACTCCAACAAGGTGTGTGATAGGGCAGGTTTTCACGGGAAAAAAATAATGTGAGTAAAATGAATTAAAATACAGGCCCGGTGAGTCCAGTGAAGGACGAAGCCGATGCGCACTGACAGAGGAAACTGTGACAAGTGTTTATTTGAGTGAGAGCGCAGGCAGCACCTCCATCCTCTTGGATCCCGGGGAGGTGACTGGCAGACAGGAAGCACATGGCAGCTCTCTCGTGTCTGTCTCCAACCCAGAGACTCTCCCCTCTCCTCTGCACAAGTACAAACTAACAGCAAGGCACACCCACTTAATGCTCACTCTGTTTAACCACTTTGTGCCCGCGGACCGGCGGCAACAAGCCCCATCTGGGCCGCGCTACAACACCGCTGGGCTAATTGATCAGACTCACGGGGCAAAGATGACAAAGGCCCGCGCTACTAAAATCACTTTTGATCATTCATACTTACGCAGCATTAGAGAGGGCGGTAGCCTGTAGTTTATGACATGGTAATAGGGACCCTAATCCTGTTTCTAGTCATTTTCATGTCAACGATGCGCCCCATTAGGCCGCTACAGAACCCCAAATTGGATCAAATTTGGGACCTGGGAACCCCATTTAGGAGGATTTTCGTTGTTACACATGATTTAGAAAATAATTAGAACTACATATGTGGAAATATTCTTAATATGCATTCTTACACATTCACAATTACAGTGAATGAAATAATAATACCAGGGATGTATCAAATTAGTTTTCATTTTACTGAGGACACCCGTGGACCAGCTCCAGGACCCCTATACGAGTCACCAGGACCCCAAATTGGGAGCCACTGATGGTGCATTATAAGCATCGATCGGGCAGCAATCGGCTTGAATAATTTACATATTTTCAGCATTACCAAACAGAAGAAGTGAATACTATCACATCTAAGGGCAAAAAAATGACAGAGAGTCCGGGCTCATTTATCAAGTTACAGGACCATCTGTTCGGCTTCTAGTGGCCACGCAAATCAATTTGAGGCTTCTGTGGGGGTAAAAAAACAGTCGCCCGAATTTTGAGACTGGCCTGCTTTTGTTCGTGTGTCAAATAATTGGACACGTTTTAAATCAGTGTGCGTTTTCCGTTCAGACACTTCGCGGTGAAAACGGGCCGAATCTAAGATGCGCTGATAATATGCCTCAGGCGAGACTGTCAATAGCACCCACCCCCCCAACCACCCCCACGTACGCACACGCGCGCGCACACACACGCACACGTACATGCACGCTTCTCCCTCTCTGCAGAACAGTCAGCAGCCCATAATAATTTGTAAATGAAGAAAAAAAAAACGTTGGTTGTTCGGGCTTCACGTTACGGGGCCAGATTACAGAGTCAGAGCAGCAACAGTCGGAGGCGACCGGCTCCCTTCCTTTCAGATCAGATTCATTATTAATCAGTGGATCGATAGCTCATCGGTTAACCCCGTTAAAGTCCCGTCAGATAGGCCCACAGACCTGCAGCAGGTGGACGGACGGGGAATTTCCGACGGACGGACGGACACTTAGAAAATTTAGGATGCAATTTGCATAAAAAAGAAGGAAATGATTCATGCACCCGTAAACGTGTAGGCCAAATTACACATAAACCAGCCATTAAAAGTTATTTGTGGTGGTAAAAAAAGGAGGACATTTCTCATAGGTTTAATTAGTCCAATTAAAATCGCCTATGTATATGTATAAAATGGACAAGATTTTGGTTAAGGGGGTGTAAGTGTAGAATAAGAGCGCCTGAGCAGGAAAAAAAATTGCCGCAAGCTATCACATTGACTGTGTCTGGATAGTTTATCAAAGTGAAATGTCCTGTGATCAGAAGTGAAACACCACGCCAGGCAGGACGCAGGGGATGCTCTCACGTTAGTCTCACTTGTGGGCCGCATTTAACAGGACGGTCCTGCCTGAACAGGCTGTACCGCGGAGGCTCAGGTCGCCTGCTGCTCAACCAGCTTTATCTCCCTGCAATATTGATGGAGAAGGCAGCCATATAGCAGAACCTGATATAAGCGCATCCTCTCCTCTTTCACCATCAAGAGGCTTCCCTCCAGCCTGACAATAATTACAATTTTATACTGTAATTATTCCTCTCTTTTTAATTATTTAGACCACCGACTGAATGCGCCATTGTCGCTTCTTATTCCGGGGGAAACGTGAGCTGACGTGGCTGGCAGCTCCTGGATCAGCGCTGAGTTTTTAATTAGACATTTCAGCGGTAATTTTAGGCGTGCTCTTTATTACTGTTGGATACACATCAATGAGGTCTTCTTTTTTCAAAGAGCAAATTACCTGAGCCTCATTTATATGCATTCAATTGTTTAAACAAACCTT
This sequence comes from Myripristis murdjan, assembly GCF_902150065.1. Lineage (NCBI taxonomy): Eukaryota > Metazoa > Chordata > Actinopteri > Holocentriformes > Holocentridae > Myripristis > Myripristis murdjan. Next base: position 34,594,271 of record NC_043982.1, on the reverse strand, counting down.
TCCCCTAAAATATTAATGTGTTTCAGGTTTAAGTCATTAGGATTCACAACTCATGAGCTGAACCCAGGCCGGTGGATTACTGAACACGTCAGTAGATGGGGACAGGTGTTTTAGGGAGAACATTTTGTTAAGCAACATTGATTCACAAACAGCGTTTATAGGCCTATCGAGGCATTTTGATAAAATAATTGACTGGCTACATCCAGAAATATTTAAATGCAGATGACTTTGTTGCAAGGATATTGGGACATCGGCCTATATATCGAGGGACATTTTTTTCGCTCTCTTCAGAAATACCTTTTGGCAATGCCTTATTGTCAAGAATGGAGGGCAAACCCATAAATTCAGTTTTGATCTGACATAATTTAATCATATGAAAATCATAGCCTCTCGGGGCTGTGTCAAGGCTTTAAAAAGAAAAAAAAAGACATATAATTATTGCTTTTTACATAAAAAAAAAATAAATAAATAGGCTTATGTTATTGTGTCCGACCACCAACTGGAGCTGATAATTTCCCAGCCTTTTATTTTGTCCTACCGCCGCTTTCCTGACTACTGTCTTCGAAATTAACTTGTTACAGGCTTTCTGCTTGTTGGATCCATGTAGAGGCTATTTCTCATGTTCACTGGAGGGGAGAGGGAGTCTGAAAAAGGTGTGTGTCCATGTGAAAAGGGGCTTTAATGGCGAATAGCATCTCGTCCTGAAGCAATTAGCGACAGTGTGTTTACAATTAAACTGCACTAATGTCTCCGCACTCTGATTTTGTGAGGCTACAATTTCTCGCCGTCCCGTAACGTGCAGATCTGTAACACTGGGATCTGCCGGACGCTGAGCTGACGGAGTGTCATATTTGCAGGACAAAAAAAAAACACACATGCATGGGAACAGTTTGAGCTTTTAAGGATGGAGGCTATTTCCCAGCCACTTGCATCCTGTCATATCATATATGGGAAGATAAATCAGGCCCGCCAAAATCAGGACAGGTTTAATAACAGCAGCAATTGAGGGCAAATGTTTTATAATTAACAGTTGTATCAGCACCCTATAAAACCATGACCCCTATAAATTCCATTTTAGAGACCAATCAATCCTCTTCTTGGGCTATAGGCCTATTGATCCGTCGTTGCTCGGCGCACTTAAACGGTTTCTCCGTATCCTTTTTGTTTCCAGTGAAAAGAGCACTTCGATTGCACTTTTTATTGGGGAAAAGATTGCGCCGAGAGGAAAGCAATGGCTCGAAAATTAAACGGTGACATTTTAATTACAGGACATTGATAAAGGGATCTGGGTAATGGCTGTGTACAGGGCGGCCACTCATTGTCCCGCCTGATGTGCTAATCAACTTGGACTGCTCTGGAAAAAGGTCATCGGCCGATACAATGGAGAGGCGCAGCTCTGTGGGAATATGGGAATATGAGCGTCCCGGACCGCAGGAGATGAAGACGCATCTCCAAACAATGCGGTCAATATCCCGGGGAGAAGCCCGCAGGATGAAACTCAGGATCCAAATTTTCATTCCAGACATATTACCACTATAGGTCAACATGCAGCGCTGCAATGGATCATCTGATCAGACTGGGTTGACTCCAGAAACAATTTACATGCTGCAGCAAAACACTTCGTTTTGTGCCAGAGGCAGACAGAGCCACAAAACACCGCAGACTGCTGGAATTGTGATATCAGCTGATACAGAGTCTCTAAATCCACATTACTGTATTAAAAACGCAGTTTAGTGAAAACAACTCATCTGTAATTAACTCTGTGATTATAAAACTGTTGGTTAATTTCATAACCAGTTTAATGATTTACCGGTCTGTCAGGCCGATACCTGCCTTTTTTCAATAGCCAGTGTCCTTCCCTTTCCTCTCCATTATGAAATAGCCTACGTTATTCTGCAGCTCCTTTTGAAGACTTTTAATATCGAGTTGTTTATTTATGTTGCCTATTTTTGGCATAGGCCTCGTAATTTTCAAATATTTTCAAATAAGATACTGAATATTAGCACAACACAAGTCTTTCAGCAGCTTCAGTTAAAAAGAAATCAAAACTGATCTAAAAAACCCAGGAGTTCATATCTTATGACTTCCAAATAGGAACATCGTGCCAAGCATTCAGTAAACTGAGCAGCTTCAAGTTAAATAAGAAACTTGTTAGTCTGGTGTATTTCCAGCATGCACTGGGCTTGAATTAATGATCCAGAAATGCCTCTGTCTTCTTTTGGGTAAAGTTTCAGGATAGAGATTTTTTGTGAGGTGTATTTCAAAGGAAATCTGAAAGTAATGATGAAAAGTATAGGCTATTCAGTTCAGCTGCTGCCCCCATACTGACATTTTAGAGATGCATGTACACAAATCTTATGGCAAGTTAATATCCACCTCTTGTGTTTGCATCAGATCAGAGTCAGAAGCTTGAAAAAAGTTAAAAAGGTAAAAAAAAAAAAAAAAAAAAATGTAAACCCATTTCCATACATTATGAGAGCAATAAGTATACAATGTGGTTTCACAGTCAAGAATAGCTAAAAAGTTAGAAGGCACCATATTAAATGAATATATAGATACGCTCCTTTTATTTTACAATGAAAAGACATCAAGTCAGGTTTTCCCTCCTTGCTGGGGTGTCAGTGAAGGGCTGTTTGAGTCAATCCTGCATCAACTCCCAGTGCAGCTCTTTCAGACATAAAGCCATGTTCTCCTGTTTAAAGAACACCAGAAGACTTATTTATTGATGGAATAAGACAAACTAAGAATTTCAGGAAAAAAGGAGCACATACTGGATATTTGGTGTATTACTGCTTGTCTTCTGCTTCAAAAGATTAATTAGTGCTTCCACTGCTGCATGATAAAAATGTGTACAGCATTTTGCACACGCAGACAGACAGCGAAGGTCACATCAATAATTATATATATATATATATATATATATATATATATATATACACACACACACACACATATATATACCTGAAATATGAACCTGAAAAGTATAGACCTGTGATATAAAGTTAAAAACAAATATTTAATATGTGATTATTTTTTTCTGTCAGCTCTCTCAGACTTCGTTCATGGTACTTTGAATCCAATACAGCACAGAGTGATTACATATTCATTTTGTGAATGTGTGTGTGTGTGTGTGTGTGTGTGTGTGTCAGGATCCAGAAATATTTTTATGGCTCTATGGCATGTACAGCGGCGTATTACATCACACTTGCACGATTTTTGCCAAGAAACTGCATTCAGACAGTAAACTTGTTCACAAGATCTTACTGAGATGAAAGAGCACAGACTGCCACGACAGTGACATCACTACCAGTTTGAACACACACAACCGTACAAGGCGACAAAGGCGGGATGACTTTTGCAGGTTGTGTTTAACACTGAAAATGTAACGGTAAAATGACATCAACCAGGAAGTTACTTATTATTCACTGAGCTTCTTGACCACCTTGCCCTTAATATTAAACGACACTAAAACCCAACATGTCTGGCAACAGATCACTCAGTCAATGTTTTAAGACTCCATGAAGTGAAAAATAACTTTTTGAGTTGTTGCCCTTTCAAACAGATTTTTATCATTTTGGCATAAGAAGAATTGTTTGATCATGTGCATTTCAGCCTGGACACTCCATACGAGCTTGTATTTTTGTAATAATTTTGTTCTTTATTCAGACATTTTTTCTCCATGCTAAAATATTTAAAAAATCTGAAAATCTAATGGACAACATAAAGTTCATGATACAAAATTTAAAGATTCCTTCAACTATATGTGTTTCATATTTCTTCTACTTTGTAATGGAGAGACACCAAAGCACTTTAGCAGGACGTTAAATTGAATTTACATTTATATTCAGTAGTGTTAGTTAACGTTCAGAGCTTCACTGGGGACAGAATTGGCATGATACAATAAAGCTAAAGATATCAGTCAGACAGGAACATAATTCATTCAATCACTTTCATGACATTGGCGTGGTTTCACTATCATTTTACCTTCAGACAACACAACTCAGAGTCGGAGAAACAGTTAAGTCATCATGGCTGCATGCCAAAATGCAACCAGTGAGAATCCACAGTTAGAGAAAATATTAACTTGTACACAATAAAGGCATCAAGAACTTTTACATCTCCAGTCACGTTAGGCTTCAAACTGTGTAGAACAGGATTTGCCACCAAAATGGCAAACTTTACTTTATAACTCAAAGCACCTGGAAAGCAAATCTCTTTCCCGCTCTCGTACTGGTGCCTTCTAATACACTATTGTAGGTTGTGAAATCATATGCTTTCAGTCCATGTCTATTTCTAAATTAAATTCACATTCAAAAGTAAAAGCTTAAGAACTTAAAAGGCAAGGAATAAAAAAAATCTCTTTTTTGAATCTTTACAGGAACTCATCATCAGTTGGTGGTACAATCTCTTTGCATTTTAGTCAAAAGATCCTTGGGTCCTTGGGAAATGAACACTTGGCATCAGAGCTAGTTTGTGGGGTCTCGTCTTGCTTCTGGAGCTACTGAGATCAGCCCAGTGAAGGACAAACTGCATGTTTGGTTAAGTGAAGGCAAGTCAAGTAAACAAAGGTTTAAGGCATCAGTCCTGCTACTGCTATGGTGCCTCATGATGAGCATGCATCACTTTAGTTCTTCTCTACTAACTCTTCTAATGAACTCTAATAGCCAATGACTGGTAAATGTATGCATTGTGTGCTTTTATGATAATGAACCTCAGCATCAGGAGCATAATGGTGTGGGACTGGTTTGTTTGCCATAGCGTTTCAGGGTAGTAAAAGGCGATAGCACATTACATTGGTCTTATTCCGGTGTATTAATCTATGGAAACGTGTGGTAATTGTACAATGATAGACCAGGCTCAAGGAAACCTCCCTCCTGCGTAGGTGTACAACGGTATAACAACACAATGTAAGCACAATGTTAGGTTAGGAAAATGAAGTCTTAGAAGGTAACTGTTTTGTACTGAAAAACTTTTACAGGTTAGTGCAGAAATTAACACCTGGGAAAAAAGGCCATTGTTAATTAAAGGGTTAACACAGATTAATTATGAAATGTAAAGTGATGTCAGCGCTGGCTTGAACCTGACTTTTTTCTAGTTTGGGTCATCACATTTCAACACATCCAAAATGTCAACAGATTAATAAAATGACCATTATTTGTCGATACACTTTAAACAACCTAAACACTGGGGGCACAATTCAAAAAGGATCCTCGGTTTTGTTGATCTGATATGAATGAAAATACTATCAAGCCGATGATTTACCTCCACAGCCAATTTGTAATTTGACTTTCACAGTCAAGGACGGCCCTTCTCTCAAAAATATAAATCTGGCGAGTCGATCAGCAAAATGAGAGTGAGAATAAAAGTGCAGCAGATGTAGAAACCTCCTTCACCTAGACGTTCCATCATGGTGTGGATTAGTCATTCAAGGCGCTTCAATATCTTACTTCTGAAAATAAATGAATATATAAAAAAAAAAAAAAAAAAAAAATCCAGTAAGTCAGTGGGTGACATACCAGTTTCTAGGCTGTAATTGAAGGGCTTTGGCAGTATTTGTGATAAGGGCTGCACTGACAGCTAATTTTTTTTTCAAAGATATCATGTGAATGTGAAGCACAAAGTCTTAAACTTACAGGTAAGTAATGTTGGTCAGGTATTTTTACTTTTCACTTGTGCTGTATTTGGCTGGTGTGTGTTAACACAGGGAACTACAGCAAAGGCCACTATCAGCCAGTAATAAGAGTATACTGATATTTGTGCTGAAACCCATCATTAGCTTTATCCAACAGGTGATTTAATTTTTTTTTTTTTTTAATAGGTGGGATGGTCCAATACAAGCCCCCCTGACTCCAACACCACCCACACATACACACACAAACACACACACCCATGCACACCTCCCTAAGGATATTGTTGCACAATACCTTATCCATAACTGTAACATTTCTGTAACATTTTTGTTTTATCATGTTATATTCCTTTTCTCGCTAACAAAAATGTATTTTTTCTAACTGTGTATTAAAGTAATGAGTAAATACACCTTAAAATTTTATGCAGTGGACTGAGTTTATTTGGGTGGGGTTTTCTCTTGTTTCACACAATCCACTACAAACAGGCTTATTTTACATTATATATCCCACATGACCCCTTTGGAATTTTTTTTAAACATCTAAATTCCTCGAAGGACATACGTTGAACACTGTGCAAAATAGAAAAAAAAGTCTTATGGCCTAACACGGCCAGTTAAAGTCAGAAAAACCTACCTCAATAAAAAGTTGACCATTACTGAAAATAAACATGAACTGTTTCAGGCTGTTCTCATTCAACGTTCGTACAAATTCCTGCGAAAAATAATGCACAAATTTTCGTGCATATTCCTACGAATTTCCAGCAGCACGAGCGATCAGCGCGCCTGCGCGAGCCCCGAAGCGAGAGCCTTAAGAAAAATGGCGGACATTCCTTTTATTCTCAGTGGAAAATGCAATATTTTAAGAGAGCTTATGCATTCAAATGCGTTTTGATAACATTTCTAGCGGGAAATGTGCATTTTATTTCCAAAATCTTCGTTCAGTTAGTGTATATAATGTTTACTTTGTTAGTTATTACGAAGATTCTTTCAGGTTTCTATCGTTGCTATGGCTGTTTCTATGGACGCTGCTACCACTGTCGCTGATGTAGCTTCCGCTCGGAAGTATTGTCCTCACTGTCACCGTGGAAATCTGGGGAGGGAGGCGTGGGGTTAACCTGCTCTCACAGAAATCCGTGAAATGAGCATGACCTCCTAATAACGCATTGCGTGCTCCTCGCATGTAACCTGTTTTAATCGATTTCTATGGTTTTAATTCCGTGTGGTCACCACACAAACGGTGTTCACTGGAAGTCGGCGAGATTCCGTGACGTCACACTGTGGGCGGTGGTTCATAGATCCCGGAAGTGCAAATTTAATCGATATTCCGGAAAAAGGTCTGATTATTAGCCATAATGTTGTAACCATCCGAGGCAGACTTACCACGAGCTATGAGGATGTGTAACGTATGAGGGACGAAAAATGACAAAACAATAAATAAATGAATAAATAAATAAATAAAGACACTTTTAAAGGCTTACAGTGCAGCAACAAAAAATGGCACAGACATGGGGTCAACATTTCTGGAAAGCTCTTGACCTCTACTATCATGCCCGATGGCAAACCAATAGGGGGCGCCACTGACTAGTGTCAAAACATGGAAAAAACATGATTTCACTATCTTAAGAAAAAAAAAATAAAATCTGACCAAACAGGCGTTCTTCCCACACCCAAAAACTGTAATAAAGATTGAAAAATTAGTGATCACAACATCACATAATAGACATAACATATTAGAACTACAAAATCTATGACGCAGGACACCTCTGTGTGTTGCAACTCCGCGCAGATTGTAGTTCTGGTACGCCTCTTCCGGGTTAGGGGAAAAGTTTTGAAATTAGGTTTAAAAAACATACATACGGTAGTTTTTCAACACCAAAACTATAACCTTAACATGTAGCCTATGTTTATATCACGAATAAAGATGTTATGAAAAAAAAAAAAATATATAAATCTTTAGTGCTATTTTGACGTGTTTCCGCGGTTTTTCCACCCGCTCTGTTTCGCTGACTGAAAGGGTTGTGTTCAATGGCGTAACATATCAGCATATTATCAACTTTCATGCACTTTATTACACTTTATTGACTTTATTGATGAAAGTAAAATCAGACACGTCGCTGATAAACACTAGGATTATGGGTAATGTAGTGCTTCTCCGTGATATGACATCGCAAATAAAACGTGTTTTCTTAAAATAAAGTTGATATTATACGGGACTTGTGGACTCGGCTGAAGCACATGCCATCGTTACACATCCTCATAGCTCGTGGTAAGTCTGCCTCGGATGGTTACAACGTTATGGCTAATAATCAGACCTTTTTCCAGAATATCGATTAAATTTGCACTTCCGGGATCTATGAACTACCGCCCACAGCGTGACGTCACGGAATCTCGCCGACTTCCAGTGAACACCGTTTGTGTGGTGATCACACAGAATTAAAACCATAGAAATCGATTAAAACAGGTTACATGCGAGGAGCACGCAATGCGTTATTAGGAGGTCATGCTCATTTCACGGATTTCTGTGAGAGCAGGTTAACCCCACGCCTCCCTCCCCAGATTTCCACAGTGACAGTCAGTGAGGACAATACTTCCGAGCGGAAGCTACATCAACGACAGTGGTAGCAGCGTCCATAGCAACAGCCATAGCAACGATAGAAACCTGAAAGAATCTTCGTAATAACTAACAAAGTAAACATTATATACACTAACTGAACGAAGATTTTGGAAATAAAATGCACATTTCCCGCTAGAAATGTTATCAAAACGCATTTGAATGCATAAGCTCTCTTAAAATATTGCATTTTCCACTGAGAATAAAAGGAATGTCCGCCATTTTTCTTAAGGCTCTCGCTTCGGGGCTCGCGCAGGCGCGCTGATCGCTCGTGCTGCTGGAAATTCGTAGGAATATGCACGAAAATTTGTGCATTATTTTTCGTACGATATCATACGAACCGTTTCATGAGAATACGTTGACTGTTTGCACACCTGAAATAACCAACAAAGAGAGTGTAATCTGTGAATAAGTTTATACAGAACTGCTATACCCTACAGAAATATTTTGTGAAGGTCTATTCTTCTACTGGATGTGGAGAAATAAGCATTTTAATAATGCTTATTTTTCAAAGTACACCAAGGTGTAAAATTGACCTTGAATCATGTAACTATAGCGGGTGAGCACGGTGCAGTCAGTGCAGGTTAATTTCCTCAGTTACATTATCTGCTCCACTCCCAGGCAAACATGTATCGTAAAAACTATATTGACAGCCATGTCTCCCCTAAAATATTTTGTCATAGATTTGGCTTGGTCTAGGGTGTATTTTCAGCAGCACAGACGTTACTGAATGATCACAGAAATATTAATGGAATAGTATAACAATAGTACAGGCAACAGTGTGTCTCTATGACCATCCTGCTCTTCAGCAACTTCACACTGATACTTGCCTCTTTGATCATGATGGTGACACCACCCTATTATACAATATATAGGCTACAATTTATTATAGAATTGAAAAATTATACTATAGAGTTTAGAGAATATTATACAGCGGAGGAAATAATTATTTGATCCCTTGCCGATTTTGTAAGTTTGCCTACTGACAAAGAAATGAATACTCTATAATTTTAACGGTAGGTTTATTCTAACAGTGAGAGATAGAATACCAAAAAGAAAATCCAAAAAATCACTTAATATAAAAGACATAAACTGATTTGCATTTCATTGAGTGAAATAAGTATTTGATCCCCTAGCAAAACATGATGTAGTACTTGGTGGCAAAACCCTTGTTGGCAAGTGAAGAGGTCAGACATTTTTTGTAGTTGATTACCAGGTATACACACACATCAGGAAGAATTTTGGTCCACTCCTCTTTGCAGATCATCTCCAAATCCTTAAGGTTTCGAGGCTGTCATGTGGCAACTTGAAGCTTCAGCTCCCTCCACAGATTTTCTATGGGATTAAGGTCTGGAGACTGGCGAGGCCACTCCATGACCTTAATGTGCTTCTTCTTGAGCCACTCCTTTGTTGCCTTGGCCGTATGTTTTGGGTCATTGTCGTGCTGGAAGACCCATCCACAACCCATTTTCAGTGTCCTGGCGGAGGGAAGGAGGTTGTCACTCAGGATTTTGCGGTACATGGCCCTGTCCATCCTCCTGTCGATGCGGTGAAGTCGTCCTGTCCCCTTGGCAGAGAAACACCCCCAAAGCATAATGTTTCCACCTCCATGCTTGATGGTGGGGATGGTGTTCTTGGGGTCATAATCAGCATTTCTCTTCCTCCAAACACGGCGAGTTGAGTTGATGCTAAAGAGCTCAATTGTGGTTTCATCTGACCACAGCACCTTCTCCCAAGCATTCTCTGAATCATTCAGGTGTTCATTGGCAAACTTCAGACGGGCCTGTACATGTGCCTTCTTGAGCAGGGGGACCTTGCGGGCACTGCAGGATTTTAATCCATTACAGCATAGTGTGTTACCAATGATTTTCTTGGTGACCATGGTCCCAGCTGCCTTGAGATCATTAAGAAGCTCCTCCCGTGCAGTTGTAGGCTGATTTCTCACCTTTCTCATGATTATTGATACCCCACAAGGTGAGATCTTGCCTTCTTGCCTTGCCGTCAACTGATGGTCATTTTGTGTTTCTTCCATTTTCGAATAATTGCACCAGCAGTTGTCTCCTTCTCACCCAGCTTCTTGCTTATGGTCTTGTAGCACTTTCCGGCCATGTGCAGGTCTATAATCTTGTCCCTGACATCCTTAGACAGCTCTTTGGTCTTGCCCATGATGGAGAGGTTGGAGTCTGATTGATTGATTCTGTGAACAGCTGTCTTATATACAGGTGACAAGTTGAGACAGGTGTCTTTTATGCAGGTAACAAGTTGAGATTAGTATCTATTATTAGTTGAGTATCTAATAGGTCTGTGGGAGCCAGAATTCTTAATGGTTGCTAGGGGATCAAATACTTATTTCACTCAGTGAAATGCAAATCAGTTTATATCTTTTATATAATGTGATTTTCTGGATTTTCTTTTTGATATTCTATCGCTCACTGTTGGAATAAACCTACCAGTAAAATTATAATAGTGTTCATTTCTTTGTAAATAGGCAAACTTACAAAATCGGCAAGGGATCAAATAATTATTTCCTCCACTGTATATCCAAGACGAAATATACAGAAGAGCAGGGCTGAGAGAAAATGGTGCAATTACAAAGCCGTCTGCTACTTCAGCACCACGGACAGCTCCATGGATTTATCAGTACACAGCACAGTGAGGCTGCTGATATTTCAGAGCCACAGTCGGGGCACAAACCTCAGTCAGATAAAGGATCAATGAGTCAGGAAGACTACACTAACTTATTCAACTAAACAACCCCTCTGTCCCTGCTCTCCCTCTGCTACCAGGAGATGGAGAGGAGGGGAGACAGGTTAACAAGAGGGGTTGCTTTTTGGTCATTTTACTAACAAAAGGGATGGAAACCCCCCTAAATCGCCTACTGGCTTTATCCTTCCAGATTCAAGAGCGAGTAAATGATAACATGGTTTAATAAAAAAAAAAAAAAAAAAAAAAAACCTAGGTGAGAGTCAGTCCAAGAATTCAAGACATCTGTGTTGTAACAAGGCTGGAAGTAAAAATAATATGATATGATACCATACAATATACTTTATTGCCCCCGTGGGGAATTTTTTCTTGGGCTCAGTGTCGCTGAGTACAAAATAAGTGGAATAATGCAACAAACAAAACAAAACAAACAAAAAAACAACATTCTATTCATCATGGAAATAAATATTTCCACTGATATTAGATATATGTGTCTTTGAAATCACAGTCAAAGTGAGAAAGCCAAAAGGTTACATAAACAATACAATATTTATCAAAATGAAATTAAACTGAAAATAAACTGTTGGAGCTCACAGTACAACTGTTCATAGGAATTTAACAGTTATACAGAAAATGTCTTTCTTTTCATACAGAAGTAATTCAATTAACACCTACCAAGTGTTCATAGAGGGCCACTAGGCATTATGGTACTGCTGTTGAAAACAATTAATTTAATGGTTTTACCAAATATAAAAGTATTTACAGCTTTAATTATAGTTAAGGCCAACTTAAGGTTATGTGGACAAATGTCAGACAGTTGTAATCAGAATATAGTGGAATCAGAATATAGTGGAATTTCACTAATCCAAACAAAAAATAAGTGGAATAACCAAACAACAAACACTGTACTGATCATGTAAAACTGTTGAAAGTCACATGTTGATGTATTTCAGTTATTGGGAATATCTTCTCAATTCAAGCAACCTCCATTTCTGAGTTATGCTAAATACCAAAGTTGTAGCCTACTGTACTTTGTTTTCTTGAAAGATGGCATACTAGTGCTTCCCAACGTCAAGGAAACTGCATAAATGTAAAAGTAAAGAAGTTGTTCACAATTTACAGGTTTCAAAGTGAGACAGTTGATGGCACCCATCAATTTTTTCATATGAGGAGGGAAAGAGACAGCTTGCACACTTCCTGACTGTGTTAATTAATGAAAATTCCTATTCATACGGTTAAGTCAACACAGATTTTACCATGAAATATTTACTTCATAAACAGAACCATAACTGTGATGAACAAGCCTGCTGTCAGTGAACGACAACGGGGTATATCCCCAAAACAAATGTGACTTGAGGGTGTGGCAAGAGGAGAGGTCATGGGTTCACCAAGGTCAACAGGGTTCTGCCTCTATGGGTCATTAATGTACACGGCAATTTGAAAAGGTTTGAACTAGCATCTGCAACGGACTTGGCAAAAGCCAAGGAAAATCTGTAATATCTCAGACACCATCATTTTGGGGATATAATTACATGTCAAATTCACTGGAAGGTTTCTCTTCCTAAAATTCGATCACAACCATTGGAAGTTGCTAGAACGACTTTTCCTCCCCAGCTGTAGTCTGATTGTGAGCGGATTACCATTGGATTGAAGATGCTGCGATTTCCAACACATTTTTTTCCATCTTTGGCCCAGGAGCACAGTCAGTTACACAGGAATGTAAATGTTAAAGTACAGATGCCAAACCAAGTCCACTCTGAAAGAGATGCAAGGCTCCCTCCTGTAAAGCTTGACCAAACTAATTGGTATACAGTGCACAAACCATACACATGGTAGTGGTACACACAGAGTGAATTCTCAACTTAGGTCAGTGACTGATGTTTAGAGAACGTTTTGCTCTGTCTTCCATCTATTCCCTCATTACTGCAGAGGGCAACAACACACCAATCAAGGCAGAGAAGACAGTACACATCACACCCACAGTCAAACCTTTTTTTTGTATCGTGCCGATGCACTGTCATTATTTCTCAAAAATCTTTTCCTCTGATCCTCACACCAAAGTGCCCCATGTCACTGTAGGCCACACCTGCTTTGCCTTTATGAAAGTGATTATATTTAATTGCACTTGATCACTGAACATTTCATCAGCCGCCCAACAAAACTTCCGGGTTTTCCACTCAGAAAAAGGCCATTTGAGGAAAACATCAAAGATCATGTCGAAACAGTTGCCATTTTACTTCAGTCACCTAACTTACCATCTTGCCTTTATCTTATGAAATCCACATCAATCTCCATTTGACTTGTCAATATTTATTTTGGTGTTGAGTGCTCTGCCTTAATGACACGCCCTCCACAGTAAAGCACACTGAATAATAATTCCATTATTTCTGTGTGATCCCAGCTTGGTCTTGAATTACAAGTTTTGGTGTCAAATAAAAAAAAAAAAAAAAAACATGTCACTTAAAAAAAATAAATTAGTTACTGAATGAAAGTTGAGATCAGGTTCAGCAGAATTTCAACAGTTCACACAACAGCACAATGGAGAGAAAATGTCCAATATGGCAACAAAGGCAAAAAAAGAGCTTTAAACTGAAAGAACGCCCAGTTCTCGTGATGCGAGTGTGAATTCTACAGTCGGTAACCTTGCCAAGCTATGGCGACGTTTGTCAGTATTTTATTCCACTGACATTCGCGCCCATTGTTGTTTGGGCGCAGGCTTTACTTCACCAACAGAAACTCCCAGGAAGGTCAGTATTCAAACTTGACTGGACAGAAAGAGTGTTCTTCTGCTTTTTGCAAGCCCCTTAATGGTAATTCAGGCAGATGTGCTTTATGTTGTGATAAAGTCACCAAGCAGCCTGGTTCATACAATTAAGACACAAAAATTACAATCAAAGTATTGAAAATGGGTAAATTTTGAGAAGCAAAAACCGTAACAGTTGATAGAGAACTCTCACTGGTAAAGCATTAGACAGTTAATCAGACCAGCGTGCATACCTCTAGGAGCAGCCCCAAACAATGTGGGGATCAGTTTGGGTCTGGAGAGGGAAGGCTATACAGAGATCTGATGAGTGTCTGAGTGTCAAGAGAACAGGTGAAATTTTCGATAAAAGGCCCAACAGTGGATACAAGCTCTCCACTGTCATCATTCAAGAGCGCGTTGAAGGGAAGAATGTCTCACAGGCCATAAAATATTTAAGTTAATATCTGGTCATTTTTGTCCATCCACATCAGGTCAGTGGTGCAGTGAGTGTTGACTTTGCTGACCGTTAAGCTCTTGGTGAGAGTTCATGGATTGGGGGTCAAAAGTTGAAATGGGGTCACATGCGTCCCTGCGCCTGCTGAGCTCTCCTCTCCTCCAGGCAACGACAAACCCACATCGACACCACCTCTGCATTGCCATCGTTATACTGCATGATGAAGGAATGATCCTGAAGGAAGGAGAGAGAAAAGTCTTAAGTTAACTGAATTAAGGAGACATTTGAAAGTTTTGATTAATTCACTTGGGTTTGAAGAAATATACATAGGTATGAAGGATGTTAATACCAGCAGCAAGTGGCAAAATCTGAAACTGAATGCAGTGACTTGATATTGCATATGATTATTGCTGAATTTAACTTCACTGCTTAATTCAATTTTCTTCATTCACATTGAACTTCCTGCACATCAGAGGTGGAGCATAGGGGACTTTGATTCCCTAGGTGTCGACTGAGAGGCAGCTGTCTGCCCCACAGCTGCCAACTGTGGGCCTGCCCCACGCTACAGCACTCAATCACTGACTGAGGCTTGTATTTGGCAAAATGAAGAGCAGGTTGAGTCCATTGTTGACTGCTGGCTTTGATGGTCTTTGAAAATATGTTATGTTTCAGTTATGTCAACCATTTTAGGTCATGACAGACATAAAATAATTATAAAATAAAGGATAAAGCCAAGAGGAACAATGCTCAACTGAAAGCCCGGGTCAGAGGCATCTATGATCTTCAGTCTGAAAGCTACACAGATATGTGTGTGGATGGAAAATATTTCAATAACAGCTTATAAACCCATAGAAAAATCTATGAATTGCAAGTTGTTTATTTAAAAAGTAGAAAAGAAGACATTCTTAAGGGGTCAGATTACATGCCATAGAAATGGTGAGTAATCATGTAACACATAAATAAGTAATTTATTTTCTGTGCAGCCACATATGAGCACCTCAAAGCAAAAAATGAACACAAATATTGACTTGGTTTAGCAGCTACTGAAGTTGAACCACGTCTCAAGCTCAGAGCTCCTCTGCTGCCTGAGGAAGACCTTGTGTAGTTTAAGCATCATTCTACAGACACTAAGACGGATGTTAAATAACCTACCAGCAAATACGGTATCAGTAATTATGATAACCATCTTTTCTCTCTCAAGAAAAAGTAATTTATTTTACCAAACAATTGCTTTTGAATTAAAGAATATTTTCTACAATTTCTGAGTAAATAACAATTGCTTGAGCTATTTATGTACCAGCATGTGACTGTTTTTAATCAACAGCACTAGTAAACAAATTGTAAACAAACAGACACGTCCAGTCTGTGTTGACTGAGGGCTCATCAGGTTTACCAAAATATTGACAGCCCTCACTTGTAATAATTACTGGAAGAGCAACACTTAGGCCATGGACTGAAACAGAGATGTCACACGTGATATCTCAATGACAAGAGCCCTAACACCCGGCCTCATCTGGGGGAGCATATTGTGAACTTGAGCCGGGTCCCAGAGGTCAGAGTGGAGTCAGAGGTGAGAGTGGAAGAGGCTGTAAATGAGACACGCCAACTGAGGCTGACCCATGAATTCCATTTGTCGTGTCTGGAGTTACAATTAGATAAACAACGCCGTGGCTAGCCTGCGTAAATGGACTTGTCGGCCCTGATTTTGATGATATCTGTTCTTCACAAACTACAAACAGTAGTACACTGTCCTAACTAAAAGGTTGACTCGCAAAAGAAGACCTTGTGGGTTAAGATTTTTGCTCAACTGAATAGTAACTGCGGGACACATGGTTATGTTTAAAACTGGAGCAATGGCTTATAGGTAAGTGTTAACAGACAGGTGTCGAGGTATATCAGTGGATTAGCACATCATCCTGCAACGCATGCACACAAAACCACAGAAAAGCCCCCAACACATTTTACAGTTTTACAACACTGTGCTTGGCAGGTATATGAATCATTTGCAACAGATACACACATATTGTCAATATCTAAAACTTCAAGAAAGGGGCCAAACTCCACATTACTATGACTTAAAGTGGTTTAATAGAACAAGACAAAGCCCTGTGGCAGTTCCCAAACTTGTACAGACTGTCGTTTTAAGATTAGAAACAAAGTAGGCCAACTTTATAGACCCAACTGCAAGTCCACTTTTTCCTCCTTGAGTCCTCAGTTTGCAGCTTAACAGTCAAAAATCTTCAAGTGAAGGCTGTGTATATACAATATAGCAGGTGGGCAAGACTAGCTAGCTTATATAATAAAAACAATATCACACAAGGGTGTATACATAAGGGATAATCCAGGATGAGGTGATCCTCTATTGAAAAATAATGACCGACGCAGAACTGAAGACCCTCCAGGGTTCCTCTGGGAGGTAAATACTTCACCTCCTCATGGAGGTTAACAGATATAATGGATGTATTTCTTACAGGGAAATAGGAGAAACAATTTCTAGCACACAGGAGAAAACATTTCTTGCCATGATTTTAACTATTACAGCTGCTGCTATGTCATTTGAATTTCTCCTTTGGGGGATCAATAAAGATAAATCTATCTATCTAATATCTTTTTGACACTGGGTGTAGTCAGTCAGCTATTGAACTAACTTCTGTCTTCATATGTAGCTAGCTTGCTAATAGTAGCCAACATCACACATAGCAGCAAGGCTTTCTATGTGAAGCGTATTAATTGGGAACAAACAGGTACGGTGATGATGCTGAAACTCGACAATGGCCCTGACCAATCAGAATCAAATATTCAACTTGTAATAAAGCAATTTTATTGTACCACTGTGATTCTTACTCAGAATCAGCCAGAATCAAAGTGCTTGAAAGTGGTATTTCTTTCCCTTTAGGGGCCATCAATTTGAGCATTTCAGCTCAGCATTATTAGCCCGGTGTAGTTTATATTGTGAGAGAAAATGGTAATACATTCCAGTGAGCTCTAATCCTGCCCAGACTGTAGAGACTGCGAAGGACTGTGGGGAGCCCCATCAATCCTGTTGTCCTTCTAATGGGCAGCTGGGGTTAACACAGTCTGAGGTTAATTACTCTCCTATCAGTGAGAGCATGTGTGTGTGTGTATGTCTGTGTCAGTATGAGAGGGGTGGAGTGGACGCTCCTGGGTGCCCCTATGTGCTGAATACCCATCTCATCAATCATTCCCCCTTGCCTCTGTAGAGGCAAAAAAGAGGGAAGTCCAGAGTGATGTCTTTAATATCCAGGAGTCCACCTCTGCTCCACAACTAACCCTGACAGACCGGCAATGTCTGATGGAATTTGACCTGGATGAAGGTACCTGGCTTTGCCTTGTCATACCACACACACACACACACACACACACAGGCTTGCCCGCACACTCTAGAAACACAAGATATTAACTTAGACAAAGTTATCTGCAGGCTCCCTGTTGATCTTAGACACAAGTTGCCTCAAGTGTCGTGTTCTGGTTTAGATACACATTCAGGCAACCGCACAACCTGACACTGAGTGAAACACAAATACATTGTTCTCTTTCTCTCTCTCATGCATGCATACATGCACACACACACACACACACACAAACATGCATGCACACGCACACGCATGCCATGCAGAGGAACAATCCAACAATTACATTACCTACAACCTGAAGTAAGCAAGAAAAGTGTAAGGAAAGATTTGGATCAAATAAATACTCCTTAGTTAGGTCAAAGATGTTCTGAGTTACTGCTGTAGCAGTGCATGGTTAGAGGTGAGTTGGGGGAGGCAGACTCATTTTAAAGTATGGCTACATTAATCACCGTCTAGCCACATCAAAACGGGATAATCACCTGAATGCACAGCTCAAATAGAAATGGCCTAAACCCAGGGGAAATTCTACCTCACTCTTTAATTGTTTGGAGCCTTTGATGGGTCTTTTTAATCGAAGATTAATTTATGCGATTTTAAATAACTTTATATATGATTAATAATCTCAGAAGAAATTAAAAGGAGTTTGAGGCAATTATAACAAGAGACTGGTCATCACCTCATTAGAATAGTGTTGGAAGGAACATGGTGTGTGTGTGTGTGTGTGTGTGTGTGTGTGAGAGAGAGAGAGAGAGAGAGAGAGGGAGAGAGGTGAAGAGGTAGGTAGAATAACTAGGTCTTTACAGATTTGCATGCTAATCACTAGCTCCCTCTGCAAACTGTCTGGCAGTGGTTGGTGTGTGTATGTGTGTCTGTACTTTGGCCAATCTTAGTGTGCAGGGAAAGGGGGAAATCTCCACTTCTGGATGTTACAACCTTATTTCCCCTCGAAAATTATGATTTAAGCATTTTATGTTACTTTTGAATCTGCCCCAGAAAAGTGTAGTGAGGTACAGCATCCTCAAAATATCCACCAATCGAAGAGCCAGAACACTGTTTTCATGTACCTTGGTACACGGTACAAAGTGTGGTTAAATGTCCAGGGTGCAGTCTGCAGGAGGCACGACAACACACATCGTCATGACATATAATGCATCAAAGCTAAGTTATATGTATGTCTGTAACAACACCAACAAATTTCTAACTGAAGCTTTTTACTTTTATTGTGTTGAGGAAAGTACAATATTAGATTGTGTGGAATTACAGGAAATATGATGAAAAATCCCAAACTTCCTTGTCATGTGGGTCTCCAACACGTTGAAAATTTCATTTATATGTTGAGCACAATGTAGTTAAGATCATCACCGAGCCTTTGTAAGAATACGTTTGTAAAGATATGATTTCAGTATTGTTTGTGCACCATAATGCACCGTAGTTTTCTTCAAATGATTATTTAACCACCGCCACACAACGGATAAATACATTTACATATTTTTCCACCTTCAGATTAATATAGAGATTGGAATGGATAAGCGTAACATATAAACCAGGGTTTTGTGACTTAAACCAACTAAAGTGGCCAAGATAACACACAAACTAGCTGTGCTGTGCCATTGACCTGGTCTGAGCAGGTAGACACTGGTGGATGCAAATCTCGGTCATCCATGGCACCAAAATTGCAGAGTGCTGTCATGACAACACACCCACTACTGTGCCGCTCCACCCAAAATACCAAATGCACTCACGTGAGGAGAAACCATCACTGCCTAGTGTGCTTTGCATACTATGCTTGTATGAAAATAGGGCCCTAAATGTTAATCATCAATATCCAAGGTGATAAAAAATGAAGAAAGGCATTAAGGAGTATCATCAGCTATACGTCTTGATAGAGTCTCCTGTTGGGTATACAAAAGCATGCATCAGACTGTGAGAACTTCTGAAAGTAACATAGGAGAAACAAATAATGACCAGATCATGGTAGAGCAGGATGACTTGAAATCTAAGGAGATGAAGAGTCTGATTTGGCACCACATTCAGTCAGTGAGGCAACACAACAGAGCACTGTGAGGGTTGAACACAGGAGTCAAAAGACATCTTCCGAGTGACCAGACTTTCACCCAACAAACAAGTCTCCACTTTCTGCCCACTGCAGGTCAAAGCTGGCATTGTCAAGAGACAACTTGAATGCTGATAGCACTGTAACTGTTATGGCACGTATGGCTTACTAAGCCCTCAGAGACCTCCACCATTTTTTATCATTCTGTCTCCAAATATCATTCACAAATGACACACTGATGCAAAAATTCAACACCAGTAACGGAAAAGACTGCATGTGTGAAAGGGGTTCATTTCAATGAAGGCCCAAGGGTACAAGTGAGAAAACATCTCAAAGTGAAAAAAAAAAAAAAAATAGCAGCAAAGTTTAGGGAGGAGTAGACACAGAGGATGTGAGCAAAGTCAAAGCAGAGGCAAGAAAGAGGTGCAATGATAAATAAGCATGCATGTGAGAATCCTTTTTGCACATGTAGTAATATAAATAGATATGTAGGCCTTTACCATCCTGAGAGAGTATAACAGTTTCCACAGCTTCAAATGCACATCAAAATTAATAAAAAAAAAAAAAATCACACAATGCATCATGCACAAAAAGCTGAAAAATATCACACAGCACATCAAGAATAATGCACAATCATTAGACTGTGGACAGAGGAAAAAACATGCTTTTACCCAGGTGTACTTTTCTGCACCGTATTGTCCCGTTTCACAAATGAACTGAATTAAAGAATTAAGGACTAAAATAAAGGAACAGCAAGGGTGGCAAAGGCCATGGGTTATTATGCTCGCTAAATTATAGATCAGTTGTGACCCTCTTGTTAACGACAGTCAGCATGATGATGAGACCGTGGTTGGATGATGATGCAGAACTGAAGGCATGCTAAAAACAAAGATCAGTTAACAGCGGCTGTGGATATTGGTGATGTGGTGGGTGCAACTTAAAACACTGTCCCGTGTTATTTAGTTTCCATCAGTGATTTGTGTGTGAGTGTGTGTTTGTATGTGTGTGTGTGTGTGTGTGTGTGTGTATGTGCGCGCGCGTTGGTCGCAGCTGAATTTTGGGATAGTCACAGACAGGAGGGGTTTCTTTGTGAGAGACTGAGGGGCTCATCTGGTGCCTCTGGGGTTGGAAGGGGGCTAGGGAGTGCCTGTGTGTGTATGTGTGCATATGAATAGAAAAGCAGAGGAGGGTCCTACATTGACAAAGGTGCTAAAAGGCTGTGTGAAGGCCGCTGGATAGGGAATAGAGGACAAAGAGGAGAGGGGGGAGTGTGTGCTTGTGTGTGTGTGTGTGTGTGTGTGTGTGTTGAAATGTCCATCAAATCACATTCGAAGAATAGAGGGGTATGGGATCATCTCTCTCCCTCTCTCTCTCTCCCTCTCTCTCTCTCTGTCACTCACTCACACACACACGCACACACATACACACACAAACACACAAAAGCACATATGCATACACAACCATACACACTCATCAACTAACGCTATACCAATTTTACAAATCAACCTCAACTGATTTGTAAAAAAGAAGAAGACAATATTTTCTCTTTTTATTGCTCTAAACCCTTCAAACGAACAGATATGTGCAGCCTTTACATTTCAGACAGACTTGGTCTTGTTGTCAAGTAGGAGGACGTGGAGGAGGAGGAGGAGGAGAACAACAACGGCCTATATTGAATCAAAAGCAAGAAACCTCAGACAGGACAGGTCATCACCAAATACCTGCAGCTAATGCCCTGGGAACGGGCCAGTGGAAAGTCTCCTGAACTGACTAACGTCATTAACTTATGATGACAGGATAGGGTGTCCACAATGAAAGATGCATTAGTAGCACAGGGAGAGAAAAACACACTGTCACTTTCCTATCTGATGGCTCATTATGCCATTCGTTACAAAGGGGACAGGGGGAAGGGAAGGAGAGAGGGAAGATGTCACGTGAAGTCCTGAGCTTGAAAGACACAGAAAGAGCTCAGTTGGATGTTTGATCTTACTGGTCAGACTGTTATGACTCCTGAGTAAACCATCTGCGCTGAGATCGACCTAATGCCTCCGTGGCCGAAAAGCCTTTTTGGTAAGGTGTCGATTTACAGGCCACTAAATTTACCTTTGTTACGGCTCATTAACCTGAAACTTATCGCTAACCCCTACGCTAAGGGCACAGTAATGCGTAATAAATAACGCTATGAAAGCATACAGCTAATAACTTGGGACTTGACAGTTTATTTGGTTTTACTGAGTTGCTTTGTTTCAAATAAATTTAATGAGACCATAAGGAGCAGATATTTTGCATCACAAAGCACTTACATCATACCTTTGTACTTTTTTTTTTTTAAATACATGAGCAGTGAATATAGAACAACATTAATGAGTGTGTTGCCCTAATGTGTCTTTTTAACTGTAGTAGAAATTATTAGTTATTATTATTATTAATTTAATAATTAATTCTATCTTTTGTTTGTTTTTTTCCCTCTCTTCCTGTGGAAGAGGCAGGGTCATAGGGACAAGCTTTAGTGTAATTATTATTATCTATGTACTAAATTATTATTCTGAAACCATATGAAAAGGAGACATAAAGGATCGGTTATTTAGTGTCAAATATATCGTACCTACAGACATTTACAGGTGTTTTACATTTAGACATTTTTATTCAGTCAAACTGTGAGTGGAGTTAAACTGGTGTACATGATGTACAATGATGCCAAAATTCAGGCTGTATCTGAGAATTCAGTGCTGAGAAATGAGAAATGAACCGCTGTGACAAGAGGTAACACCATGGATTCTGAAAGTTATAAATGTGATAGTATATAATGACATAATTAAATTTTTACGTGATTCCAATTAAGCTTTTTAGCGATTAGACCCCCCAGCTATGACAATCAGCCCGTGCAGCTAGTCTCTTGCTTTTGCAGGGATGAGGATGCATTTTGGGTCTGCCAGGTATTCAGGCATTGACTTGACAAGGAAAAGAAATTTTACAATCTGCTCATCTTGAAGAGTAGCCAAGACATGAAAAACAAAGAAAATTAAAAATCAACAGACCTACTGCAATATACGGTTAAATTAATATAAAAAAAAGACCTATGAAAACAGATTACAAAATTAATGTCAAGATACTGTATTATCCATTATAGTGACAAAGTGCAAATGCCCAGGCCCTGCTGTTGCCTGTTGCCACTGCAAACTGCACCACAGATACGTCAAACGAGGTGTGCCCAGTGGGTTTGAGCCTTTTTACTTTAATTTTACACAGCACAAATTTCTGTACTTTTCTGTTAACACCGTACTGCAATGTTTTGTTTGACACTGTTTTTGTATTATCCGTGCTTGCAGTCTTTTGCATTGTCAGTGTTGCTCTCCTTATATTTTTGTTTTGAATTTGACTCCAAGAAGAAGGTTTTTGTTTCTTTGTGCTCTTGTGTAAGGTGGCATGGTAATCAAGTCGAATTAAACAGTATAAAATATTGACAGATTGAGCAAAGCATTCAATTACTTGTAACCCACTGTGTCAAGCTTCAGAGGCAGACAGTATTAAGAGTAGACATGCAATCAAACGAGAATCTGGTATCCCAGCAGCCCTAAAGGAATGTCTAATACGACCAAACCCCAGTGACAATAATGACGTCAATAAAAACCATGCCAATGATTAGAGAAATCACATAGTGAAACCTGATGAGCTAGCCAGTGAGCTAGTGGGTGAGGGGGGTACGGTCGTAAAATAACTTAATTTGCTCAGTATCTACTTGAGTGGGTAGTTTCTGGCATTACTTTCCTGGAGGAATGAGTAGCAAAGATAAAAACTATTAGCAAACGGTGGCACTTTCAGTCAAGCTGAGGGAGAGGACAAAAAGAGGTGAGGTGGGGGCCTCCAGCTGTGGTTGGATGCATTAACATATAGACAGAACAGGTAGAGACTTTCAATACGTACACAGGCGTCTGGGGGAATAGGGAGGAGAAGAGAAAGAGGTAGCGAAAGAGATGAAGAGATGAAAGAATGAGGAGGAGCCGAGCGACAGATGATCAAAAGGCTGGTGCCACAAAGCCACACGTCCATGACCTCACATTTCAGTTCATCATGAGCAAAGAGCTAGATTAAAAGTGCTGTAGGAAGAGCAAGACCAAAAACACGTGTACACAAAACAAGTGTAAAAATGATAAGAGGGATGGAAGAAAGGGGGAGAAGAGAAAATGGAAGAAAGGACAGTGAAAGAGAGTTTGAGATAGACTTGAGGGATGCAAAGGAAGGGACAGCGGAGGAATGTGAAAGGAGAGGGAAAAGAAACAAAGATAAGCAGTGATTAGAAGTACAGCTGAAAAATGTCGCAATGTGAACTCAAATGACCCTGAAAGTTTTCATCAAACAAAGGAAGCCGAAAGAGCGAAAAGCAGTTTGTGTTTGAAAAGGGAGGATAAATATATTGATAAAATGACTGCAGGATCACGGCTACATCAGTGCTTCCTGACATAGCTGACTGTCCAAAAAAAAAAAAAAAAGCCTCTGCTATTCATACTAATATAAGGTGGTCAGTCTACAAGATTTGTGGACTGGGCATTCAAATGTCTGTCTATTCACTGAGAATTAATGGAAAATAAAATGTATTACACTAACTAGTGAACAAGTCGCATAAAAGCAGCATGCCACACAAAAACAGAAGATACTGAACAAAAAAACAGTTGATTTTCTTTCCCCTTGAGTAAGCCACATTTCTGAGGCATGA
Source organism: Myripristis murdjan (assembly GCF_902150065.1). Taxonomy (NCBI): domain Eukaryota; kingdom Metazoa; phylum Chordata; class Actinopteri; order Holocentriformes; family Holocentridae; genus Myripristis; species Myripristis murdjan. The sequence goes on along the minus strand of NC_043982.1, from coordinate 34,569,990 downwards.
GTTCCCTTAAATGACCACCTAACTTTTCCCTTTACTCCTCCTTTGTGGTGTGAGACTGAGAACATACAATCTGTCAGCAGCTCTGCATTTACACCCTTGCAGCCCTCCCACCCCTCAACACAGACCTACACTCACACCCACACCCCTCCTCTCTCTGTGGACCAAACTGTCACTGTCCTTGGTCCTGATACAGAAACCAGAGCGTGTTGCAACTCTTAAAAGGCAGCTTGTGCAAATTGCTGCGGCCTTGTGTGCTAATGCAAGATCAGAGAAAACCATCGAGTCCACGACTGAGAAGAAGCATTGTGGTGTTGCTCATACGTTGAGCACATGCTGAGAGGGAGAACTCGAACTTCTGCGACTCTGGAGTCTATGGCTATTATTCTTAAAACTACAAGGCAACAGCTTTGTCTTGTGCAAAATCTAAGGTTTTTGTCATTTGAACTTTCAAACAGGAAGACAAAGAAGAAGCATGGTAATATTCAGTTCCTGTACAGTTCTCTGTCAAAACAGATGGACAGAAACACTTCCCTCACAGACGAATCATACAGGTGGTGATAAATTGTCACTTTTTCTGAAAGCTCTCTTTCTTCCTTCAAAAATAAACAACTTTGTGGCGGATAAGGAGACGCTGGAGGAGCGTGTGTCATCACAGCTAACTTTTAACTATTAAAAATACTCTGGACTGGTCTTACTCTTTTACCGATTTTATCATCCAAGTCATCTTTACTTCACCATTTTTATTGTGCCCTGATTGTAATCATCAGACTGATTCACCAAACTGCCAGCAGTGGCACCGTATGTCAGTTGTGGTTCTCCACTCGGGTGACTGAGAGTAAACTGCTAACATGATGCTGCGTGTGATTCGTGCCATCTTACCTTCTCTAAGCTGAAGATCATCAGACAAGCTCATCGAGTTACCAACTGTAGCTAACGCTGATATTATGGTCTCCAAAAAAAAAACATTTGGCAAACCTTGCCAGTCCATCTAGCTCATGGGGCAGATTGACTAAGTGCTAAGTACTATGAGTTTTGTGATGCTTTGCGCTTAAGGCCATGGCCAAATTAATGTCCTATTAACTCAAAACCAATATTAAATTGAACATAACCACAAATTTCGTTATTAAGATATGCCCAGAAGAACATAAAAACCTGTTTTGCGCATGTGTCTCTCTCTCAGTATAGCATGGTGACACTGACCAAGGAAAACAGAAGATCACAGCAGCAGAATTGGAGGTTTTAGTTAAACAAATAAACTTTCATGCACTGCAAAATGTAAACGTGTTGCTGTGTGGATTACAGTTTCATTAAGACTCAAAACGCTCCATCACTGACACAAATGAGCGATCCCATGACTTGTCTCTGTCTCATGTCTCCTCTTAGCAATAACAATCACAGACATGTTGGTGTCAAAATAAGCTTCTGAAAGGTGTTAAGTAGCAGATGCAATCACTGAGCCAGTAATTATATTAGTCCTCATGAATCAGAGCACCCATGAAAATGGAGCTTTTCAAGAACAGTCTCCAAGGTGTGTAAATCTGAAAATGCCTATACTTTCACGGCTAAATGTTAACATGGAAGAGCATTTTGGAAAAGCTCACTTGTCATTAGATTGAGCCATACTTGTAGATTTTGTTTGAGGATGAACTATGTTCTGTAGAGTAAAATGTAAAAATCACAAGTTCACATGGTGATGGGCACACGTTGGTAGTGGTTCATACGTACAAACACACAGACACACTATTATGACTTCCTTTTGTCCCTTGCTCAAATTTCCATTCATCGTTAAAACTTGTAGACAATAATTATCCAACTCTGGTACAGTATCTCAGCCTGATTCATTCAGACTGGCACCACTGCAGTGGATTAAATTAATTAGAGAGTTGAAGTAGGTCTCAATCCTACCTCAAGGTTCCTGTCTGACCTTTTTCTGACATTGTAGCACATTCTTTCATGGGTAGCATTACCGTTGTTTCCACAACGCCGACTATGAAGGGCCATGACCCGAAAAACCTCTATCATTTTGAAAAATTACAATTGCATATTCCAAAGGCTATGGAGATAATAAAATTGTGTCTAATTGGAATTTTTATTAGGATGCATGAATATGATCTCCTTCTGTACACAGGTTTTAAAATTTGTAGCCTGTGGTCCTTGAAGCTTTTTAAGGTCAGGTTTGGTTTAACTTACCATGAGGTTATTCGGGGCAGGCCTCTCTTTGGGGTGCCGCCTCATACTGAAAAAAAGAGATACAAACAGTCTTTATACACACATCATTGAAAAGGTGCTTTTAAAAGCATAAGATATGTTTTTTTTTTTTTTTTTAAACAAATTCCATTTCAATGGCATAATTTCCATTTAAAATAATGTATTCAAGAGGACACAACCCCTTTGAGGCCAAATAAAACTGAGAGAGAAGCCTTATAAAATATTCTCTGGCAACATCACTGATTAGAATACCATCCAATCACACAGCGCAACAACACATAGTATCATTTAATTAACATTTCTCAGTTCTAGGAGCCTTAAAAATGCTTCAGATAGCCAGGTGGATTTATGTGTCTGTGACTCTGAGTGTGAGAGTGCGGATCTCCTCTGTGGAGTGTATATGTGCACTATCTGTCAAAACGACCTACATAGGGGACTTTGAGGGATTAGTGCTGGGGCCCGTCTGGAGTTAGTCATGTTACTGGGTGATGTATCACAGCGAGTGGGGTGATGACCCTCTAAGAATAGCCTGGGTGATGCCAGTGCCAGTCCTGCGTCAAGGCTGGGCAATGCACCCATACCTCATTCTGTCCTGAGAGAGAGGTGCCCTGCTTAAGTAAATAAGGCAGGGATATGGGGTAAACAACAGCTGGCACAGTTAGTGCTCACACACACACACACACACACACACACACACACAACCTGCCTGTATGTGCTTTGGGTGTGTATATGCACATATTTGTGCAACTGTATAGATTAGAAGAGGCTATGTCATCAGGGCCATGGGCAGGGTAAACATTTTCTTTGTCCTGTTGCACAAGATAAATCAGCCACTCCTGATAGAAAAAATAAAGAGCTGACATCACAGCTAAAACCACTACAACCGCAGCCCATTAACACACACATGTACACGCGCACACAAGCAAAGGCACACTTTAATCTCATTGTGTACATAATGTCTTTAATTCATTTATAATAATTTAGTTAATGCATGTCAAATCAGGTCTGTGGTAAGGGTGGGCGATATAATGAATATACTCAATGATTCGTGGCTTGTTCTATGTGGGATGTAGTACATGACTATATTGTCATCGAATACAATGTGTCAAGTCATTTTTTTTAAGCCGCCGGCATGAGACTCGCTTTGATGTTCACTTCTCTTGTTCTCTCCTGCGGCTGTCTTCCTCTCACAGACACACACACACACTCTGCCAGTCAGTGGAGGCCAGATAGTGACTGCACCAGATTGTGACCACCTACTAAAGTCTGAGCCACTGAAGCCAACTGGTAAAACTGGTAAAAGCGTGACTACCTGGTATTTAACGTTGTATATAAAATAATCAGTGTTACTGAACAGTGATAGCAGATGCTGCTACCTCAGTTTTGACTGTCTATTTGATTTCTGGTGATCCTCAGTGAACCCCTTGAGAGGCATTTGAGTTGTATCTCTTTTATGCTGATGCAACTGGATTGAGCTGATTTGGGGTTGTGGGGAAAACAAAACAGACTCTTTGAGGAGTGGTTTGAACTCTGAGACTGTGGGTCGAGTTACATATGCACACGCTCATACACACATGCCAATATTGCTTTGCTTGCTTTAATGCATCTATTGAAAACTGAATTGAGTTGTGGTCTATTTGTGTTTGCGGTGCTGGTTTTCGCTGACGTATTTTTCACTGCTACTTGCTATTTTCTTTATTATTTTGTATATAACTTAACAGAGCTATTTTCTGTTTTATAACAATTACTTGTAAAACATGACTCTGACAGGCAACAGAAACCACTAATGAATATAAACAAGAATGTTTTAATGCAGACATATGTTACAGGGATTACTAGACTCATCATACTGGTGTGACTGTATACATTAAGGGTAAAATTGCGCATTTATGAAGTGCTTTAGAGGATATTTTAAAATATGGAGATATTTATGTATCACAATATAGCTTAAAATATTGCAATATTACTTAAAGGCCATATCATCCAGTTCTACTATGTGGCCTTTCTAATTGTGTTTTTTTTTTCCTCTGGCCACATGGGCCTCAAATGGTTGGCTGTACTAACCATATTATGCTTGTAAAATCAGAACAAAATCCATCAAAGGAAATTATTTATTACAATAACTTTGATGTCAGTCTGCATACAACATTTACTAAATACCATCTTGTAATACAATGGACTCACCACTGAGTGACGAAGTGAACAAACTTCTCACTGAACTGACCGACGGGAAGCACAGGAGGATCCTGGAATGGAGAGGGGAAGACCACAGTTTAGAGCAAATGTAAATTTTTTCTTCTGCAGAGAGAAAAAGATCACTGGTAGAAATAGCTGAACACCTCATTATAAATTCATGAAATATCAAGCCTATTAATTAAACTAAACTGATGACATGCAGTTCTTTGAAAATATAACCAGTGAACATCACAATAGTACAAAAAATTAATAAATAAATAAAAATTGGTTAGATGTGTATTTGCTAAGAAAAGGCGACCTTGACAGGTTTTTAGAAATGCAAATGAAGACTGCACAGTCTCCTTGGTTAAGGAAGTGCACCTGAACCTATTACTGGAGAGACACAATGACAAAATAACTGCTAGTTTCATTATGGGGGTGGGCTTGCAGACAAGAGTGTGACTGGCTGCGGCAATTGCATGTAAAGAAATACCCAACCTTTAACTATGCAAGGAATACTGGTTCAAATCAAATCTGATTTACATGAAAATAAACTTATAAAATGGCCTTTTTACTGCCCTTCAATGATAAGATCAATATATAACTTAAGGGAATGAGTGAGCAGACGATGAGGGCATTCTTAGGTCTTATTCTTAACATCTTTGCAAACTCATACTTTGGGCTTGATGATTCACAACAGTTTCAGAGCATCCTCACCTTGTATGTATGCTATACATGAAAAAAGTATACATGAAAAACAGTAACTTTACATGTCACTGAAAGCAACAGACTTAGAGTATGAATCGAAATATTTCTAATCACTTCTGTTCTATGAAGTAGGCAATGTAAAAGACAAAAGTGTAAAACATGGGTCAAGTGCCAGTGCCCAACACACAAACATTACCAACATGTGCCTACCAATCCATACTGCAGTAAAAACCACCCTAGTCAAGACCAAAACCTGTCCCAGACTGAGACGTGATCAGCACTAAAAGCAGTATAGACTGAAACCAAGACTGAAGCAAATCTTTTCCTATACAGTGGAAATAATAAATGACTATTATTTCTTCTCCTGATGCAGCAGAAAAAAATGTGTAATACAAGATTGCTAACATAGCATTTTTTTTAAACTATAGGTAACTTTCCAGCTTTCTGTATCTGATGTTTCACACTTGGCTTGTCCAAGTACTCATACTTGTAGGAGCACTCCAAAAATGAAAGAAAATCTTAAACAAATACATATCTAGTCAAAGTAATGTGTTCATCAGATAAGAGCAAGTGGCAACTTTGAAATAAAAATGAGTTTGGGTGGTAAGAGACCCTTATTTGGTGGGTTACATTTTTTTTTTTCATTTTTTTTTTTTAAACACATTTATAACAATAACACAACTTATATTATGACCCCGTGACTATAATTAAATCAAACTGTTTACTTTTACATCGCATGGTAACCTTATGGTTTTGTCACCTCACAATGTGTTTATTTTTGCAACTTTACAATAACATTGAAAAAAAGTGGGGGAAAAATCTCATTTTATTAGTTTTTAAGATTTTGACTGTACTCCTGGGTTTTAGGTCACAGAATGGTAAACACTTCCCTACACCACGTCTACTCAACAAGGGGCCTGCAGGCCAGTTAAGGTGCTTCTGATTTTTTTAGAAGGCCCACAGAAGGCTGCAAGTACATTTGTCTGGCATCTGTGACAGGCTGTGATAATTAAATTAACGTAGGCTACATGTCTACTTGGGCTACTGTTAGTCTAATGGATCGTGTTTTACTATATTCATCCTGTTTTCTATCTTTATGGATGTGGACCTGTCAGAAACACACAATTTGCCCTATTTTTGCGGGCAAGCAGTGCTATGACCAACTGGTATGTTGGTGACCTGGAAACATGTTTTGCCCGTTCATATGGTATTTTCGGGCTTGTGCACCAGGCTTGGCGCAAGGGTGAGAGAGTTGGCGCACTGAAAAGGGAGGTTTATTTAGATGAGGACGCACAAGACAAGATGTGCTATTTTGGTAAAAAAAAATTAGGTCACTGAGATATGACCTTCAAGGGCCATGTGAAATGTCAGCACAATTCATAATTGTGCCTTTCCTGCAGCCTTTCAGGGCACAGTGGATGCGTGGCTGTTTAGAGACCTATTATGTATAGCAACAACTCAGCAGCAACGTAGATTCAACAATATGCTGTTGAGGGCAATAACCATGTAGTGGAGAAAACATTTGGCATGCTGAAAATGCTTTTTAGATATTTGGACAAAAAAACACAAATTACAATACAGCGTTCAGATAGTCAGTGTGTTGCATGCTGTGTTTTATACAATATATATACATATATTGTGCAGGATGCCAACATGAACTTTCAGAGGAGACATTACATGGAGTAAGGCACAGAGAAACTGAATGTGGCGATGGCAGAGCAGGCCAAGTTGATGCGTAACGCACAGCAGAGAAAGGACCAGCTGGCAGAGGAGCTGTAACTCATGGATTGTATTTTCTTTACTGCATTAGTTACATTCATTACTTTATTTAAGAAAAAAACAATAATGAATTGCATGTTCACTTTATTTATTCATCTGACATAATGAGTTCCGTGAAGATACTATGTAATCTCCAAATCCCTGTATACCACCACACCCCGCCCCTTTATGATTAGCATTTATGGGCATGGCTGCACTCAGATCAATCAGAAATAGCACCTTGTGGTTGCATGCCTCCACTAACCAGTAAGAGTGGAATGTTTACATCCATGTCGGTCCAGACTCATAATATTTGTAGTGAAGGCTTTGAAGGAATTCAATAAAAGGTATTAAGTGTATTTCTTTGGAAAAATTAAATTTGCGGCAAAGACGCTATATTCTAAATTTAAAACGTGGATGCTGCACACACATCCTCAACCCAGCAGCACAGAAGTTGTATACAATCACCGCAGTTTCAATGTGGGCACGCAAGATTAGTGTAACCAATTCACTAACCACCAAATGTGAAATATTGTCAATCTCCCCCTCTGTTCCTGAGTTATGGCACTGAATAGTGGCCAGACACATGTTTTTTCAGAACATTATGTCACACTTGACCTTTGGGATATAAAATGTCATCACTTTGTAGAAGTTGTGGGAAAAAGAGACAAACAACTTCTTTCCTTGATCACACCAACTTGTGTCATCTATTGCTGCATCAAAGAGACTAAGCTAAATAGCACTATCGAACACGACATTGAACCAACGCCCCTAATCCGCTGCGTTACCATGGCTCCGCATTGATCATAACTTTACATGTTGAACATGACAACAAAAGACAGACTATGATGAATTATATCCATCAGTCCCTTAAGTGTCCACTACAACTTCATCCTATTAGACATTTATGTGAAACTTTGTCATAATTAGTACAAGAATTCTTGAGTTACGGCGAAAAACGAGTTACATGAGATCACAGTGACCTTGACCACTGACCACCAAATTCTTATCTGTACTTTCTTGAGTCTAAGTGGACATTTGTGCCAGTTGGAATGAGATTCCTTCCAAGTGTTCCAGAGAAGGGACAGACATGAGGTCACAGTGACCTTGACCTTTGACCACCAAAATGTGCCAGTTCACCTTTGAGTCCAAGTGGACATTTGTGCCAAATCTGGAAAAATTCGTGTGAGGCGCTCCTGAGATATTGTGTTAATGGACGAATAGACAACCCAAAAACTTAATGCCTCAGGCCACAGCTGTCACGAGTGGTGCTGCATAATTAAAATAGTGAGTGAGTTTGGATACGCCCTCATTGACCATGCACGAGGACGCAGGGCTTAGAGCTGGTCGTTGTGATTGCAGAGTTAAAATAGGGCCCCATGTTTCTTTAATTTGTTAGATGTACCTTTACCTTTTGCACTTGTGTATCAAGCTTTGTAACTCTATCATGTCTATACAAATAAGCATGGCTTATTTGTATAGACCTCTGACCGCTGTGTGGAATTAATAATTCTAATAGCATAAAAACAGAAGTAAAGAAATGTATATGGCTAATTTATTTCATTCAGTAATAGCTCTATTAATGCTATACTGTGAGAGTCAGTTACTTGTAGTGACAAATTATTCTGTGTGGCTCAAGTGAATCTCTAGTTCGGCCAAGTTACTGCTGAAGTTGAATAGCCCTGCCCTACACAATGCCAGTTCTACTCAATTCTATTTCTACAGGTTAAACGCCTTTCTTTTAGGCTTTGATGTCTGCAAACATATCTCAAGGTAACATGCTGCACTCTTACGATCTCTTTCTATGACCGCATTGAGCAGTACAGTAAATGACAGTCAAGTAAACTTCAGATGGAAACTGATGGGTGATAAAAAGTGTTCTCCTTGGGTCAACACATCCAGTTAAAGTTGAAAGCATGAATAGCAGAGAAATTGCTCTTAGATATATAAAGGAAATGTCAAAGAGGTCAGTAAGTTTCTATATTCCCATGCTTTGCTGGGAGCATGAAAAATGTACATCAGTTGGTCAATGCGTACACTGATCAACTATATCTTGTGTGCCCTTCACAGCACAGGCTCAACAACTTAAGTTCTTTTGATGAATGACTGAATCAAAGGAATTGTACAGCCTTGTTAGGAAAATGTGCAGTTATTGAAGATACTTTAAAGTAATGGGCCTGATTCTGAGAAACAAACATGCTTTGGTGAGCACTGTCAAACAGGAAATGTTCAGCTTACATTTACAAACTAGCAAAGCATTTGTAAACTGTACATGTACATCTTTTCACACAAGGAAGACAAAAATTCATGTGTGCAGAAGAGGGAAACAACACTGTGTGTTAAGTATTTCATTACTAGAGGCTAGTCAAGTAGCAATGTCTATTTGGCCACTGTCACTGTGTATGCCTCTGTGAGTGTGTGTGTGTGTGTGTTTAGGCTTGGTACATGTTGTCAATTGAGGTTCTATGAGCCATGTCATGTAGAACAGCTGTGACAGACTGACCTCTATTACTGCCCCTCCCCTCATTACTCCATCTCTCCCAGCCTTTCCCTACTCTCACTCTCTCCTTTCTATCCCACCCTTGACTGTCAGTATGAGATGCTCTGATCATATCAACTGATTTTAACCCCTCTGTATACTTGCAGATAAAAAGTTGACCACTGCATATGATTAGAAGTATTAAATCAACATCTGTGAGCTCTCTCTTTCTCTCTATAAACAGTAAACTATGATAAAAAGACAATGATCTTAGTGTTTTCTATATTTGCCAGTGTTGGAAAAAACAAACCAACCAAAAACTTACCACAACAACATCAAAGAAATGAGGTTATCAAACAGAAAACATCCAAAATATGTTGATAAGATAGAAGAAGGAATTTCAAGTTAAGGATAATGGACAAAGTCTGACATATTAAAAAGGAATAGTAAAAAGTATTACAGTATCATATGAAATAATGGTCCTTCTTTAATGTTATAGCAAAACACACACACATTGTGTGCATGTGTGTGTGTGCATTTGTGTGTATAACACACACGCTCATACATGGATACACAAGAGACACTTCACTTTAACACTTAAAATATGCATAGTAGCAACATGCGAAGATATGCACACAAATCCAAACACATACAGCATAAAGCTTTGGTCCAGAACAGCTTTTCAGTCAAATGCAGGGGGATTAAACCTCTTTACATTAGGAGCCCTGCTGAGCTATTAAAAACACCTCTGGGCGGTGTTCCCTATTCCTTAATGCTCTGATCGGCGGGCTCCTGCAAAGCATGATGCATGCACCCATTTAAATTAACAAAGGAATGGGTTCCTTCTAATCTTGCTGTGCTTCAGTGTTGCCGCCGCTTGGATGAGCAATATATCATAGCGTGTGCAAACACATACACACACACACACACACACACACACACAGATGCATGCACACGCGCACACACACACAAACACTCACACACACAGAAAAGCCCTCGAGCGCTGCAAGCCACACGCCTCAGTGTACACTCCGTTTAGAGGGAGAGTATCAAACAATTTCCACCCACTGGGCTATAGTACACACACAAGTACCCACACACAAACAAACATGCGAAGGAAAATTAACTCAACACATATCCTGGAAAAAATCCACAACTGCCATACAACATATCTTGGTGTTATATAGCCTAGTTATGATCCAAAATTTCTCTCCTCCACTTTCCTCACATATTTGCATGTACATGCACATTTTGCAGAGACAAACACATACACACTCATGCATGTATTCATATCTCCAGCTGAGAGGATCGCTGCTGTGGCTTTGATGTGGCAGCAGGCGATGGTGCAAAAAGACAAGCAGCCTGATGAAAGTGGCTAGTCTGCGTGAATTATTCTTCTGGTTGTCATTGCCCTCCACTGTGAGACAGAACACACACTATGAGGGTACAAGGGTACGAGTAAATATAAATGTCATTGGCATAAAGCAATTATTAGGCAAAATTAGATCAGTAATTACAGGCTTGAAAATGAAGCGGGAGTTCTTTATTAGTGGAGCCACTTGCTATTCAAGAGTAGAGGAGGGAGGCACATTAATGAGGATGGACAGAAAACAGATGGTAGTGATGAGGACAGATGGACAGAGAACTTCTCATTTAAGTCCTAGACAGAATAAGGTACAAGTGCTCTCTCCTGCACCCTAATAGTAGCATTTAAAAGGATGTGCTGGATAGTGGGATAGAAAGTGGAAAAAAAGGAGGGGGTGTTAGTACACTTACATGCACTTAAGGAAGACAGCCAAAATATCAGAAACACTTAAAAAACATCCCTTTTCTGATGCAAGAACCATAGTTCGCCCTTGTCCTCAAATGATGACCATTCATAGCTTAATACCAATGTTATTTTTAGAAATGTGTCCACCATTACACCGTCACAGTGTGAAGTTTGTTACAATGTAAATCATGACGGTTAATGGAATTAACAGTTATACCAGAACACTTGTAAAGTGGAGTGATACGCAATAGTATAACATCAGAGTGCCAGTGTACGGAAATTCGGCACTCATGGAATGCATCTTGCCCAATCACATCACTCGACCGGAACTAACTGTTGCCTAATGCTAAATAACTACAAACATAACGACGACTTCTATATCTTCCATGTTTACTGTTTTGTTGCCAGTTGTGCACAGAATGACGGGACACCTCCTCCTTGTTTGTACTAAGTTTGGTGCTTTTGGGGTACGGCGAAACACAAATACACAAGAGCTTCAGGAACTTGTTTTCAAACCCTCTCCCAAGTGTAAGACACAGGAGCTTTGGCCCCAGAACCTTTTGGTGGAAAAGGGGCAAATATATGAATATGCTACTCAGTGAGTATTAAGGTCATGCTTTGCCTTCAGAACATCTTCAGTCCTCCCTGGAGTGCTGCCACACTGTGCACACAGGGATATTGTGCTATTGCTCAAGCTGGACATCCTATAGCTCTATGAGTAATGAAGGAGGTAGAAATGTCATGTGCTCCAGAACGTCCCATAAAGGTTTAATGATGTTTAGATCTAGTGAATTAGGAGGCTTTGAAATGCATTTAACTTCATGCTGCTGTTCATGAAACCAGTCTTGAATTTGTTTAGCAGTGTGCAGTGGGGGCATGATCATATTGGAATATGGGAACATCACAAGGTAACAGTGAGGGGTGTATCTGGCCTTGTAAAATGGCCTCATATTCTTTTGCTGTACACGGCATGCAGAGCAATCATCAGAACTAATGACTCCCACGAGATGGCAGATCCACCACCCTGTAACAGCTGGCAGGAGACATTGTAGATTGGAGGCATCCTTTGGCTTTATTCAAATTTAAGTCTGTCCATATGTAGGGGAAATGATGAATGACGAGTCCTTAGACCAAATTAGTCTTTTCCAATGTTCAGGGGTTCAGGATTGTTCTCTTCACACCAGACTATGCATCTTTGTGTGTTGGCCTTGGATACAAACAGTTTATAAATGGCAGGCCTGTGTTAAGCAGTGCTTTTCTGACGCTCACAATGTACTTTCTTCACAGGCCTGCGCCACAGAGGTATTCACTGAATTCTGTAGCATTTTCTGAGAATACAGTTTTGTGGTACTGTGGCAGCTCTCCTGTCAAGTGTTCATCTATCATTGTTGGTAAGCTATGACTTGCTACCATCGTCCCTCTTGGCCTGTGCAGTTCATCTGTGTTTGGCATATATTGTCATGTAGTGATGCCCTTGTCATACTTAATAATTTTTGATTTAGTTTTGGTCAGACCTCTGTGGATACATTCAGCCAGTTACCATTCCATGTAATACAAATCACTTATGTGGCTGTGACTATAATTGTGACTTCATTAGTTATAAATTAAAGTCCCTTTTCATGTTCTGTCTCTGTTAAAATGTCCACCCACTGTAGGACAAAACTTATGGTATGTGTTCCTCACCTTACTTATTCAGCTCGGGAAAAAGAACTTGGCTTTTCTGAGCTGGGCTTGAGATTTTTATTTATCCCATGTCAGCGCCTGCGTGTGTGTGTGTGTAGTGTGTGTTTGAGTGTGTGTGTGTGTGTGTGTGTGTGTGAGAGAGAGGATAGAGAGAGGAGAGAGAGAGAGAGAGAGAGGGAGAGAGAGAGAGAAAGGGAAAAAGACAGAGACAGAGACATAAAGCGTGCGTGATACAAAATGCCACAACCCACTCCCCAACAATCACACCTCTAGCAACAATATTATTAATGATCTGCTCGAAAGAGCACATTTTCCACACAAACACTGATGCAACTTGCAAATCCCCAGTGTATAAGTCACACAGGAATATCAAAACAACAAAAAATGTAAATACTACAGGTCGATATGTACAATATGTGAGTCAGTAAGTCAATTATAAATTACTACATCTGAAATTAATTTGAAGCTCTATATAAAAACGTTTAGCGTAAATAGCTCAGAATTATATTAGTTTGCTTCAATCCCATCCAACTTAGCTTAAAAGTTTTGAACTCAAGGGGTGAATTTAATTTAACTTATTTATTAAATAGCAGTGGTAGCAGCAGTATGCTCAGTTTTATCCGTGAACTAAGAGCAGTAAAGGACTTTATTGGACAATGAGAGACCGGAAAGACAGGGCTGCTGGCAAACAGTAGTGAAGGGCCCAAACTGGACTCAAACCTGAGCCACTACAATATCAATATGTGGTACACACTCTACCAGGTGAGCCATTAGGGTGCCCTGGGGACAGGACAAAATGTGCATGGGGGACCTAAATTTGGGGAACAACACATCACTGAGAAAGCAAAAGCATATGCACAAAGTCTGATGGATGGTATGTCATAACCTGACACTGCACATGATGCACCACAAATTTCGCTTTGACATAATAAAATTGCTTCTACTGAACTGTGCTATCAGAGGTTATCAGACTTTAATCTGGTGACAGATTAAAGTCTGATAACAGAATGGCACTATAATAATAATACTACTGCATTTATATGGCTCTCTTCACTGATGGTTGTGTTTTCTTGCTCTACAATGCAGTCCCAAACCTTTGCATTCTCTTTAACTGTGACTTCATCTATACAAACATAAAATAAAATAAATTGGAGTCTAATAATACTGTTCTATCAGCTTTTCATTAACCATTCTTCCTTCTTAAAACAATTCTTAATTCCACATATGTCATCATATAACTTAGTCTAGGGGTGTCAAACTGGTGCCATGGAGGGCCGAGAGGCTGCAGGTTTTGATTCCAACCAAAAACTCCACCAGGTGATTTCACTGATTGGTTCCTCCTCTCTGCTTGAAGGTGAGGTAATCAGTGAAATCACCTGGAGGAGTTTTTGGATGGAATGAAAACCTGCAGCCTCTTGCCCCTTCATGGCACGAGTTTGACACCCCTGACTTAGTCTAAGGCATACTGAGTATATTTTTTCTTTGTTTCCAGGACTAGAAATTGGGCGAGATGCCTTTAAATTTAAAGCTCCATCTGATTGAAACGACCTGCCCAGTTCAAATAGTTCTATTACCTTCTGTCATTACTTTCTCTCTCTACTTATCTTCAAACAAACTGCTCTTGCTTCTAATTATATCTGATGCATGTTTAAGTAGGGCTGGGCGATAAAATGATGACGAAACGTCATCGCGATAAAAAGTGAGTTGATAACGATGATAAACTATGGTCATTTTTACTCGATATGCTGTGTCATACAGCAGAAGGGTGACAAACGCCTGTCAGTCAGCGGCACGGGTGATACGCGTCACAGTGCACGCCCATTTTTCACTGCAAGGTTAATTGGTGCGGAGGTGAGTGTGTCGAGGTGAGGAGGGCAAAAGAGCGTGCTGTGGACGGAACGAAAAGAGGGGAAAATGAGTGAAAGTGAGCAGCAAAGCGGTGATGAAGGAGAACTCGTGTTATCATCAAAAACGGAAGAAATTGTGGATAAAAAAGGACACACAATGTCAATAATTTGGAAGTGGTTTGGCTACTCGAAAAGTGACGACGCACAGACAAAGCCGGCCTGCAAAATATGTCGTCGGCTGGTGCCAACCAGGACTGGGAACACGACAAACCTTTTTCATCACTTGAAAAAGTGGCATCCCAGCAACTACACCGAGAGCATGAAAATCCGGGCAAAACCCGCAATAAGTCCAACAAGTGTTGCTCAACGCCCTAGCACTTCTGCTTCAGTGGACAGTGTTAGCGGGGCACCGAAACAACAATCAATAGTGTCCTCTTTCTCCGCCGTAACCCCATATGAGAAGCGGTCTAAAAGGAGCAGGGACATAACCAACGCAGTGTCATACTTTCTGGCCAAAGATATGATGCCCATGACCACCGTGGAGAAAGACAGGTTCAGTAAATTAATCAATGTGCTAGACTGCAGGTACGATAATGTTAAAAAAAAAAAAATGATGTGCACCAGCTAGTCGCTAAAACAAAGCACATTTGTTTACATTTTGCACTGTTTACTGTAATCTGATTCTTCTTTGACGGGTAATGTAAAAAAAGAACTGATGTGCACCAGCTCAAAAATAGTATAAAGACTGGTGAATGTGTACATTTTGCACTCAAGCTTTTATTCAGATTTCTACCTCCAACATTTTGAGATTTAAAACCAGTCCACTGTACAAAATTATTTTTATTCACTTTTATTTTATTTTACAGTTGAGGATTTAAATGTCTCAGGGCCTTATTTGTGACCTGTTTGTTTACTTTTTTGTTTTGGGTTTTTTGTTTGCATGTTTACAGTGTTGTTCTTTACACTATACTATATAATTTTATGTTAATAAACTATATCCTACGTTCAACTAGTACATCTTTTGGTTTCTTCAGGTGACAGACATTATCAGGATACTTTTCAAACTGGCATCATTATTGAACTATATATCGTGATAAATATCGATATCGATCAATATGGGGAAAATTATCGTGATAATATTTTTTGCCATATCGCCCAGCCCTATGTTTAAGTATGTATACAGCTTTGTATGGATATGTGTACATTTACTGTATGTATTTTGGCATTTTAAGGGAATCACTGGGTGTGGGAGTTGCTTGTTCTGTGTATGTGCATGTGTATTTGTGTTGTTTTGCTCTATGTAATGCATTTTCTGTATAATTTTGTTAAGACCCACTTGAAAATGGGATGATTAATCTCAGGGGGTTTATCCTTCTAATCAACTCTCTACTTTGCATTCTCTTTGACTGACTTCATCTATCCAAATACAGGTTATCCTCCTCTCTCTTTTCATTTCCCTATCCCAAGCCATGGGTTGGCTGGGACAGTAAGGCAGTGCTGGCTCGCCTGGGACAACAGAGAGTGTTACTGTTGGCTCAAGGGGAGACGGCAAAGGGCGCAGGAAAAATAGTTTGAGTGATGCCTCCGTCTAGCTGACTAATGAACAGTTCAGTCGGGGTCAACCCATTACAACCGAAAGCGTTTAATTATTAATTACGGCCAATCTATAGGCACTTAAGGACAAGTGGCATGCTACGTTTTAATGTACGGCACGGTGGGTGTGGGTTCTTTTGGGGGGTGGCTGGGTTAAGCTAGTGAGCTGTCGTGGCATTTTTGCTATTAGTGCTTATCTGAGGGAGAAAGGAGAGCAGGGATAAGGGAAAGGTCCCCAGCTGAGGTTGGTGCTTGTGCTGAAAATACAGACAAAGAGTGTGAGCAAGCACATAAATAGATACTGTGAGAGGTGTGCACAGCAAGGCAAAAACAAGCAACACTCAAATAAGCCGGCAATTCATAATAAACAGCAACCAGCTATGGCAACTTACCATTCGAGTTGCATGTTTGAGTTACTTATTGTTGGTTGGTTTATGTTTGGACTAGTATCATATAAATTCTAGTTCCAAGACAAGACTGTCTCATGGTGCATGTAGTTTTGTTTTGGAGGGAAGTGTTGTGAGTTTGTTAATACGTTGCCTTTAGTCAAACAAATGCTTTGTAACAAGCAATTATTTATGATAAAGTGACTATCACATGTCGCCATCACACTGGGCAGGCAACACAGAAAGTCTTCAACAGATGTCATCCTGCACGCAGTGATGCTGTTATTTTATTTATAAAGGATCAATAAATGGATCAATTAAATGATAACATGCTTTTATGATCCAAATTCTTTATTGGAAAGTGCAATGTCACCATAAAACATGCATGGAACATTGTTAGCAGAAATGTCACCCATTACTGAGCCAATTGAGCCTCATGATTTTCTGTACATAGACGAGAGAGATACCGTTTCCTGTTTCTCTTGAATGACTTTGGTCCTAGACATGTCAATTGAAGAACCCCTTTAAACCTGGTATTGACCTGCGTCTTGGGTTAGATCAGATAGTGCTTGACCACACTTAACAGAGGTGAAAATGCACATGCTTCTCCAATCCATAGTAAGGGTTTCCCATTACTGCTTGTAACTGTTTCTACTATTAGCTGCAGAAAAAGATATTGCATTATTATTCTTATAGTTGTCTTTACCGCCTAACTGCATTTTCTCTTGTGTCACTGCCACTCATCTCAGCTACCATGCACCCACACACAGTCCATGTATAAAGTATAAAATTGGCTGGAAAAATCTTGCACATTATGTTATGTTCTGTCAGAGAGGAATGGAACGTTTCCCTAAAAAGTAGGCAGTTAGGTTCCACTGAACACTGAACTGCTGCTGGTCCAGTGGGTCCTCATGCTTGTTGCCCGTGTTGGTGTGCGCTTACTGTCAGTTTCCTCCAGTTCACACCATCCAGATGATATCTTCTTGTTTTAATCGGGACAGTTGCTGTTGTATGTTTGCGTGAGGTTGAGGAAGGCAAGCAAGGCAACAGCACCCACCACTCACACACAGACGAAAAAACTGGCATTGCACCCTTCAAATTTGGGACTGACAGACAGACCAACAGAAAGACTAGCCGACAGAGTGACTTATACTGGCTGCTGGTTGCAGCAAAAAAAAAACCAAAAAAAAAATAGCTTACAGTAAAGAATGAACAAAAACAAACAGCAGGTCAAAATAGTGAAGTGTTTATAGTGAGTATTGATCAACTGCATTTGTGTGTAAGAGGAGGGAGGGGACATTTTAAGAGGCATTTGAAAGTCAAATGTGAACATTTATATTTTCACTTTGATAGAAAAGTACTCTCTGCGGTCTTTGGTGCTCATGTCATTCCCAATATGTTTCTTTGTGTGTAAGTTCATGTGTTTCCTTAAGTTCCCATTGAAAATAAACTATACTTCCAACACTCAATCACTACAGTTACCGAGATAATCCTGGTTAAATCTCTTTGTCAGTAAACAGAGCTCACAGCCATGATGCTGTGTGTGTTTGTGTGTCACTGGCAGGTCCAACCTCTACAGTAATGTGCATGTGCATATGCGTATAGCTTGAGGCAGTTGCACGGGGTGGAGGGTTGAGTGAGTGGGGAGCAAAGCCGCCTGAGTGGCTTGCTTCATTAGGAAACAAAATATAAGCTTTCTGGGCCATTAGGACTGACTTTAGATGCAAAAGCATATAAGACGACGACTCACCTCATCAACGATGCATTGCAGTAACTGGAGAGGCTGGAAGAAAGGAGAGAGACAGAGAGATGAGAAAAATATCTTAGTCTTCATGGAGTGTCTTGGCAATGGGGAAAATCAATAGTGTAATAAAAAGTATCTACTTAGATTAATCAAATGCAGCAAGCTCTGGTGAAGCCATTATTCAGTTCCTGAATGTTTTTATTATTCCATAATGGCACCTAATGTAATACTAGCAGTTAAAGCATGATCTAATATTTTATTGCAAAGATGCAATTTGGATGAATTTTAAAATGAGAAGTCAATCAAGAGTGAAACACTACAGAGTGTGTTTGTGTGTGTGGAGTGGGGGGGGGCTTTTATTCCAATGCCATAAAGTTTACCATTAAAGATCCTTGGTTTTTCTGGATCTGTAAGGCAAGACGGAGAGAAAGAGAGAAGAAGAGGCAATATGTAATTAGCGTGTCATAATCAAAACGATGCACTTGGACACATTATGATCACTGGGAGAAAATTATTGCTTTCCTGGTGGCAATTTGTGAGTATGCGTTAACACCATTTACATAATGAAAACACACAAATGTTAATGGCCTTGCTCTCATTTGTGGAGATGAGAGAAAAGATCCAATAATGCTAATTTTCAGAGTAGCACTTTATTCCTGCCCTCCAGGTTATCTAGATGTGCTGGGATGTAGAATAATCGCTGCAAACTGCATTTTCTAGCTTGGCAATGAGTGCTTTCAATTCATCTATTTTACAGGTGCAACACAAACAGTACCAAACATGATGTAATACACTGCCATGTGATACAACACACTGACAGCAGGCCCAAAACAAGCCTTTTATTGGACTAGGTAAACTAGCTAAATCTGAAAAGGGGATGCAGGATATATTTATCTCACTACACTTACTGACATCACAATCAACACATAAAAAAGGAATGAAGCATGGAAATATTGTATCTGGTAAAAATGAGGATCTCCTCATTTTTAAGATGCACACACAACCCATTAATTATTCCCTTAGAAGCTATGACGATGCAGTGATTCAAAATATAAAATATTAAATTTTCCCCTTTAAAATACCTATGGCCAGCTTTAGTAGTACACACCACCACAGGCAGAATGAACTTCCACAGACAGAGATTTATAAATTCATCTTATAGAATGATCCCAGGTCTTTATCTTGGCTAAATGCCTAATAATGTTTAGCAAATGAATTGCTCATTTCTCCGGGTCTTCTGACAGTGCATTAGAGCACTTATTGATTCACTCAATTAAATACAGGTTTTCACCCTCTGTAAATACCAAGAGACTCCTAAACTGCTTCTATATCCAGTTTTGCCTGATTCAGACACATTAAAAGCGACTATGGAAAACTAATTTGTTCAGAAATAATTACTAGGACAAAATTGCATGCTGCTCCAGGGGTTGAAATTGGATAGTGGGAGAGACTAACTTATTCAAGCATAATTGAGCATTTAGTCTTCTTGTACTAGGCAGTCTGACCAGACATCAAAAAAGTGAGGATTAATAATCCAATCCTTACTTTCCCTCTTAACACAGCCTTTCAACTTGGCGAGCTTATTATCTGGTTAACATATCATTATCTGCATGTTTGTCCTGAGGCTAAACATTGTTTAATGTGATGTTGATAATCAAACAACATTTCCCATTGAGACATTTGTGGATCCAGATACCTATCTTAGGATAACAAACAAATTTTCACATCTGACTAGGATCAGCAAGAAAATAAGAAGTCACAAAATCTTTTTTTTTTTTTTTTTTTTTTTTTTTTTTTTAAGTGCGATTGCCATGAGAGATTGTCGTTTCCTTTAAGTCAGTGAATACTTGTGAAAGATCAGTTGCCTATTTCCTTTAGAGATTTTCAAAGAGATTTCTTCAAGGGTATGGAATCTGAAAACTCTGACAAAACAGTCTTTGACTGGACAACACTTGCAATTTCAACAAAGACACATATTTTGATTGTAAACAAAGTCAGTCCCTCTCTGTCACTATGGAGATACCATAATAAGGGGAGCAAATAAGACTGGGATGTTTTCTTTCAGATTCCTTCCTTCATTGTTTAGTCAACAAGAACAAAGTCACTCTGTTGAGATCATCTGAGCCTAAAATTACATCTTAGTCTTCAGTTCATCTCCGAATTAAGGTTACCTTTGAAACTACGACTAATTTTTCTTTCTTGGGCTATACAGTATTAGGGAGCTTCACTACCTGCAGATACTTCTCCAGATCTATTTCCTAAACAAGATAATAATTACGAATAATTGTGAATTGTGAATTATGAATAATTATGATAATAATTTGAATTACAAACAATATATGAATATGGCAAAATCTGTAAAGCTTTGAATGTACAGTACATGGGTGTATAGTCATTCTAAGTTCTTCAGCACCGTACAGGTGATAATCAATATTTTGTTAATAAAAACTGATAAGTTTAACAAGTGGCTGGGTTTATGGGTGGTTCTGATCTTTGCTCATTATTGTCTCCTGTAGTTAAGCTTCTGGAACAGACGACAGTTTGAGCAGGGTCAGTGGCAATCTTGCCTTGAAATCATTTATAAACAGAATTTGGGCTAAAGGAAAAACTGTAATGACAAAAGGTTAACCCATCTCTGGAAGTCCTACACATGATGGGCATCAAACATCTGGCTTCCTCATGACAAAGAAAAATTACAGCAAACACTACAGTGCTATGGTCTTAGGAAATATGACTAAACAGTGAAATTTACAAGGAAAAAAGAGAAAGCAACAAAGAAAGTCTATGCTGTTTGATGGATGTACTGATTTGTAATGGAAGCTATTCAACAAACACACATTGCACTCAAAGAACTGACATGCTTTGTCATCCAGAAATCCATTCATTTTTAAGAAAAAATGACAAAATGAAGAGAAACAAAAACAACCAGAGAGCAAACAAAAAAGGCAACAAATCAATCAGAAGCAATAGTGCTGGCGGCTGTATACACATCACATCAGGTCTGGTGTCTTCAAAGACTTTCAGAGCGAGCCATGCAAAAACTCCATTAACTCCTGACAAAGAATGCAAATTAATCACGACATGTGGTGAAGTGGAATTAAAGCGACCATCTCTAATCAATGACAAACATGAGATGATGACTACACTGTGTGCTTGTACACAAAGACAGGAATGCAAGACAACCCATTGACTAAACAACATCTTCAGATGAAAGCAAATCACAAGCACCCACACTTTGCTCAGAATGGGAAAGGGTGAGCACAAAGAGCCCAAACAGCTCTATACCAGACAGGTCCAAAGTTCTTCTAACCCTAAAAACCAAAATCCTCTTTAACACATCTCTTATCCTACACTGGTCTTTGGTGTACAATCTCAGCTGCCACCATTTTTTCCCAGCCCCCTCCTCCCCCACCCACCCTACTTCTCCCTGAGTCCGTACTAAAATGTTCTGTGTGAAGTGTAGCAGGGGGTTTGGCGCAGACAGCTGTGCGGGCGTCTGCAGAAATGACAGTTTAGGCCTGAGGACTTTGGCTGGCTGCGCCAGGCGAGCTGGATCCGAGCGCTATCGCCACACCGCTCTGCTACAGCCTGCAGGTGAACTGTCTGCGACACCATATGGAGGCAGGGGAAAATTAACACTGAGATGAAAAGAGCTGTGGCAGTGGGGAGTCCAAACCTTTTTTACTTCACTCAATCTGTCTATAATATATAAAATATACAGTGTAAGATAAAATATAAAGAAGACTGGACAGGACTGAGGATGAAGGACGGTGAAAATGAGAGCGAATGAGAACAAAAAGTTACGGAGGATGACGATAACAAATGGCGTAAGAAACACTACATTCTTCAGCGCAATGCAGGTGGGCCAAATGGCTGAAAATATAAGCTGGTTTGCAGTAATGACATTATGTATAATATTGCATAAATGAAACAGATGGCCAAATGCATGCTGTACTATGTACTGAGTATATCAGTACTCAGAAAACTTAATTTTTTTGTTTGTTTGTTTCACAGAAATGCACATGAGCAAACACAAAACTTTTAAATTCTGTTTGTGCCAAACAAGCTCAATAGACCTATTTTATTTCTATTCTCAAACAAGTCTATCAGCAGATTGGGACCAAATAAGGACAGATAATGGACAAGAGGAATTCAAACTCACGTAAGGTTGTCTGAAATGTGGGAACAAGTGATATATTAGCAATCATACACTGATAATTAGCATGATAATGAATGTGTTAATCGATGCTGCTGGAGGGCAGGGACAGCGTTCTAGAATAAGACATGCCCTGGGCTGTAGTCGCACACCCACACAGAATGACCACGGAGTCACATTTACATCACTGAACATTAAATGTAAGTGCTGCACAAACACATATGCCTTTGCAGAACAGTTTTCATTTCCATTTTTAAAAAAATAAATAACAACGATCAACAATAGAAATTACCAGAGGGCTTCATCATGATCGTAATCTGTCTCAGAGACAGCTATTCACTGTGGAAGCCCTTAAAGAAAAGCAACTCAGCGTTGCAGTATTTGTTGTGAATACACATTTGGGTTTCTCTCTGTACATCATAGATAACAGGACAGCATCCTCAAACAGACAAACATTCAGTACATATAGTAAAGTAGGAAAATACTACAAAAGTAAAATGTATCACCCTGGCCCAAAAACATAATTATCATCTTCATGAGATTTTTAAGTCTTGTATGGAAGGCACAAAGCTCACAGACTGCAGCACTAACTAATGCTCAGTAAATTGGTTCCCTCTTTTCCAGGAAGGGTAATTGGTGTCACTTAGACAGTCCTTGGGCAGACTGTGCCATGGTTACATCACATGCTCTCAAAATGATCACAAGTGTAAACACTGAAAATGATCATGATGAGTGGAAAGGAGAAACATGGACAACACCTTCATATTTTCGCAAGCACATTGTAGCTCATTGCAAAGAACAAACTCTTTCCTTCACATCGGATGAAGGCAGGCAGCCAGGAGGGTAAACCGAGGTAACCGGATTCAGATTGCTTAGTTAGGGATTAGTGAGATAAACCCATCTTAAAGGCCTAATTAAGAGTTGATGGGATTGGGAAGTCACTTCTGTGGTCAGCAATTACATTTGAAAAGGATTTTAACTTGATGTAAACATGGAATGGATAAGCATTAACAGATGAAAAAAGGAGTAGAAAGACCTCTTGTATTTCAAAATTGTGTGTAATTAAAAAAATATTGTAGGGGAAATAAATGACTAAATCCTATATTTATTTTTTATGCCTTGACAGTGTAGAGTCAGCTGATATCAAAGTCTCACTCAAGGTCTTGAATCAAAATGAGTCTCCCCTGAAATAGTTAAAAAAAAAAAAAAAAAAAAAAGTCTACAATAATCCATAAAAGTAGCATGACAAAATTACCATTCAGTGGTGGAAATTTGCCACTAGAAACTAACAAAAAATTCACCATATGTATAGAGAAGATGATTCATATTTTAACTGAGGCCCCATGAGATGAACTTTGACATCCATCCTTAATCACATATCACGGTATGTGAGTCCAAACAGCTTTTAAAATCCCATTAAAATGTGTTAAAAGGACCTGATTTCAACACAATATGACTGGCTTTGTACAGAAGAAACTACTGTTTAACTGTAAGAGAGCTGTTATATATTCATGATTGGTCCAAACTCAAACCAAGGTCAATGGCAGCCACACATGTAGAACATAAGAAATTTTTAAGAAATGCGAGCGAGTGATACTGATACACTGCCGCAGTTACTCAATACGAAATATTTGATTGAACAAATATAAATATCAATTAAAATAATGCAGTGTCATTTTTACAGCAGCAAGGAGCTGGATTCAACTCCTCAAGTTAAAATAACAATTCAGCAAGAAACAAATTTGTTATTATTAGGCCATTACGAAACTAAATAAATGTAATTTGAAAGCAATTTGCTAAAGACAAAAAACTATGCAGCACCTTGATCAGGCTGAATATGACATATGATTAATACATTTTGACTTTACAGACAGTTTGAGGACTCCACACGTGTATAAAAATCAGTTCCATGGTTGATAACCTGCAATATGACCTACATACACATGCAAGATACAAAATGACTCACCTGTGGGTAGGGGAACATGCCTAGCGCCAACTGTGTAAAAAGAATGAAATAGTTACCTCCAGTGTCATTTCAGTCATAAATTATAATTTTAAATGTGGTGCTCCTCAGTGCTATGCTCTTGTCTTGGTTGTGGGACATTTAAAACAAAATGAATGGAGGAGCTTGAATCTGTACCTGGCCTACAGCGTCTGTAGAACTTGTATATATGCACACACAGGATGTACGTGCATAAATACAATATGCAGTGTGTGTGTGTGTATATATATGTACTGTATGCAGTAATGTGCACTTGCCTTTCCACTACCAGCATCATTCTGCCACTGATTAAAAGTGTATACACATAGATCAACGAATGCTGCTGAACCCACTGAAATGTGCAGAACTTGCAGTCTTTGAGGTAAGCTTAGTGCCCCTCTTGCTGAAAACACTTCCTCATCAAACATCAGCTATTAGTTAATAACCTCCCGTGATTACCTCCTTCTGAGAACAAAATGGAGGGATAAACAGGAGGAGGGAGGGGCTGTGGGACAGTTATATGTGATGTGGGTGGGTGGGTGGGGGCGCTGGTTGATAGCTCTCCCCTGACATTCAGCAATTCACTTGGGGTGTGCATTTTTCATCTTGGTCAAGGGCAGCTTATTGGCAACATTACATTATTAAAACGTCAAAACACTCAGAGTTGCCTTGAACATAAATAGACTAACTACTAGGCTGAGGATTAATCCAAATTTCACGGGATTTAAAGCCATTTCATTTAGCTTAATGCACACCTCTGTGGTTACAAATAAAGAGAAATTGGCCTTGGGGTCCCAAGGCGAGTAAACTCCATCTTTATCACCCAAAGATCATGTCAATAATTTTGACTCGATGCCTTTTCTGTGGACTCATCCATTATTGTTATAATTGTAATTATATTAAACAGTATTGACGTATAAAGCTGAGACAGGAGCCTAAATCATTTGTCAAATGGCGAAGAGGGAGCTGTGGACAGAAACAGATGGAGAATCAATAGTGTCAATGGGGGGACAAGAGACCTGGCAAGTGTAATACTGAAATTAAAATGTTATTTGAAAATGTAGGTTGTCAGCAGCACACTCTATCAAAGCTCTGGGGAGAGGCGAACTGAGACAATGACGCATAACCGCATGAACACACACACACACACACACACACACACACACACACACACACACAAACACATATGCATACAGCAGGCATGCATGAAGTATATTCCACAAAGTATTTAACATGTAGTTTAAAATAAAACTCCCTATAACTTCGTATTATACGCCTACGCCTTTAATTTGGAGGACATGAGTTTAAAATTCACATATCTCTATATATACAAAGTAAGGTACAACGCAATATTTAGGTGCAATACCTCCATGAAAGAGATTCCCACACTCCAGACATCTGCGTGGATACCATACTGCTCCCCCGATATCCTTTCTGGCTGTAGAGCGGAATCAGACATCACAAACAAAATGTAATAAGCTCACAGGCTCCTTCTTCTCAGATTAATCACATCCTCAATAGATGTATGGTATACAGCACGTGGACTACATTAGACTGAAATTAGGGGTCACTCACCGCCATGTATGCATTAGTTCCCACATACGTTTTGGCAATAGAATTCACCAGCTGCAAACAAAATTTGGTAATATTGTAGTGGATTAGTAACTTAACATGTTGCACGTCAACATTAATGTAAACTATTCAACAGACAGCCACAAGTAATAAAATAGCCTTTCAGAGTCACCACAACATTGTCCTATATTACATCCAACCTGCTATCTTTTATCCTTCCCTAACTTACATTATCCAAATCTAATGACATGTCAGAGCGGTATTTTGGGCTGTTCCCAACCCTTACACAGGGGAAAAGGACTGAGACGAGGGGACATTTGTGTGTGCGTGTGTGTGTGTGTGTGTGTGTGTGTGTGTGTGTGTGTGTGTGTGTGTGTGCACGCATACAATGGCACATGCCATCAATGACAAGACTGGGATAATGAGAACCTGCTCCCTGATGACTGCTTTTTTTTTGTTTTTTTGAGAGGATGTCCTGCAGAGACTGAGAGAGAGAGAGAGAGAGAGAGAGAGAACAGAAATAAACAGAGAGAGATGGACAGAGATAAGCAGAGAGAAAGGAAAGTGAAGACAGAGGGCGGTTCAATGCTATTGCTACACGTATGTGGGTGAATTCCCCCTTGTAAAAAAATCTGGAGGTTGACAATGAATAACTATTTTTCCATGTGATGTGAGCACTATGAGTTTGTGTGTGTGTGTGTGTGTGTGTGTGTGTGTGTGTGTGTGTGCTTAGGAGGGAGAAGGAGAGTCCTCAGGATTGATCTTTTTGGGAAGGTTGAAGGTCTTTCCCTTGCAATGATATTACAAACACACTACACCACCCCCACCTAAACACATACACACAGACGCAGATGTACAGACACGCATACACACACACACACACACACACAATGACTAGGCTATTGTCTGTCACCCACGCTTTCCCCACATCTATCAAATACATATCAATGAGGCTTTGCCGTTGTGTGTGTGAGTCATAATTATAACAAGTGATTTTTTTTGGAGGCTGTGGAACAATGGAGGCCGAGGGGGAGGGAGGATAAGTTAATGTGAGAGACAGACCCTTGGGATAGCTCTGTTGTAAAGAGTTGTAAATGAACGTTCAGATTGACAGCTTGACCATATGCACACAGATTTGCACAAATATGAGGATATATATACAAGCACACACACATATACACATACAGGCCAAACAGGACAGAGCAGTAGTGCTGTTATATAGACACAAAAAAATTTTTTTCCTTGTCGCTCGCTCATAGACACACACACACACACACACACACACACACACAAAACAAAGCAGTGTACCTGCGTGCTGACACCAAAGTCACAGAGCTTGACTTGTCCTCGGGTGTTCACCAGCATATTGGAGGGCTTGACATCTGCGGAGACAAAATGCTTGAGAGAACTGCTACCTCAGCACTCTGCAGCTTGTCTTTATCAACTCTGCTCTTTTTTTAATAACTTAAAGCCTGCGTACTCCCTTGCTCACCTCTGTGAAGTATCTTCAGGCTCCACAGATATGTCAGGCCACTGACTACCTGGAGACACAGAAGACAGATTTTCAGCATCAGATACTTTGGCTGAAATGCTACGGTAGCCGGCAGAATTTGACCTTAAAATACGACTGATAAATTCAGCAATTCGCATAATGTCTATTCAAGATGTCCCTGTTACTTATGACAGTTCGGCTCTGGTAAGAATCTGGCATTTACAGAACTAAGACTTCAATCAGTAATCTGGCCTGGATTTAGGCATGGGCTTCTGTGCAGGGGTCCTGAAATTATTCAAAAATGAATATGTCTCTCGCTCATTTTTAAAACTGTCCCTGCCAAAAGCGGAACCAAGTAAAAAAAAAAAGAAAAAGAAAAAGAAAGAAAATTAAAAGAGCAGTATGAAAAGGAAGCACTATAGTAGCACTAAGTAAAATACCAAAGCTAATGGGATTTTTCAAGGAATGTTTCACTTCTTGTGCTGTGTTGCGGATCTAGTCATAGCTGTGGCAGTAACACTGGGGGCATTTTCACACATGTAGTCTGTTTCCTGTGGTTGGGATTAGTGGAATAGTTGAATAGTTGATACTTTGTGGTATTGTTCATGTGGTATGCTTTGATATTACAGAGCAAAAAATTCAAACAAACCAAAACGTATCAACAAAAGCCATGTGGGAGCAGACAGCCTGCTCATTGATGAAGGCTGAAAGGCAAAGAAAAGAAGTGTTTACCTCGGGTTTGTTTTTTTCCCCTCACTTTATTGTACAAAGACAAGGCCAATACAGTATCAAACATGGGCATGGAGCTCCAGCAGCAGTCTTGGCATTTCTTCATTATCGCAGTGTTCATTTGGGCTATACTCTTACATATTTGCTTGTTGTTCCTTGTAAACCATTGCGTCATTGTGTTTCAATGCTGCTGACTGTCAAGCCTACAATGTGCACCTGAGCTACTTCACATATGACATGACATATGAACGTTCACACTACAAACAAACTGCTTCAGAGTTCGTTTGTAACTGTGCCGAGACCACCTCCTCAACAGGGTTTCGGTCCAGTTGTTTTGGTCTGCACTCAAGTGTGATTGCTGGTTTCACACCTGCCCCAACAAATTGCACCAAGGGGGTAAATGAAACGGACTTCAATTCAATCGGACTAAACAAGGCAGGTGTGAAAGCACCCTGAGGCACTTGGCTGTGGAGGAGTATAAGTCTCTGACAACTAATGTAAGGCCCTACGTCTTACTACTGCTTAGAGCTGCAGCGAACCCAACCACAGAGAAAGATCTGTGGCCCTCTTCATGGCCACCTGAGGTAGAACCTCGTCTAGCTTCAGGGTAAAAAGTGCCACTGCTGCCATCCAATATCAGGGTTTTTCCTGGGTCAAATTGAGGCAGAGGTGGTACCATCCTGATCATGCCGGGAAGGGGGGGAGGGGGGAGGGGGGGTCACTTTTTACCACGGATCTTTTGTTGCACAGAGGAGATATGTTGCTCAAACACTCGTTATGTAGTGTTAGTGTATGTTTATGAGCTTGACTCCAATAATTTAACAATATGTTAAATTCTTATTTGTTTTAAAATTGTAAATTACTTATCAAACAGACCTAACAATTCAACTACCAATGAATGAGCAGTACTATGCATGTGATAACATAGATTGAAAAATAAGCCGAAGTGATACCTCTTCTCTGAATAGACAAGCTAAGCTAGTTTGCTGCTGTTAGCCAGTGAAAATACAGCGGAGTGGCAACTCTTCGCGTTGTTACACAATCTATGTCAGTACACTGCTGTAGCCTGGAAATCCCGGTAAAATAAGACAGTCGCCTAAAAAGTAACTTGTTTTTAGACCACTTTCACTTGTTCCAAGATCATTTTTCCTTGTTCCATTGGCAGTTTTTCTTTAACTTACTGAACTGTGTTTTAAAAACACAAACAGCTAGCTAAGAGGATGGCTGGGAAAGTGGAAATTCGAGGTCGGTTGGTTCGACAAGATCCTTTAATTCACACGTGAGCCGGCAAATACTCCCCGCAAACACACGCGCTGCACAGATCGGCAGTGTGTGTGAGCTCGTCGTATGTCATCACATAGCAGTCAAACTAAGCTGCATTTTCACTTCCACCACCAGGATGCCGATTAACACACACACTAGCGAAGAAACCGAAACACAAAAGAAAATCCTCCAGGAAGGGAATTTCCTCTTTGGCAGTATTGGCAGCAACTTCCGGTGCAATCTTGTTGATACAGCGCCACCACGTTGGCGCAATGCTGCAACTGCAGTTAAAATGACATCCATGTACCACAACACTTGTCAGAAAATAACAATTTTCCCGACGTCAGAGTTTTGAGAGCCGGGGGCGGCACGAAATTAGGAGGAGGCGGCCGCCTCGTAATTTTATATGCAGGAAAAACCCTGAATATAAGGCCCCTCCCAAAACCACATGAAACTGCCCCTTCTACAGCTGAAGAGGACTGTACAACACTGACCCTACATTTGTGACACTGTCACAAATTTGTGACACTGTCACAAATGTGAAACAGATTTGTGAATATGTACCAACAGAATGACTTACATTCTCCTTCCAACACAACTGTAATTTGTTTTGCTTACAGACTGGTGAAAAGAAAACAGTCAACAGTCCTTTTAAGACTATGGTTAGATCAACTGAAAATAGACTAATAAGTGTTTGGCTGAACATGAAGGTAGTGACAACCATAGCAAAGTAATTCTGTCTTGTACTAAACTGCAGACAGAGGACAAACACACTTGGAGGTGAAACTTTAACTCAGTGCAAGTATAGGACTTAAGTGTTAAAAAGAGTAGTGGCGTTCATCAAATTTTTATCGGTCAAAAATCGTGTTTTAGGGTTGCATGTAAAGAAATATGGCAGCGTACAGAATTTATTCATTTGGTGGGTGACCGGGTGCTGTCAGAGAGTATAAAGACATTACCATCCGGTGACATGTCTTATCCCTAATCCCTAATCTGATCCCTAAGGTTCCCACCATGCGAGATAAGCCCTATGAGAGGTAATGTAGATATAAACATTTGTGGAAGCCAATGTTTCAATAATGCCTCAATCAATCAACTATATTACCAAAAGTATTCGCTTACCCATTCAAATGATCAGAATCAGGTGTCCTAATCACTTGGCCTGGCCACAGGTGTATAAAATCAAGCACTCAGGCATGCAGACTATGAAACAAGACATTTGTGAAAGAATGGGCCGCTCTCAGGAGCTCAGTGAATTCCAGCGTGGAACTGTCATAGGATGCCACCTGTGCAACAAATCCAGTCGTGAAATTTCCTCGCTCCTAAATATTCCACAGTCAACTGTCAGCTCTATTATAACAAAATGGAAGCGTTTGGGAACAACAGCAACTCAGCCACGAAGTGGTAGGCCACGTAAAGTGACGGAGAGGGGTCAGCGGATGCTGAAGCGCATAGTGCAAAGAGGTCGCCGACTTTCTGCACAGTCAATTGCTACAGAGCTACAAACTTCATGTGACCTTCAGATTAGCCCAAGTACAGTATGCAGAGAGCTTCATGGAATGGGTTTCCATGGCCGAGCAGCTGCAGCCAAGCCACACATCACCAAGTGCAATGCAAAGCGTCGGATGCAATGGTGTAAAGCACACCGCCACTGGCCTCTAGAGCAGTGGAGACGTGTTCTCTGGAGTGATGAATCACGCTTTTCCATCTGGCAATCTGATGGACGAGTCTGGGTTTGGAGGGTGCCAGGAGAACGGTACATTTCAGACTGCATTGTGCCGACTGTGAAATTTGGTGGAGGAGGAATTATGGTGTGGGGTTGTTTTTCAGGAGCTGGGCTTGGCCCCTTAGTTCCAGTGAAAGGAACTTTGAATGCTTCAGGATACCAAAACATTTTGGACAATTCCATGCTCCCAATCTTGTGGGAACAGTTTGGAGCGGGCCCCTTCCTCTTCCAACATGACTGTGCACCAGTGCACAAAGCAAGGTCCATAAAGACATGGATGACAGAGTCTGGTGTGGATGAACTTGACTGGCCTGCACAGAGTCCTGACCTGAACCCGATAGAACACCTTTGGGATGAATTAGAGCGGAGACTGAGAGCCAGGCCTTCTCGACCAACATCAGTGTGTGACCTCACCAATGCGCTTTTGGAAGAATGGTCAAAAATTCCTATAAACACTCTCCTCAACCTTGTGGACAGTCTTCCCAGAAGAGTTGAAGCTGTAATAGCTGCAAAAGGTGGACCGACATCATATTGAACTCTATGGGTTAGGAATGGGATGGCACTTCAGTTCATAGTATGAGTAAAGGCAGGTGAGCGAATACTTTTGGTAATATAGTGTATCTGGAGTGTACACAGACTTACAAAACTGAGATCAGCCCTTTAGCGGCAGTGAATGCTGTTAATTTTGATGATCAACAGTGATGCACCCTTTTTGACTTTTTGCTCTTGATCAACATCATGACGGCAGGTCACTACTGCAGGGTTGCAGCTGAGCTAAAACAAATTTATAGCGACACTGGAAACCCTTTCTGACACTAGAGGGGCTACATACTCACAAACCATGCAGACACTTAGCTTAATGAGTAACTACATCCCAAACCCAAATCTCACCACCCACAGGGAACAGGTGGTGACATCGCCTGCCATCCAAGGCCAGGCACTGTACTTTTCACCATTAGAGGTCAGGCTTCACAGAGATTTGGATTATGGGTTTCGTAACTATTTAAATTATTCATATTCTTTGAAAAAAAAAAATGCATGTGACACTAAAAAGAACTTAACTACTCAAGATTTAGCAAGGTCACTGTGAAAAAAAAAATCTACCAGCTGAAGACTTTTCTGTGCAATGAGCAATTTTATGAAGGACAAGCACAGCCCTGCAGGCAATGGTACTGGTCCTGTGTAATGCCACTGATTTGTTGAAATATTTGATGGACTACGTTGCAGGTTTGCAGCATCAATTTGAAGTATCTGAGGCCAAAGAGGCCAAGTTTACACAGAAGACATCCAGAGACAGAAAATAGGCAAGAAGCAGCCAGATGAATCTACAAAACCTGTGTGCCTGATTGCTTGTATCAGTCAAATAATGATACAAGTATGTTGGTTTCCTTAACAATTCATTTGGCACCCCTGCAAAAGACCCACACATAATAAAAGCTGACCGGCGGGAGAAATATTAAAAGTTGGCCCTGGTGAAAAATAGACTGAGATCCTCAGTGGTAAAGAGCAGCTTTAACCGTTTCACCCCGAGGTCCTTTGAGAGTGAAGTAATACAAAAACAAAAATTTACTGGAATGAGCAAGGACTATGCTGAAAATAAAATAAAAGAAAAATATCAGGACACATCTGAAGGTAAGCATAAATTTTTCTACGCACTGCCTTTTTGTAGACCTGTGCTGTGAGAATATGATATAAGCTGTAGTTACAGTTGTAGGCATTTGCTTTGTTGCTGTTGTATTGGGGCCTAAAGGCCAGGTCACAAAAAACAGAGGTGAAGGCTGATGTCTGTTGCGACTCATTTGCTATTCTTTATTATGTTTTAGATGCTTTTCAAGCCAGAAATTTTTGCCATTTTTGCCAAGCTTTGCTATGACACACAGGTTATTTCTTAACTTAAATAACTTTAATGAGTGCTCCAATAACTTCATGTTAATTGACTGGGCCAATAATACCGGACTGACCTCTTCTCATGTCTATTGACAGGAATACAAAGCTTGATTCTGTTGCGCACGTCAGTTCCGAAGTTATCCATCAAACACACTCACCTTTGGTCAATCGTTCCACATACTTTTCTACAGTTTTATGCATGCCATTATGAGATATCCTGCTAACAGACAAACAGGTGGATCGGGGCCAAAACAAAACCCCTATCAAGCACACAATGCAATCACTTCAGCAAAACAGCCAAAGTGCCCAGGTTTTTTCACTCTCTCAGGATTGAGGATAAATGCAGATTAGTGACACTGTTATTGAGCTAAGTTTATCTAGCCTGCCTAGTATATTTTTCAGTAAATTCTTCAGAATAAATGGATTCAAATACAAGCAACTCTGTTGAAGACTGCATGTCTTTTCTAGGTCAAATTTACAAAAACAGATTCTTTATAAGTGACCTTGCATGTGTAGTGTATCTCACTATCTCAGTTAAGGTAAGTATTATAATTTTTTGAATGCACATTTCTCAATGTGTAATATTGGGATCCCAGAACTGACTGTGGCCTGCAAGCCCCTGTTTCCCATCTCAAATCCACAACTTCCTCTGCTATAATTGGAGAAAGCACACAAGTCATGCTGCCTCAAACGGCGGTAGTGGAAGTGCAACAACTAGCGAGTGCAGCATCACTCACACCCTCTTGGGTGCTTTTTCTTCTGTGATAATTAACAGCTGTGACAGTGGAAGCAAGGAGAAAGCTGTGAATTAGAATTAACGCTAACTAAATAGCTGTCAGTGTTTGATTATGGACAAAGTAGAAGGAGGGGAAACAAAGGAAAGGGGAGGAGAAGGGTGCAGAGTAATAAGGGTCAAAAACAGGCAGGCATTTATCAAAATCAAAGCCATTTCTATCAAAATGCTGATTTTCCACTGTGAAGGTGGAAGAGAAGAGGAAGGGAGAGATGGGAGGGCAAAAGAAACACATCTGCGATATCCATCACTTCCCCAACAGAGGCTAATTGAGAGATTCTCGCCTGCATTTTTTTTTTCTTAAATTAAATGGGTATGTGCTTTTCTTCTCAGGCCTGCCTTGTATACAAAACAAATAACAAGTGAAACTGAAAATGATCATATGGACAATAACATGAAATCAAACTCATGTCATCAGAAACAGTGTAGTTTTGCAGTAGAGAGTCAGATAAATGAAATACTAAATACACCAAGTATAAACAAAGTTCAGCTTTTTAAACTGTGACCTTGCTGAATCCTTAATAAATGCGCTGAACTGCAAAACGGCACTGAGTCTAGTTGTAAGCTGTAACGTTTATACGTACGATTCATTGCAACTTACCGCCACTGCAATCCTGCCCAGCACGTGCTCTGGAACTCTCTTGTATACGTCTAGAGAACCACCTGCATGAGACAAACAGCTCTTCAATTCAAACACTTCACTTTGCAGAACCCATTTTGCACAACCTCTGAGGTCATCTCCTGGGGAGGCTTTTCAAAACATAGTCATTGCCTTAAAAACCATGGTCTCCAAACCCCCCCTTCAATGTCTGATATCATGATACACACTGTAGCAAACTACACATCATTTTTCACTAAGTTGCAGCTTTTTCAGTTTGAAATAATCATGTAAAACTTGGAATGACTGATCCAGGGAAAGTTCCATGAACAAGTGCTGAAAGGTTAGACAGTCCTTGCTGACAAGTTGACCAATGTGTGAAACAAGGGAATCACTGCAATAACGTACACTTGGACGAACACAAACACACTTACAAACACCGACAGTACCCCGTCTCACACAAATCTACGCACACACACACGCGCACACACACACACACACACACGCACTTAAGTCAAGCTTTATCACGCCCTTGTAGCTTTTAGCACACGGCCATGCTAACCAGCTCACGGTGATAAGACATTCTCTTGCTCTGGAGAAGTGTAAATGGATACATGGTGCAGAGACAGAGGACAGCTCCTTAAAGTCCCATCTATTAGGCTGTGGCTAGCTATGACTAAAGGTATCATCTACTGTCTTAAGCAACAGAGACTCACCATCCATAAATTCTGTGCATATGGATATCCTGTTCTCCACAAAAAAGGCACCATAAAAAGTGATGATGTAGGGGGAATCACACTGAAAAAGAGGAAAGTTACATCAGGAAAGAGCAACTATGAGCTTTACTGCTCTATCAACAATATTAATATCTTATTAGCAGCCATGCGTGTATTACCAGCCCTAATCTACAATGAGCACCTGTTCCCGTAAAGACTCAACCTTTACTCAACACTTTATTCCACCGACACAAAACGGAAGGAAAAAAGTGATTAAAAACTGACACAAAGATGCTTGGCTCACTCAGGCTGTCAATTACAGTTTGACCCATTGAAGAAAAGCTCTACTTGTTTTCAATCTATTACTTATTTTCACAGTTTTTGCCACCATGGTGATTTACTGTTTTCAAACTTTCATCAAAACTGCATTGCTTTCGTCATATAGAATGTTTTTGAAACAAAATATATTGATGCTGGTTAATGCAAGTTTCCAAGTTGAGGCTTTGGGCTTGGGTAAATATTCTAGGTTTCAAAGCACAGCTCTCTCCTATTTATTAAAAGAACTCTTTAAAATGGCTGTGTATGGAGTGATTGTGTGTCTGTGTGTGTGTGTGTGTGTGTGTGTGTGTGTGTGTGTTTGTGTGTGTGTGTGAGAGAGAGAGAGAGAGAGAGAGAGAGAGAGAGAGAGAGAGAGAGAGAGAGAGAGTGTGCCACTGATTCCCAGATTACCACATAACACCAGGGTTGATAAATGGCTCTCCATTAGCTAGATGTATGGTCAATTAACAGATTTTATAGATAACAACCAGTCATGCTCACCTTGTAGAGAATCTCTAACTCAGACATGATCTGTTTCTGCAGCTCCACTGTGATGTCTAGGGGAATGACCTACAAAGAAACACAGACACACATGGTATGGTCTTCCATAAAGAAAACACACACCATCAGTGTTGGTGACCCACTAACCACTCCCTGACGATCAGGCTGGCACCTTGTAGCCTCTGCCATCACTGTATGAACATGAGCGTGAATGACTGAATGTGAGGCAAACATTGCTAAGTGCTTTAAACCTGTGGACAGAGTAGAAAAGTGCTACATATACAGTGGATTTCCTTGTTCTACTAATTAATCTGGCTTCAGGCTTCCAGCCCAATATATTGTTAAAGGCCAATTAATTTGTATTTAGAATTTTTACATTGTTTCATTCAAAATGTAGAATTACATTTCTTACATTGCTTCTGTAAGGAGCAATTTGTTAGACATATTACTTTTTGTTTTCTCAGCTATGGCAGAGCTTTGTCAATAATATAATAGTATATATGGTAGTATTTATTTATGGTGGTCTTATTTATGCTATCATAAGGCATGTGGAGATAAGGACATGTAGGCAGTTAAAAAGTCAAATTAAACCTGACACTACATGGTGGTTCTGCTCACCTTGACTGCTAAGATCCGATTGCCAAGAGGATGGTACGCTCTGAAAAGAAGGAAAAAAGGAGAGCGCATGAAACAAAATTATATGAAAACCACAGAAACCTCTGAATGTACTAGAAAGTCATCTGAGTGACTATGTTTTTCTTCCTCAGTCTTGAGTGCTAATAACTTGCTTCTGAATGAAGGCCCTTTCCTGTGTGCTTTTATATCATTAAAATCAAATGAGGAGGTCCCTAGTGGCTCAACTAGTAGAGAGCACACCATTAAAGCTAAGCAACCTGGCCAGGAATCCGGCCAAGGAATCAAACCTGGGCCCTTAAAAAATGGAATATGAAATAATGAAATGAAATAATAGACACATGTACATACATCCACACATATAAATATAGAATGCATATTATTTAATCAATCATTACAGGGGTAAGCAAAGGAGTAAAAGTGGGTTTTAAGACACCTTTCAAAAGAGTAAAGAGATTACGCTGTTCTTACATTTTAAGGAAAACTATGACAGAGTCTTGATGCTGCAACCAGTGGGTGCATTTCTGAGGGAACAGTACAGTCCCAATTAGCATGACAAAATGCCTCCTGTCATTTCTCCTGAAGGTCACAGGTCCCCACCCAAAACCGGTCCATTGAGCCCTATCACTAGTATTTCCAGACAGGGTTTTGGGTTGCAGATAAAGCAACAGCCACAGACCAGGCGCCACGAAGATTTAATTATCAAACCCCTTTATGCCAAACTTCGGCTTTAGTTACATCCTCTGATGGTTAGTTTACGACACCGGTGACAATGCCCGGGACCTCTCAGTATATAATCCTCAAGGACAAGAAGTACCCAACAGCTGTCAGGTGATGAGGACGAGACGGGGGCAATGTACGTCACACAGGCTGGTTTGCTTGCAAGCAGCCCCGGTAAATGCGATACCTGGCATCTCACCTGTCAGTGGGTCTTCCAGAGTGAATGTCTATGGTGCAAGGTGTGATTAATGTGTCTTAGATTGGGGTATCGTGTTGCTCTTCGGCCAGACACCTCTAAACTGGCCCAGGGTTTTAATTAACGACACCTATTAGTGCCATGTCTGGTACCTAACTACCCACAGTTAGAATAAACATTGGTTCCTGATTGCAGCTGTCATATTGCATAT
This sequence comes from Myripristis murdjan, assembly GCF_902150065.1. Taxonomy (NCBI): domain Eukaryota; kingdom Metazoa; phylum Chordata; class Actinopteri; order Holocentriformes; family Holocentridae; genus Myripristis; species Myripristis murdjan. The sequence continues at coordinate 34,532,146 of NC_043982.1, read as the reverse complement.
GAGCTGCAGTTTAGGCATCTTCTCTGGTGATGGAATTCATGAACAGTCTCTTGAGGTCAGTTGAAAATATAGATTGCCTGATGATCACAAAAGATACATTTCTCTTTAGAAGGATATTTAAACCGCCAGCTGGCTTCAGAATCCGGTGTAACCATAGATTTTGAGCTTTATTCCACAATACACTAACATTGCCAACAACCACCAAATGTTGCCGCTCAAAAGACTGAATATTGTGTGAGGGTAGTAATGCTTAAAATTGCATAAAGTTAGAAATTAGATTTGTTTGTTTCTGTAAGCCTTATTCTAACGTATGTACAGCAGGAGATATTTGTTTTAGATAATATGAGTCATCTTTTCTGCCAAAAGGCTCTGTGCACAGAAGGTTTATGGCCCTGTTCTTTTTTGGTGTCTCAGTCTTCCTTTAAGCCGCAATCAATATCAGTTAAGCATGACTGCCGCCTCTTAATTAAGATAAGATGAAGATGTTAATTGAGACAAGAGCACGGGGGTAGACATGTTAAATACTGATTGGGCAGGTTCTGTGTGTAAGGCAGTCTGAAAAGAGATTAAACCAAGTCATTGCCATGCTTATCAACTTCCAACTCTCAATGAGAAGTCCAGACTAATCAAGCAATGCCATCCTGTGTTGTGGCAGGATCCATCTATTTAACACCATTGTAACATATAAGGAGAGCACTGCCGTGTGTGTGTGTGTGTGTGTGTGTGTGTGTGTGTGTGTGTGTGTAAAATTACTGGGTATGCACGCAATGCCTAACATTTGCATTTAACGGAAGTGTTACTTTTACTTTCTAATGTTTGCTTTGATCCGTTACACTACACAAGAAAATAATTTAAAACAAACACAAACTGTAAAACATATAGCACAAAAAAAAAGATAAAACATTTACAAAAGCCAAAAGTTGCAAATAAAATAGGTTCGTGAGGCATATATTAGGACAACAGATATAGTGTGACTGCTGCTGTATTCCCAGACTGCCCTTGACCACCCCAGGGCCGAGCCACCCTGTATGAGTTACAGTGATAGGCTTGTGACAGCGGGACAGAGGGGGACAAGGTTACATAGCCAACCCCCGCTACTTCCCCCTGATCTGACCCCAGTAAACGTGCCCCATTGCCTGGATCTTATTTACACTCCAGCTCACTCTGTAATAAAAGCTCCATCATGCAGTATTCATAGGGCCTCTCTCTATGTCTTTTAAGTTGGGACCGTGGGTTAGTGAGCCTGGCCTCCTGGATCGAGGCTGGAGGAGTAGGTTTACAATGCCACATGGATGACGAGCTGTCCTTCTCTCTCCCTGACACTGTCACCTGAAATGTCTGTGATGGGTATCAAACTTACATACACCCGGAGAGACAAACACATATGGACCAACATACAATACACAAAAAAGTTACTAATGTCAAAGATGCGAGGTCAGAGGAGAGGCTAGGCTCTGCCACGGTGAATCTTATTATGTATTGAACTTGCAAGTAGTTAATATGACCCCATTTACGCCTGGTATTAGCATGCATCTAATGTGAATGGATAGCAATCAGATAGTGCTTGACCACCTAAAAATACAGGTGTAAATGCACCCAAGACGCGCTGAAGACGGATTGTGATCTGATCACCCAAAGGGAGGATGCTTTGTGACTACACGCACCAGAAGTGTAAATGAATGTGTCTCCAATACACATCCAGAGATGTATATTAAACTGTGGCAGGCTACTACATCTCCTGAATCCACCGCACCTCCTACAAGTCTATGAAGTGACACGGGTGCCTCTCATAATCTTTGAGCTTCATATCAACCGTTGTCTAGTCCCAGGATTCACACAAAGACATTCAATATGAGGAGGAGAGCAATAGGACATTGTAGATGAGTGCTACAAGCAAAAGTGTCACAAGACTTTGCACAGCAGCCTCTGTGCAGGGTCTACAGCTTCGGTCACAAGAGGATGGTCAGTAAAACAAGCACAGCTGCTCAGAGCATCAATAGGAGCAATTTGTGCACTACACACTGATGCTGAGAGACTTGAAACACCCAGAGACCATAGGTTACACTGATGGTGTTGCACCCAAATGCATCATAACCTATCTGTATAAACTGTGGCCACTATCCTGTCCACTTACCAGCCTGGTAAAGATATCTGACTCCTCTTATCTAGCCTGTGCTTGAGGGCTGCTGTTTCAGTGTACGTGCATCATCCTACCGATTACCAAACAGATAAGCTAACAACTAAAATCAAGTGAGCTTGACAGACCTGCTCTGATTTAAAATAAATGGGTGTAGAGAAAAAGCAGGAAAATTACACAAATTTCAAAAATACCCAATATTCAAAAAATTAAAAAATACCAAAGAGTTCAAATAATTAATGGGAACATTGAGAATCAACATGTAATGACATTACGCTACGGTGAAAACAAATAAGCACATGACAAAAACAGGCACATCAAATGAAACTTTTCAGTGGTTTTGGCTTTCATGCCTCTTTAGGTCACAATAAAGTGTACAGAGAGCTGAAGGAGGGGGAGCGGGTAAAATGGGTTAGACTAAAGATTAGACTGGTTACATATATCTTAAATACAGTCTGGGAATGATCTGCCATTCAAATGACATAAATTTTAAGTTTACACAAGCAAACCTCATTAACAAATTAAACAAGGAAAGGATTTCAGCAATCAACATACAGTATAATCAATGGGGTGAAAACCAAAAAAATCAATGTAGAAAATGGGCTGAGAGACTGAAGGAAAAGCCATGGGTGTTTAAGTGGATGTCACCATAGTCACAATCATGTAAATGTGCTTATTCTAATTGCACTGCTGGGTCCATGAGGCACAAAATAGCCTCCATGTCCTTGTTATCGTATTTATAAGCCATAGAGTCAGTTAGATTGGTGGACAAGATGGACCTCAGAGAGAGTGTGTAATAAAAAACAAAGGCCGACATTGATGGATGGCCAGGTCAGTGTGTGGCTATGGAGAGCTGAGGTGTTGGTAACATCCAATTGAGTCTAAATAGCTCTAGGTCATAAACGGGCTAAAAGGTTAAAAGGTGGGGAGCCTTTGGTGGTGCTTTTCACACATGATAAGCCTCATATAAGCTGGACCATTGTGTAGCAGTTGAAGTGGACAGAGAATTGGTTTCTAAAGAGGGCGCTTGTATTCACTACACATTAGACAACCGTGAAAGATTTCAGTGGGGGTTTTAGATCAGAGGGGATACCAATTGTTGTCTGCTTACATACACAGTGTTTATATAAAACTGACGATGGTAAGGGTGTCTGTGTCGGTGCAAGTGTGCATGTTTCCCTTTTGCAGCTATGCATGTGTGTGCATATATGTATGTCACTGGGTTATCAACTCTTCATACTGTGACATGTAATAACAGCAGAACAAGACACAGAACCCAACAGAGCACCTGAGAGTTGTTTTTTTTTTTTTTTTTTTTTTTTTTTTTTTAATAAAAGAAGCAATTTAAAATAACACCCAAGGTGACTCACTGGATGGGAGGGAAGGGGGTAAAAAGCCACTATGCATGTTTGATGGTCAAAGAGCTTGTGTTTTACATTAACCAAAAACTGTTTCATCTAAAGGTGATGTAGGACAGGGAAAACACCATTACGAGAGCATGCAGCAGCATGTCCCTACCTCCCTGTCGTGGCAGACCTCTCATACTTTTCATCCATATACATTTACTGTCTATAACCTGCATCCAGCTGCCATGAGCACATGACCACAATGAAATTATTAGTGAAAAAAATGTACATATTTTGTGCATAGAGGCTCATATGGAACACAACACTGCATGGGCAAAGTGATTATTTTAATGTGCTAGTATAAATAAATAAATAACACCAGGGGAAGCACGCCGATGAGCATAACAGGATGTGGGCCCAGGTACACAGGGCACAGCTTTCCAGTATCCTGTTAGCAAGTCAGCAGGACTTCAGAGACTGCAACATCTTATGTCTCACAGAGACATGACTCAACCCCCGTGGTGCTAGACAATATCGTACACCACTCCCTGAATGTTAGAAAGACAAACGAGCCGGTTGTGGTCTTCAGCAAGACGAAGACCAGGGTCTACAGCATGCTCACCATTAGCAGGAATTCAGTGGATAAAGTAAAGACCTTCTAGTACCTTGGTGTTGAGCTCACTGACGGTGTCTTTTGGACAGATCAAATAGACAATCTGACAGTGAAGGCTCAGCGTTGTCTGTGCTTTCTGCCCTATCTGGCCAGGTTCAGGCTCTTACTGCTTGCAAATGTCCTGGTAAAGGTTTTATACCAAGACCTGAAGATCTGAGTCAATCATGGGTGGTCCATAACAAAGACCAATTTAGAATCTAAGATGTTGCATAAGTGTACATGGTACCAAAGCATGGTGGGTAAAAAGTTAAGGGTCAGCTTTGTAGTTACTTCATAAGAAGTGCGGCCACATGTTGTGGACATTCAGATGAATGGAGGGGATGCAGTAGTGAATTGGATCAGACGGCAGAGGAGATTGTCAAGAGAGATCTCGTAAGTCCAAACTTTGACCTCCGAGCAAGCTTTTATCGCATCATGGTAGAGGTTGTGGACAAGAAATCAGACCCTTTCAAAACTTCTCTCCTGGATGAAGTTAAAGAAGCTATGGCACGAAGCTGGTTGGTCTTTGTCATGGCAGCAGCCCAAGAACCAGCCTTTGGACACTGGTGGTATGGAGTGTGTCAAGCTGAAGCTGGAGCTAGACTGCCTTGGAGATTGACTGTTAATGAAACTACCTCATACTGACAAAACTGCGGCAACAGTAAAAGCTAGTAGGAGAAATAAGGGAGAAAAAAAGAGACTACCCTTTCAAAAGAATAAAAGTATATTTTCCAGATAGGAAATTTACTGGGGATGCTGAAACACACAAGAGACAGAACACTCTGTCAAGTCAAGGTTAGTCTGAGCAGTGATCAATACTTCAATCTCAATAAAACAGTTCAATAGTAGTGGATTGATGGCACGGAGGACAACACTCGGTGCGGAATAGGCGGATAAAAGCAGCAACTCAAATGCCAACCTTGTCATAACGTTAGCACAGCAGTAATACATCATTCTAGCTGGAGACGAGGGAACTCTTCTATCTATTGTGGCAGGTAATGTGCTGTACAATAGACTGATTAAGCCAATTGCTCTCAAACCTTACAGCCCCAAATCGATAACACATATGCTGGCAACCTTCAGATCAAAATAAATAAATAAAGCAGTAGACACAAACTGGCCTGATGGATGTCACAACAAACGGTAAAAGATTTATGGATAGATGTAGGACCAGCAGGAGTAGTGAAAAATGTAAAACCCCTCCCAACCCCCACTGTAGAGCTGTGAGTGTAACTTTTTTTCATAAATTGTGAGCATAAAGCAGATGAATTCATATCACATCATACACCGTTTAAAATCGCAAACTTATTAAGCTACTTTTCCTCCACATTTGCACAGTGCCACTGCTTGCACTAACATTACTCAAACCACCTCCCTTGCATCAGCAAGCATCTTCTTCAGTGTCACTCACTACTGTTTTACTGTGGCCTTGATGCTACCTGTATGTACACTATATTGCCAAAAGTATTCGCTCATCTATCCAAATCATTGAATTCAGGTGTTCCAATCACTTCCATGACCACAGGTGTATAAAATCAAGCACCTAGGCATGCAGACTACTTCTACAAACATTTGTGAAAGAATGGGTCGCTCTCAGGAGCTCAGTGAATTCCAGCATGGTGCTGTAATAGTAATGTAATAGGATGCCTCCTGTGCAGTAAGTCCAGTTGTGAAACTTCCTCGCTACTAAATATTCCACAATCAACTGTTAGTGGTACTATAACAAAGTAGAAGTGATTGGGAACGACAGCAACTCAGCCACGGAGTGGTAGGCCACATAAAATCACAGAGCGGGGTCAGCGGATGCTGAGACGCATAGTGCGCAGAGGACGCCAACTTTCTGCAGAGTCAATTGCTACAGACCTCCAAACTTCATGTGATCTTCAGATTAGCTCAAGAGCAGTGCGTAGAGAGCTTCATGGAATGGGTTTCCATGGCCGAGCAGCTGCATCCAAGCCTTACATCACCAAGCACAATGCAAAGCATCGGATGCAGCGGTGTAAAGCACACCGCCACTGGACTCTAGAGCAGTGGACACGTGTTCTCTGCAGTGACGAGTCACGCTTCTCCGTCTGGAAATCTGATGGACGAGTCTGGGTTTGGTGGTTGCCAAGAGAACAGTACTTGTCTGACTGCATTGTGCCAAGTGTAAAGTTTGGTGGAGGGGGGATTATGGTGTGGGCTTGTTTTTCGGACATTGGGCTCGGCCCCTTAGTTCCAGTGAAAGGAACTCTTAATGCTTCACCATACAAAGACATTTTGGACAATTTCATGCTCCCAACTTTGTGGGAACAGTTTGGAGATGGCCCCTTCCTGTTCCAACACGACTGCGCACCAGTGCACAAAGCAAGGTCCATAAAGACATGGATGAGCGAGTTTGGTGTGGAAGAACTTGACTGGCCTGCACAGAGTCCTGACCTGAACCCGATAGAACACCTTTGGGATGAATTAGAGCGGAGACTGAGAGCCAGGCCTTCTTGTCCAACATCAGTGTTTGACCTCACAAATGCACTTCTGGAAGAATGGTCAAAAATTCCCATAAACACACTCCTAAACCTTGTGGAAAGCCTTCCTAGAAGAGTTGAAGTTGTTATAGCTGCAAAGGATGGGCCCACATCATATTAAATCCTATGGTTTAAGAATGGGATGTCACTCATGTTCATATGTCTGTGAAGGCAGCCGAGCGAATACTTTTGGCAATATAGTGTATGAGCTACCAGACACTTACTTGTACACTGTGCCTCCGTTTCCATGGCCAAGCTGCTCTTGGTAGTGGATATCTTGGGCATTTATCTAAAAAGAACCAAACAAATACAGGTATGTAACAATGCTATTTTAGAAATGAAGCCAAATGCAGGTTATGTGTAACTACGCAGGTGTGAGCATGAGAGAGACAGAGTCAAAGAGAGAGAGAGAGGGAGAGAGAGAGAGAGGGGGAGAGAGAGAGAGAGAGAGAGAGAGAGAGAGAGACTAATGTTACTGGAGGCTATAAACAAGACAGGCATTCAGGTCATTCCAAGTTCAGCAACAGACGGAGAGAAAACAAGGAGAGAGGAGGAGAAGAGATCAATACAACATTTGCTGTCCAATTTATAAAAGGACATTGTGCCTGGGTGTGGGGGGAGGTGAGTGATGTAGAGTTTAATGACGATTTGTTTGCTGTCGTCGTTCCATTCCACTTTGATAAAAGGTGTCAGAAGGGGGTAATATAACGTGGCCCCAGCTGACATGGGGGGCTGGGGAAAAGTTTCCTCTCTCTCTGTCTTTCTCTGTCTCTCTCTCTCTCTCTCTCTCTCTCTCTCCAGCAGGGCTAAATCACACACATGTAGGTCAATGAAATTCCTTTAAAAAGAGCGTTCATATTATAATCTGGTTGTGAACTTTTTAGACCATATCATGAAAATACCTCAAATAGTAATTAACAAAATTATTACTGGAGATCACAGGTCATATTTAAAGTCTAATATCTATATAATGTGTGCATGTCAGCTGATTGTGAGGATAAAAATACCAAATGAGAATTGAGAAAAACATTTACTTATCAATTACAACCAACATGCAATCACAAATAGTGTCTTTATACTGTACAGCTAATGATCTATTATTTTCACACATATTTTATGGTGATGGGCTTAATTTATCAACAGATAGAGTGGGACTGAGTGGGACGCTACAACAATCACTACATTAACACACAGGTGAGATTTGCCTTGTGTTGAAGAATATTTTTTCAGGAATCAGAAAGTTTGAATCCAATATTTCACACCAAAGTGTCATGGACTGAACAGTGAACTTCATGAAAGCAGGCTCTAAATGGAGTAGGTAGGTAGATACTTTATTCATCCCGCAGTAAAGCAGAACCTTTCTGCATTTTTACCACATAATCCTCTCTACTTCACAGAATCATTAAAAGTACAAACATATTGATGGGTAAGATACAAAATACTGATTTTAAAAATTAACAGGCATCATATTATTAGTATAATATTTTAAAAGCAGTCAGTCAAACGTTGATGTAGGACTGACTGCTTGCTAAGAGTAGTGTTAGTTAATTACTTGATTAATAGTCTTCTGTTTTTGGGGAGGACTAGTATCTCCTCCTTCAACCATGCACACCTGCTGACTATGCTACATATATACAATTCTGCTTTTATTCAGTTCAAAAGGGCCTGTATCAATAAAGTACACAACCCATTTTGTCATTTGTTTGTAAATTACTTTTTTAGATATGACAACCACTCTGTGGTTTGCATCTCCAAATAGCCATAATGTATACAGCATAGGAAATAATCAATCATCATTTTAATGCATGTAGCATTCAAGGACCGAAATAACCAAATCACAAAGCAATTTCCCATTTGTTTTTTCATACGCTCTCCGATGGTTTGTACCTTAATCACCTGCCTTTCTCTTCATACCGTTCATTTGGACTGGACAGAAAATCGTCACCTATGTGCATCTCACAACCTGTGCAAATACTGTGTGTGAGTGTATGTATTGTATGTGCATGCTTGTCAGTGTGTGTGCCGAGGCTGCTGGCTAAAGGTGCCCTGTCACTAAGCTAGTGTGTGTGGACAGATGCTTGTTTGCACTCTGGATGATATGATATAAATGTGTTGCTGCCAAAATTCATTTTGTAGAGACAGGGAGAGACAGGAAACACCACTACGGGACAAATGCCCCCCTAACACACATACCGCAAAAGCACACACCCACATACCAATTCACCTCAATTGATTTGATAACATGGTCGAAGGAGGGGGGCTAAAGCAAATGAGAGGAGACGGATGAGAGAATGGAGGAGGAGGCAGACAACAGCTCTATTAGTTCACTGTGTTACAGGAGAAACAGGAGAGTCTGCTGTCTTAATTGTCTCCCTGACACGCTAGATACTCATATGTGGTTGTGTGCATGTGTGTGTGTGTGTGTGTGTGTGTGTGTGTGTGTGTGTGTGTGTGTGTGTGTGAGCACGCATGTGTGTGACTGGGGATGACTAGGCTTTATTAGTGCGTTCCATTTGAACTGGGAAGTCAGAATTTCCAAGTTCACGGTCAAAAATTTAAACTGGAACACACCCTGAAGTTGGATCAGCCACCACAAAATCCGAAAAGGCTGCTCTGCACATCAACAGTAGCAAAATCTGTCATAATATACTGTTTATTTGCACTACCATCTTATTTGTATCTCATTAAATCAGTCCTACGCACAATACTGTCCCACCATCTGTCTGCATGTTGCTTCAGTGTTTCTTGGTGCAAAATACTGTGCAATGCGTTGTTATCAACTGCTGTTGCTAACCTGGAAAGAGCTTTTTGTACTGGAACATGGTCAACTCGGGTGTGACGTCATTCCCAGCTCTGACTGGTAAATGAAAAACACAGCACGAGACTTAAGAACCCACAAACCTCCTGCTCCCAGTGCAGCCCTGTGATCCGCGCTACTTTGCAAAACTGACAATGACCACCTACACACTCTGAGCAACATGCCAACAGAACAGAGGGGGAAAAAATCAGTAGAGGAGACACTCAGCAGCGAGAATATGCCTCGCTCTACTTGGAAGCTGAGTGTGACAAAGGGGCAGTAAAAAGGCAGTGGTACATCTGCACATAAGAACATAAGATTTACTCAAAAGACAAGTTTTCAAAGCGAATGCCTCACCTGTCCATTTGTCAAAATCCTCTTCAGCTCAGCAGACGACTTCTTCAGGCTGTAGCAGGTTGAACACCACAATTAGATCAACTTGTGAGTGAAATATCATCTCAATGACGTCTCTCTATCCTATCTATTCACCAACAAACTGAACTTTATCCCAAGCAGTGTAACGTCCTCCTCATGCCCCAGCAAGCTCACCTGTTGTTGGCCATGGGGTCTGGGACTGCATGGGCACAGTCATTCGCTGGGTTAGGTCTTGTATTCACCTGAGGGTATGAACACGGACATAAACACACAAGCAGGAGAACACAAGCACACACACAGACACAGACACACAGACACACACACACACACACGCACAGACACACACACACAGACACACAGACACACTTACTTAGTGGTCAAGGCCAAAAGACAGACAGACAGACAGACATATGGCCAGACCCCCTAATGAACAAGAACAAAACACAGCCTCTCAGTTCAGCCTGGAGGTTAATTGGCTTTCGTGAGAGAGTAGGGAGGGAGGGAAAGAAGAATTGAGAGGAGGTGTAGAGTTAGAAGAGGGGAAAGGATGACAGACAGGAGAGGGAAGAGGGTTGAGGGGAGGAGAGGAGAGGACCAAAAATGAGGTTGCATAAAGGTAATACGGGCTAACATTATAAAGAGGGTACTTAAAGTGAACAGGCAAAGACTTAAGGCACATCAGTTTGAAAAAAAAAAAAAAAATCACATATGAAAAGCATGCCTCACCAAGGATATTGTCCTTTTCATCTATTCATCTGCATCTATGTTTACTTCAAAGACCTCTGGACTCAACCCAGATATTGAACAAAGAGAAATGATAAGACACTGTAAAGGGGATACTAAAAATAACTCATTTAATTGAGGTCAAAAGGCCCGTGTGTTGGGTCCACTAAGGCACAGGGATCCTCTCTTTAATTAGTGCCCAGGAAGACCTAATTTAAACAAAGCGCAAGACTCCCCTCAGCCAATTACTTTTATATTAAAACAGGAGAAAAGAGGGGAAAGATTACCAAAAGACCAAAGGTTTTTGGAAAACATCATCTTCTCAAAACAGACCTCTGACCTCAAAAAAAGATTGATGCAGTTCAGTGGTTGTTACCAAAGCTCCTCGGAGGATACATTAAATAAAGCCCTTTCAGTATGTGGGATTGGGGGGGGGATTTTATTATTGAAATGGAGATGAATGTAATATGGATCATCTGGAGAGACAGAGAGGTGTCAAGCCAGTTAACCCATGGTAATTAGCAACAGGCTTCAACAGCAACATTTGCCCAACATAAAATGGGAAGGTCTGGGGGCGGCCATCTCTGAATGGAGGGAGGGGGGCTTCTAATGACAATTTCATGGTTGAGCAATGACATCTTCTTACTGCTTGACTTAGTTTGATCTAACCAACCATGATGCTCTTCTTATTAGATGTATGGAATGAGAGGATCATGATACTCTGGGGTGCAGTGGGGGGGCATCAGGGTTTGAGCATAACACCTTGCTCTTAAATGACTATCCCTGCATAACCAAATGAAAACAGAGAGAGAAGGAGGGAGAGAAGCTGCGCCATAACCGCAGCCAGCCATCTACATACATAAATATAGACAAGGGGAGCAAGAGAATGAGCGTAAGAAAAGGAGAGCCTTGACTTCAATTGACATTTCAATAAGTGGAACACAGCATTACCAATCCATTTGCCTCAACTTTTTCCCCCTCGCTCTCTGTGTAAGGCAGCTGAAACAATTATTGAGATAGGTACCTTCAGGCCATGTATGTTCCGGATCCCTGGAGTCTTGCCGGCTGAAACAGTAATTGACTAGATTGTAGAACACATCACTGGGCCATTTACAAATGTGCTGAAAAGGAATCAGTTCTTTAAAAGAAAAAAAAGAAATGAAATGAAATGAGGGTGACTCTGAAATTAGTTGCAGAGGAGAGAGTGATTGAGATGTTGGCCCCCTGGGACAGCAGCGGTGGGAAGGAAAGGAGGAAAGAGAAGCAAAGAGAAACAAAATGAAAGAGTAAGAGAGAGAAAGTAATAGCAGAAATGTATCGTCACTTTTTTCTCCTTGAGGTGTTGCAGCTATTTTTAAATATTGCTTTAAGTGTAGGCAAATACACATATACATACTTAAAGGAAAATGTATTAAGAAACAGTGTACTCATACTGTCAACCAGCTACAGAAGCAGCTAGTTTTTCAGAGACGGGGACTCTCTGAAGACACATTTGGAGTTTAAATGCTGTTGAACCTAAAAAGACTGCCAAAAATATTTGCAAATACAATAACTGAATGAGCCTGTCAGTTTTAATCATACTTTCCAGGTGCTGCAAAGCTCCAGCTCCCCTGTTCTCATTGTGTGTAACTGATAAAGCTGGTTCAGTCCAATTTCCTAACACCGGGCTTTAGGTGGGACAGGGAAAACATTTTCATATAATCTTTAAAAAAAATTATTTGAAGTACTGTTTGTGACGCGAGATTAACACACATAGATTAATGCTGTAGGTGCTGTACCTTAGCATTATGTTAGCTCTTTCAAGCTCACCACTGATTTGCATATTAAAGAGTTTAAGGTACAAATTCACTGCAACCCACAGACAAATGTGAGTGATGGTTGATTTGACTTTAACTTTATAAAATGGAATACTTTATCAAAATTTGATGGCTGGTTAACAAGACGTGCTATAATATGAAAACAAGCATTTAATATAAACTTGAATAGTATAAGTCTGGACACAAGAATTATACACTGTCAAGCATTTATTACAAAGATATACAACCTTCCAGCCAAGATAATCTTGCTCATCAATCTCAAGTACACACAGACACACATACACACACAGAGACGCATGCACACATGCACACGCACATGTACACACACAAACAAATGCACATGCAGTCACTCCATACCTCGTGGAAATATCTGGAGGGGATCTGGCAGGAGTCCATTCATTCGTTGTTCATTTACTGTGTTGAAATACTGAAAGGAAAAATAAAGAGCAGCAAACTGTTCAGAGCTATGAAGGCTTCAAGTGATTTTAACCAAAAAAAAAAAAAAAAAACTAGGAATGGCATCTAAGCTGCTTCAAGAATGTAGCTTGATTCAAAGTCAACGGTAAGTTAAGTGAATGAAAAAAAATGATCCAATGCAACAACTTTAAAAATGAAGAAACACGGCATTGCTGCATTTGCAAATCAACTATGCATATCACCCATATATTCAACAATCTATTACACACACAAAAATCAGCTGTATATTTAAATGACGTCAGAATTCATCCATAGCGCCCCCAAAAATGAACGCATGCTGTGTTGCAATCTGTTGCCGGTGAGGACCAATGCCCTGTGGGCTTGTTCTCGAGGAGTGTAGCATTAACCCTTCTCTCCTCCAGGTCAACAGCTCACCAAACACTCATACCCTATCAGACTAACATGTGCACACACACTTTGGAGACTTTCAGACGCTTGCCAAGGCAACATAACAATTGATGTTTCAGTTAACCAAACCATCTGGTAAATTGTGATTGTGTTTGAGAGTGTGTGTGTGTGTGTGTGTGTGTGTGTGTGTGTGTGTGGGAGGGGGGCGTGTGTGTGGGTGTTTATTTCCCCTCCCCTTCGCAGGCTGGAAACCAACAGAAATTAACAAAGCAACCTTACCCCAGACATAGACAGCCACTCACAATGGTGCATACGTGTTTGTATAATCTAATTTAGAAGGACATGTATGTGTACTCATTGTTTCTTATCATCTGTAATTCAGTATGAGCTACTAAGTCATACTAGATCGCACAGAAATGTAAATCTGCACTCTCATTGTGCGGGAAGGAGGGAGGGAGGACGATGGGACCAGCTTGGATGGGAATGGATCAGAATGGCTACCCAAGTGGCACAGCTGTTATTAAAAGGCCTATTTATCACTGTCACATCCCTCCTCGCTCCTAGCCCTCTGCTTTTGCCCTCCAGCATTCTCACTAGGCCACATATGAACAATGGGCCGAACACCAAAAGCGTGTTGTGTGTGTTGGGGGGTGGACTTCACATACCTTTAATTTTCCGCTCAGCTAGCTTATTGATTAAGGCTGCAATTACCACCTAATCGGTAGTGGGTGTATTATTAAAAGACATTCTCCTTTGTTGGCCAATAACTAAACAGTGTCTGATCCCAAATACCATCACTCAGCCTTAAGGGACAAGTGGGAGAGGGAGAGGAGAGAGAGGGTCTCATCATCATTAGCAGACTAAGGGGAAATGGGAGTAAGAATGGTGGAATTAGAGCCGCTACCTCCAGGGGGAGCTGAGTGAGGAACAGATGAGGTCACATGTTTTTTTTTTTTTTTTTAGTACCTGACACAGGCCAGTCTTTAACTTTCAACAGAGGTGTCTGTCTTTCAAGGTGTCGAACAATGATTAGAGATGCCTGGAAGACTGGTACGTCTCACAGGAGCTTGTAGCAATCAATGTTCTCGGGGGTGGAGGGTAGTTTTTACAATAAATGCCCTCTGCGGACTGATGTTAATTAAGTGTGGAATTTGAGCATTAATTTTGCTCTGCAATAAGAAACATGAATATTTTGCCAGGCAACATAAAGGAGTAATCCTGAATTTAAAAAAAAAAAAAAAAAAAAAAAAAAAGCTTCATAACAAAAACAATGGTTAAGAACAAATGTGCTTTATGTCACAAACCAGCAAAGCTTCTATATATTTTGCAAGTAACAAACAAGGCAAGCAAAGCATTTCACGTTTTGCTTCATCAGGTTTGATTATTAGGAGACTGATCAGAGGTGTGGTGTATATACAGGGGCTGTTACAGAGTGGACCCAGAGTTGGCAATTCAATTCGATGAATCAACTATTTGCCCTGCCACTCCACCGCTCTGACGGTATCCATTTGGCTGCTTTCACCAGCATTAGATAGTGGTCCTCATTTTTCTCCCACCAGCTCAGTGAGCAACATCATCTTTTGTTTTGTTCTCCTCAGTTTGTTTGTTTGTTTGTAGGTATATCTTCCTTTCACTCACTTGTGATGTGCTTTCATGTTGATTATGGGCAGAAAGGCTAAAAGAGTGGCTTCAATAATGTCCTGCACAATTCTCCAGTTAATTAACCCAATTAATTGTGTATCTACCAGTTCTAAAAGTACTGGAAACCTTTTTATCCATTCCCCAGTGCAATATATATATTTATATCTATATTTACTCACTGTAAATACAGTTATGA
This sequence comes from Myripristis murdjan, assembly GCF_902150065.1. Lineage (NCBI taxonomy): Eukaryota > Metazoa > Chordata > Actinopteri > Holocentriformes > Holocentridae > Myripristis > Myripristis murdjan. Next base: position 34,517,133 of record NC_043982.1, on the reverse strand, counting down.
AATCGGTGTAATACCATTTCTTTCCTCATGCTGTAGACATTATTTCAAATACAACAGTGAAGAAGAATTTATCACTGTGGGCATGTTGCTTGTGGCAGGTTTTATACAATTTTTAATGAGATGTTTTCCAGTAAATCAAACTGTGTAGAAACTTATCAAGAGTGGAGAAAGTAGAGTTAAAGTGATGTCGGCCTTCTATGTGAGTGAAACTAGCGCCAGGTCTGGTTTAGCCAAGTCTAGCTGGATTACATGAGCAGCTTCTTTACCTCGGCAGCTAATTCTGGCAAACAACCTTGTGAACCTGTCAAGGTAAATGTAGCTCACGAAGATCTAACAATATTTTCTTTTTATTGTGTGCCTACATGATATCAAGCGTTAAAACAGCCAGAAATTAACAAGACAGCAGACAGGCGATGAGCTTCATCTGTGGCTAAGTGCTAAGAATATAAAATAAAAACTGAGGAAAAGGCAGTCCAGTTTCAGTCCAGTGAGTCCAGTTTTGCAGGTTTCCATCTTCACACATTAAAGGGATGAAAAAATTTGGAATAAAAAAATATATTTAAAAAATGCAGACAAATAAAGATGCCTTATTTTTATTTTATTTCATTATTATTATTATTATTATTATTATTATTTTGGCCATTTTTACCACTGGAAATGTTGGGATTCCTTTTCAAACGTGTTTTCTTCTGATTTATTAATTTTTTCCTTCCCCTTAAGATAAACTCAGATTGCCTTAGCCCAACAAAAACATTCATGCTCGAAAAAAAATTAAACTGGGCCAAACAGCCTATTCATATAACAGGGTATTCTGCCGCTGACTGTCGGCCCGAGTACCCACCTAGACCTGACTAGCCCAGATTCTGTTCAGGCTCAGAATCGGTGTTAAAATCACCCAGTGTGACCTAGGCTTTAGCAACCACCAGAGAGCCTAATGAATTACCCTTCCCTTCACCTAACATGCTGGCTTCCTCTAATTCCTATTAATTTCACACAATGGCTGTCCACTCACCTGGAATTAACAACACTGATGCAAAAACCTGCTGGAGTCTCTAAGGAGGCCAAATGGCTACCACAGCAAACAACAACAAAAAAATCCTTTGAATACGAATGCAAATGATTGCTGAAATGCATAACCCCTGCATAAGACATTTGAAGAGGCCTGCTTGTATAAATTATATTTTGGTGAGCCTAGTATTTTTCAGATGATCAGCAGCTTTTAGTTCAGTTTCCTGTCCCATGAGGAACAGAAAGCCATTACTGGGCTCCTGGATTTGTTTGCCAAAAGATTCACTGTAGAAATGGCATTTGAAATCTGTGGACGAAGCAGTGCACTGCAGTGGATACTCAAAGATCTGTGTGGGGTGGAGTGCTGTCGGGACGGGGATGTTTCAAATATAATATGCTATTAAGACATATATTATTGGAATGAAGCACACGTCCTGGGACAATGAACTGGTATTTTGCATTAAGAAATACAAATGAAGCAGAGGTACAGCATGTTAGAATTGATTCTGTATATCATTTAACCTTTATATCAAAAACGACTAGGAAAGCTGGTTATTGTTGTCCCCTCTGCCATATAAAGGTGTATAAAAACTGAGGCAGATTAATGTGGAGACATAGGATCATAAAATACTGTATCATGTTTTACAAAAACTATTTTAAGTCAAATAACAACAAAAAGGCTGCCAGGATTGCTGGTAGATGTGCTGTGATAATCTGCAAATCATTTACAGTAAATCATACAACTTCAAAACAGTCACCATTTTCCACCTTGACTCTGGTACTGTGGTACTTTAGACTAATATATTCTGTGGTTTCGACTTGGTAGTGGTTGGTGGTTGTTTCCAAAACACCTCAGACATTCATAATTTAATTTGCATGGCATGTTTATTTATTTCTGTTTACCTCCTTGGCTTGTAGGACCAAACTGGAGGCTACCAGCAACTCACCGCTGTTAAGAAAAGTTTACACAAGCAACTATAGGCTTGGTGGTGAGCCCTGTTACTAACTAAAGCTAAGGGGGTAGTTGTTATCTGGCCAATTTAAACATGTTAAACATGTTAAAATAAATTTACTCAAACTGTCTGTCTCAAATACAGGTTGTTTGAATGGAGTGATAGAACTATTTTGCATAAGTAACTTGCATAAGTAAATTAAAAACAAAAGCTTTACTGAGATGTTAACAGAGAGGGTGGGCCAGGGTATAGCATGTCCATATTTTTGCAAATTAAAGTTCAAGGGCAAATTTATATAAAGCAAAACATCGCTATTTACAGTCTCAAAGGGCTTTACAAGTTTTTAACACACAGGACAACAGCCCCTAACTTAATCTTCATAGCGTGCAAGAAAAAACTCTCCAAAAAACAACTTTCTAGCCTTTTACCTACGAATACTTGCCCTGTAAAATAACCATATCAGGCCAAACTAGTTGGGTCTGAGTAAGCATCCATGAGATGTATTCACAGGTGGGAAATGAAGCAACAATTAATAGCTCATAATCTAAATTTATTTGAAATCCTTTACCTCTTTCAAATGGCTGAATGATATTACACATCATGATAACAACAACAACTACTTTTCTCTCATTCTCCTCAAAATGTATCCCATCTAAATAGCACTTAGGGCAGAACAAAGAAGATGGTAAAATATCTTCAAAACATCTGTATTAAGAACCATGAAGCGGGCTGAGGTCAATAAATTCCCTGTCCCTGTTTCAGTGCAGCTTGTTGGCACAACAGCTGTCTCTCTCCCTCTTCTCAGTCTCCCTGCTACCCTATGATACTTAATGATTAAAAAGCAACCAGAAGTGAACATATGATAGAGATGAACAAAAAAACAAGGGGAGTACATTGCGCCTGTGGCTCTAGCAGCATCATTGTGAGCTGATGGGGGGTAAAAGACATCCACAGATGAAAGTAGATTTTGAACAATTCCACCGCCCAGGGGGGCCTGCTCTTTAATGAGGCAAAACTTTAAGTACTGAATAATAAATAATAAAAATTGACAGTTCATTTAGCTTTCAGTGTACCTCGTAGAGACAACCATTACAAGTCATTACTCTTACTGTCCGTGGTGTGAACAGTAAGTACGGTGGAATATGACACAGTGTACCTTGCTATGACGAAGAGAGTTAGGTGGCCAGTGGATGTGACAGACAGACAGACAGACAGACAGACAGACAGATAGACAGATAGATAGATAGATAGATAGATAGATAGATAGATAGATAGATAGATAGATAGAAGTGTGCTGCGAAGTCTTTGGTCCCAAGATCAGTAGGCCCTGACACAAACTGATACACTATATCAGAATCAAAATGACATATTAACGATTTTTATTTTGGCATTTCTGCTTAATTAGACAGTCACAGTGGAGAGAGACAGGAAAAGCAGAGGAGAGAGAGGGGATGACATGCAGGAAAAGGTCACCGCCGGATTCAAACCCAGGCCACCGCGATACGGTCTTAGTCTTGATACATGGTGGGCGCTCCATCAGATGAGCCACAGTGCTGCACCAGAGTGACTTTACAACCATAACAAGATCACCTGTGTTGCCAAAGCACTAATACTGCTACTTCTACTACAGCTTGATCACTATAAGAACATGATTATTATAACCACATTTTATTTTATTTTTCTTTATTTTCTCTTGCAGATGACCATCTAACTGACATTTTTATGTTTATTACATAAATATTAAGTAATGAAAGGACAGCGTTGCTATTTACTGAGTTTCAAAATGCAGTGCAGTTGTTTCAAACACTTTTCAAATCACAAAGTACTGCATAATTTAAATATAATACAATACAGTATAGCGTATAACTCCCAAAGCCTCTAAAGGTTAGCTTTTTCTTGTTCTCCTCTGTATCTAAAGTATTTTACTTTATTACACACATTAGACCCACACTCCCAGATCTTTACACCTATTGGAATAAATAAATAATCACAGCCTAATACTGCTACTTCCAGTAATAATTCAAGAACTTCAACTCCTTCTGCCACCACTACTACTACTACTACTATTGTTACTAATTTAAAACAACATCACAATTGGTATGTGTGGTGTTTCATTACATGATTAGGACTACAACTATTACTGTTACTGCTTCTGCTACCATTACGACCAATTAGAACTGCTCTAGCATTGATCTAGTACACCCTGGCAACCACCTAGAAACACCCTAGCAACCACCTCATACACTCTAACAACTGACGAGAAACACTCTAGCAACTACCTAATATACTACAGAACATATAGTATAAAGAAACACCCTAGTGACCATCACAAAAATACACCCAAGCAACCACCTAGTTCACCCTAGGAACCACCTGGCAAAACCCTAGCAGTCACCTTGAGACAAGCAGTATGTGAAGTAATCCCCTTAAGAGAGTTTATAAAGTAGTTACAGTAACAGACACGTGATAGTAGGCCTAGAAGATAATTCAAATGTCTGATTTAGCCTTTTTGTGTTTGTTCTGAAATTTGGGGAAATCATCTCTGATAGAAAGGTATTTAGAGTGGTGTAAGAGGAAGTGTCCGGCCATAAGTTGCAAAACACTTGCAGCTGTCAAGCATTTAACTAACACTAAGCTAATTTCTACTTGTTTAAATCATCTTTGTAACTTATGTATGATCTGATATCTAAAGGGATATCATGATGTTAAATTTTAGTCCACTATTCCATTTCAGCAGAAACTTCTCTAAACTGCTTTCACTGAAAACTCTGAGGTTTTAAAATATGTACTAAACCATAACCTTAACCCTACATGGTGCCTGAATTAAAGAAGAACTGAAAAATGAATTTCTCCCGGAGAATAACGAAACAAAGTTGCAATCATTAAAACCACAACATTTCAGGTGCCATGCTGCTTGTCAGGGTGACAGGATTGTACGTGTACCAATCCTGTAACCAAAGCCTGAGAAAGGATATCGCAGCCATAATACATTACGTTGGTTCTTTAATATTTAAGAACAAAGGATTAACGTCACCTAACAAACAACAAGCATGCCATGGGGCGCCCTGGTGGCTCCCCACGTAGTGTACGTACCACGTAAAACTAAGGCTCTCTCCACTGTGACTATCTAATAAAGCAGAAACGTCCAAAAATTAATTGTCAAAAAAAGCCATGTTCCAATTCTCATCCAAAAACATAGATAAGTCACAGTTTTACCAATAAAGACAGATATATCACTCCTGTGGTTTACCAATGCTTGCTGTACTCTGTATGACTCAATTCCAAGAGAGCTTGGGAATTGAGGAAAGCAAATACTGTATAAATAGGGAAATGTTTGCTGCTGTCTTATGTATACATTTCTGTACATTTATGTGTAAGCACATGCATGTGACTATATACAGATGTATCCTTATGGTTATGCAGGCACTATAGGTGTAGATATATGTGTAAGCATGTGCAAAAGGAGGCATATCTGTACACTCTAACCCTGTTTCCTGTATTTTAAGGATATAGCATGTTTGTAGAGTGTAAGTTCTGGTGTTCCCACCCCATGTTGGGCGGGCCACCACAATGACATGGTGAGAAATAAATATATAAATAAATAATCATTCATTTACTCACATATGACAACATGGCTTTGAGTTCTTCATCACTTCTTACAGTGATTTTATCCCCCACCTCATCTTCATCTAAGAAACAAAGAAGCGTCTTCAAATTTGTATTGTGAAGCAAATCAACAAAATCATCCATTACGCTATCTACAATAAAGTCAGCAATGAAAAGCAGACCACATTTCTAATAAATAAAATCTGGATTAACAGATATGTTATTTTAGAGAAATTAGGTATAATCTGTTTTTGTTTTTGTTTTTTGTCTTTTTAATGCAAAAGGTTTATTATTATATGATGCAAATGTATAGGTTCTAATACAGTTTAATATTTCAAAAGCCAAGTTGTTAACATTGCTTTTGTTGTAACTGATTCCATATTTTGAAAACTCTCATATTAAATATCACTACTTTGATAAAAACAGGAGGAAAGAGAGTGACATAGTTGGAAAATGTCGAATGACATGCAAAGTAGCACGTGTGTCAATGTATCAAAACAACATCAAAAACAAACAATACCTGATATTCCTAATTTACTGCAACTGAAATGCAGTATGTAATTATTTTTATTGGTGACATCCTCAGCACTGGATGCAATACTATAAAGATGTCTACATAGATACATGTGGACTCAAGACTTTCAGCAAGCAAAAGCAGATGTCAGGTAATAGTTACTAGTTATAGTCATATTACTTTTCTCCTTAATGAATACTGTAACAATTTACAGACCAAAGTGTGTGTGTGTATATATATATATATATACAGTACAGGCCAAAAGTTTGGACACACCTTCTCATTCAATGCGTTTTCTTTATTTTCATGACTATTTACATTGTAGATTCTCACTGAAGGAATCAAAACTATGAATGAACACATGTAGAGTTATGTACTTAACAAAAAAAGGTGAAATAAATGAAAACATGTTTTATATTCTAGTTTCTTCAAAATAGCCACCCTTTGCTCTGATTACTGCTTTGCACACTCTTGGCATTCTCTCCATGAGCTTCAAGAGGTAGTCACCTGAAATGGTTTTCACTTCACAGGTGTGCCTTATCAGGGTTAATTAGTGGAATTCTTGCTTTATCAATGGGGTTGGGACCATCAGTTGTGTTGCGCAGAAGTCAGGTTACTACACAGCCGACAGCCCTATTGGACAACTGTTAAAATTCATATTATGGCAAGAACCAATCAGCTAACTAAAGAAAAACGAGTGGCCATCATTACTTTAAGAAATGAAGGTCAGTCAGTCCGGAAAATTGCAAAAACTTTAAATGTGTCCCCAAGTGGAGTCGCAAAAACCATCAAGCGCTACGACGAAACTGGCACACATGAGGACCGACCCAGGAAAGGAAGACCAAGAGTCACCTCTGCTTCTGAGGACAAGTTCATCTGAGTCACCAGCCTCAGAAATCGCAAGTTAACAGCAGCTCAGATCAGAGACCAGATAAATGCCACACAGAGTTCTAGCAGCAGACCCATCTCTAGAACAACTGTTAAGAGGAGACTGCGCCAATCAGGCCTTCATGGTCAAATAGCTGCTAGGAAACCACTGCTAAGGAGAGACAACAAGCAGAAGAGATTTGTTTGGGCCAAGAAACACAAGGAATGGACATTAGACCAGTGGAAATCTGCGCTTTGGTCTGATGAGTCCAAATTTGAGATCTTTGGTTCCAACCGCCGTGTCTTTGTGAGACGCAGAAAAGGTGAACGGATGGATTCCACATGCCTGGTTCCCACTGTGAAGCATGGAGGAGGAGGTGTGATGGTGTGGGGGTGTTTTGCTGGTGACACTGTTGGGGATTTATTCAAAATTGAAGGCACACTGAACCAGCATGGCTACCACAGCATCCTGCAGCGACATGCCATCCCATCCGGTTTGTGTTTAGTTGGATGATCATTTATTTTTCAACAGGACAATGAGCCCAAACACACCTCCAGGCTGTGTAAGGGCTATTTGACCAAGAAGGAGAGTGATGGAGTGCTGCGGCAGATGACCTGGCCTCCACAGTCACCGGACCTGAACCCAATCGAGATGGTTTGGGGTGAGCTGGACCGCAGAGTGAAGGCAAAGGGGCCAACAAGTGCTACACACCTCTGGGAACTCCTTCAAGACTGTTGGAAAACCATTTCAGGTGACTACCTCTTGAAGCTCATCGAGAGAATGCCAAGAGTGTGCAAAGCAGTAATCAGAGCAAAGGGTGGCTATTTTGAAGAAACTAGAATATAAAACATGTTTTCAGTTATTTCACCTTTTTTTGTTAAGTACATAACTCCACGTGTTCATTCATAGTTTTGATTCCTTCAGTTAGAATCTACAATGTAAATAGTCATGAAAATAAAGAAAACGCATTGAATGAGAAGGTGTGTCCAAACTTTTAAGGTTAATTAATAATTTTGTCATTTTTGTAATATTAAAATTGGAATAATCCAAAACCTATAATAAAAAAAATGTTCTACTGACTTAACCACCAATTATTATAATTCATCTCCATCATAACTGGTAAGCAAACAAGTCCTCCTTTTTTTCTTCCAATAACCTATTTACATTTACTGTCTGCTGAGGCTAGTACTTCCTGTCTATTCTTTATTTGTATGTCAAAGTCACATTACTACATTATCAAGCATAAAAGAAGAAAGAATAAGACCAGGGAAGTGATGTTTTCATCTTTGTTTTTAAAAATGCATCATAGTCATGAGATTTTGTCGGCCATCCCATTATAACTGACTTTGATAATTAGTGCATTTTTGAAATAGCTCTTAGTTTAGTGCAAATGGAATTAGTATCTTGTTAGACCAACTTAACTATGTGTAAAAATGCTTCCAACACATGACAAGTGAAAACCTTTACAGTCTAGTGAACAAAAGTAATACAAGCCAAACTTACAGTCAAAAGCAGTGATGGTTGCTTCGGGCATGACATCTCTGATAGCAACCTGAAAACGTTTCGTAGAGTCAATTTAGTGCACACTGACAACCACAAAGACCTCACTTTAAAGGTTTGCTATAAAGCTTAGGTAGTTAACATAGGATTTATCTACATTTACATTTGTACTAGACCAAATTAAAAGAACATGGTGCCAAAAATATACACCCCAACATCTGGTGATGTCGAGGGCAATGATAAACTGTAATGCAGTTGCTAGAGGGCTCGTACGCTGCCCAGCTTAATATTCACTCAAAATGACTTGTAACTTCGCTGTGCACTGTATTATCGACTAAAATGTCAAAGAAAAGGCTAAAGTGACGTTGAATGGGGTGGCTATCTCGCTAGCACTTTGAAAAACTCACCAGCAAGTCGTTGAAGTTCAACGAAGATGGACAGTCGACGGATGAGTCCATGTCGCCAGACGGTGTTTTAATGCGGATCACTATTCCCTCGGTGTCCATTGCGCACAGGTTATTTAAGACAAGTAAAAGCATAACAGGGAGATATGAAGACTCATAATACCACTTAGCTGGCTGTCTCAGGTAGCGAGCTAATTTCCTGCAGTGGTTTGCTAGCGACACTTGCTAGCATCCTGTTTCAGTTGACACACAGACACACAAACTGCTGCAGTCTGAACGAAGATTTAAAAAATATATAATACTAATAAAAACGAGTCAGTTAATTTAGAACCGCCGAAAAGGGAAGTCACGACTAGCCACACCACAGGTGGGGTATTATGTTCACTTTCAGATTTGATTCACCCACACTACAGGGCAAAGTTTCAGTAGATAGCGTTAGCTGACAGATTTTGACATGCAGCTGCTAGTTTCCAGGAAAACATTACTGCCCGTTTTTTCCTAGGATGGCGAAGGCACATTTTATTTTACATTTTATTTTGGATTATCGTCAAGGTTAGGGTTAGGATTCGGGTAAGGTTAGGGTAAGGGTTGGGCATAAATGTGTTATTACTAAGATTAGGGAAAGGCTGTAGAGAATGAATGGAAGTCAATTAGGTCTTGCTTTCGCTATCCTAGGAGAATAATATTGCGCCCGGTAGCGTTTCCGAATCAACATCCGGTTGATATTTCCAAAATAAAAACTTTAATTTGACAATATGAAACTATTAACACATTTCTAGCACTGAAGGTACATAGGGCATTGTCCCAGCAAAGCAGTGTCACTGTTAAGTATGAGTATTGATCATAACATATTGTTTTATAGCTTTATGTGTACTGAATGGACCACATGGCTGAACACAGTCACGTGACATAGGCACAGCTGGCAGTGAAAGGCCATCCTAACATCTGTGTCAACTGTTTTGATATGCTGTCAATAAATTCATCAAACAATTTTAAAATAGGATACATTTGACCTCTATTCCCTAAAATTGTTATATTTCTGTCAAAAGGAGATCAGTCATGAAATCAGTCTAAGTATGTATGAGGTAAACTGTATGTATGAGGTAAACTGGTTTTGTTATGTGCAGTACAGTGACTTGTACACCCAACAACCAAAACAGTTTAACATTAAAGTAAATCAACTGTATTTAAGATGAAACTTTAAAAATAAATATTTTGAAATACATTTTTGGTAAGTCAGTCACTGCTCACTGCAGAAAACATGCCATCTCAGTTATAACTACCACAACTTTTTGACACCACAGAGCTTACACTGAAACACTTTAAAGGAAACTCTTCTAGTCTAATCTTCTAGTCTTTATTGAGGCAGTGCTCCGCAACAGAGCGTATAATTATTGTACAAGTCAGCCTTTTATACTGAAGTAGGCTTAACAATTGCTCCATCAGCAGAGGAATGTAACTGTATTTTCCTTAGAAGGCTCCCTACTTGAACAGTAACCTTGATGACAGATCACATTTACTGGAATGTACCAAGGCGCACAATAATTATTTGTGGCTAAGATTGAAAAGAATGTATCCTAAGGATAATACACCCTTTAAATTTGGCCTCAGATCACTATTATAAATGCTCAGTCAATTCTCAGATGCTGTTTGAAAGTCCAACAGTTTCTCTCAAACAGAGATGGAATATTGACAGGACTCCTGCAGCCTTGACAGTTCACTTATGGAAACTTCTTTTTACCGAGATTAGCACAATGTATAAGTGAGCCTGTGCGCTCCTGACTGTGGCTTTTGAAGTATTTGAAGAGATTTTTTTTCTCCCTTCTCACTGTGGAGTAACACAGCATTAGTATTTAAAGATTTCCACTTGGCATGAGTCATTAGCGTATAATTGAATGTACAACAAAGGGCACTTAAACCATTGTTGATTACTGCCTTATCATTGAGGAGCTGAATCAGTCTGTCTGCCTGCTCACCAAACAGCTCTCATTGCGGTTCCAAGAACAAGACATTGATTCCCGGGCAAAGCAAAGTCTCGTTTTCTGTTAATTTACATTGCTGTTTTCACAAAGCTGATACCCAAGTCTGTTGACCAGGATTATGTGTAATGATAAGCAGCTGTTAAAGGTCCTTCTGTTTCCCCGTGGCCTAGACCTGACTGAACATGCAGCACGAGAAAACAATATCAATGAGACGCCACTGTGCCACTCATTGCCGTAGGTTGGGTTTCACTGGCTCTCATCCTGAGCAAAAACAAAAGTCTCTGCCCCTGAGTGGCCTGTGGCTGAACTGTTCCACAAACTGCTACCGTGTCTTTTCTTTAAGTGACACGATGGCTTTCAAAAGCTCAGTGATCACATAAAATATGGAAAGCACTGAGTCCCATCCTGCACAAACTCTGCCCTATCTAAATCAACAAAGGGTGAGAGCTTAAGTGAGCAAGAGTTCAAAGGATAAAGCCATCATATTATTGCAGCAGATTAACTACATAGAATTGACCCTGTTTCTGTTTACATATCCTGGACGTGGCCTGGGCGAAAATGTGGTGGCAGGGTTAAATTGCATAATCACTTTTATAATAATGCTATGAGAGGAGGGTTTTGGGTGTGGTGTTGGGTGTGGTAGTGAGGTAAATGTTTGCTCTGTTGTTTGCTCTTGTTTGTTCTCTCTCTCTCTCTCTGTCTCTCTCTCTCTCTCACTCACAGGTTGGAAGTTCATTGCGTCAACCCATCCTTAACTTTTCTCATCACTTCCACTTGTTCCAGCAGCTCGGTAAAAGGCCCACTGATTTCCATGTAATGCCTGAAATTATTACTTTGCCTAATTGTTACAGGAGAGTAAAGAGCAAAACAAAGCCAGGTTATCAAGCCTCCTGATTAATGCCTCCACCAGCACTGCCCTCTGATGAAAAGCAGGGGATCTATATGGCACTTTGTCAAACACGCTCTCCCAGGACGTGATGTTAGGGCCTTCTGCTTTAGGGGCAGTGAGGATGAAGCCAAGTCAGCAATCCACATTATCAGAAATCAAAGTCCTGACTTAGCTAGGAGGAGAAAGTGGAAAAGGAAGGCCAGCATTCACTGTCTGGTAATTAAAAGCCATTTTATCAGGCCTCCTCTCCCGCCTGTGTCTCTTTTCTTGCTATTGACAAGCTGCTTAGTGTAAAGTGAGCTCAGTTTGACTCTAAATATATGAGGCACACTTATTTAACTTTTGCTGCAAAGAGGGAAAAACAAGCAAAGAAGCCTGTAGCACAATTCTAAAATTGTCCATACTTACTTTTAAAGTTTAAAGCTTTGTAAGTATTTCACTAATTTACGCATTAATGAATGAATTAATTCACATATTGATTTACTTATTTGAGTATAAATTATTATTTTTCAAATGAATAGAAATTTTGCTAAATATGTAGGCTTGTCCAGCTGTCAGAGATCCTTGAAAAGGGATAAAGATAATCATTATTATCATTATCATTATTATTATTATTATTATTATTATTATTATTATTACCATTATGGAATGCGCTGAGGTCGGCACTTCTAATGCCAATGTAGAAGATCTTGAAATACAGTTTGTGCATTATAACCACCGTTTGTAAAACTCCTATTGTTCTGTTCCTGTGCAGTAATAGAAATTGTTTAAAGGAGCACAAAGTAAAACTGCATCGGACTGATTGAAGTGATGACCCTTTATACCCAGCTGACAGAAATTGTAGGACAAGCATGAAATTTGATGGTTGAATCTACATGGCTCTGAAACCACGTAAATTCATCGTACACAAATCTGCGCGGTCCTCATCGTCAGACTCTGATAAATTATGTGCTTAAATCCACATTTTGTTGTCAGTTGAGTCTGAATGATCCTTACTTCGTTTGACACTCAATTTTGTATTTTGCAACTTTAACCTGAAAATTTCTCTGTTGTGATATCAGGCCTGACTTCCCTCTATGGCTACTTCTAGCTTGGACCAAGTGATTTGGAGATAGCCTCACAAAGGAGGAGGAGCTGGACCTTCTGGAGCTGAGCGGGGGCAACGTGGTGTGTGTCCAGCATCCCGACGGCAGCACCGACAGCTTCCAAGTCAAGTATCCAGATGCAAACGCTCCAGTTGAAATAGAGCTGTGTCTCCTCAGCCTTGAAGCCTCAAGCCTATTGTTTATTGATGCTGCCAGAGTCCCTGCTCAGATCGATACCATCCCTGTCAAATGGGCCTTCAACACACAGACTCCAAATTGAGGTCAGGATATGTGTGTGTGTCTGTGTCTGCGTGTGTGTGTATGTGTTAGGAGGGGGCCTTATGGCACTTCTGCCGATGTGAAACGCCTCAGACGCTGCTATCATTTGTTACACCTTAATTTAAAGTTCATCTCCAAGTTGACCTGTGATGAAACATGGGGAGTTTGTGGCCGAGTGGTGTGAGAATTATGAGGAAATGCGCCAATATATGGACGGGCGGCCTCTGGAAATGGATTGTGTGACTACCTCTAGACTTGCATGCTCGCTTTACTATTCTCCATATATTTCAGATTCACCTCAGAGATCCCCTTTATGACTGCGTGTTGTTTCTGTTGTTTCTAATAAAGAGGAAATATTGGTGCCTTCCTGACCCACTCATAGGGGCCATACAAAAATTTATGGGGCGTGTCTGTTCCATAGAGGCTGCTTTGGAGCTAAGCCCGGCATAAATAAAACGTCACCAACTCACCACAGCTCTATATGCCCTTCTTTCGCACTGTGGTCAAGTGACTTTATTGAACGGAAAATATGACTACTTGTCTATGTTTTTTTCAATATGATACATTTTTTGCTGTATTCCTGGAATCCTTTCATTTTATTATTGGCAACACATATTATGTAATAGGGAATTTCAGCCAAGCAATCAGATTAGTCAAAAAGGTCAAAATTGCTACACCCATATATTCTGGGCTTTTTTTTTTTTTTTTTTGTTCCCCCACTAGCTCTTGTGGAAATCATGGAGCTAGTTAATGTTCTTGATCTGCACTGTTTTATATTCTCATAATAACATATGTTGAGGGAAGCTTTCCAGGCAGTCAACATGCCTTGGTAAATTTTATCTAAAAGCTGTAATACACTTGAAAGCATTCTTCACTGTGATTATGGCTCGCCTCATACCCCTTGCATCACTGACTATGGTGTCCGTAATCATAGTAAGGAAAGCCCTCTTGGGTATTACAGATATATTAGCCTCATATATTTTCTGATTCAATATTGACTGTCTGTGTAAGTGTAACTGTAACAGTGAAGTCACGGGCTTGGCAGACTTGCAATTTGCAACCTCATACATACAGGATACCAACTGAACAAAAGAAAGACAAGTGTCTTTTTTTTTATTGTCTCTTTCCAAAGTCGCATTGAAATTTTTTCTTTTCATTCTTTCTTCAGTCAAAAGTGATGAAAAATTGAGATTAATGCACAATCCATGAGCAACTGATGGGTTACAATGCATTATAATAACAGGTAGAACACTAATAGATAATAATAATGATGATACAAATCATAAACAACTATTACAGAATAACCTAATCAACCACATAATTTCAAATCTGTGTGTGTGTGTGTGTGTGTGTGTGTGTGTGTGTGTGCATGCTGTATACGTGCTTGACTGTGGCCAGAAAGAGTGACCTTTCTCTAACCACACATTGCTTTGGCGCAGAGTGTCAGGTGGCCTGTTTGTCAGCTGAAATATTCATCAAACAGATCAACGGAAAGTCTGGCTGCCTTTTCAACTGACAACTGCATGTCAATAATTGATAGGGAATGAGGTAAATGACTTAGCGAGTGTTTGGGGGGGTGGGGTGGGGGGGGTCCTTCTCTCTGTAAGTGATGCCTGTGACCTTTGGTGTATGAAAGAAACCCTGTTATTATCATGGTCATTGGTCACATGTCATATATATAGCCAATGGCACAATGCACTGAATAGTGAAAGTAACAAAGCGATTAAAGTTTAAAAATAACAATAATATTAATATAAAAGGAGGGGAAAATGCCATTATCTTTCTATAATCGCAGTTATCACTTCTATGGCAATTTCTTTTTTGATGTTGTTTTTTGTAAAGGTGTGATTGCAATACAGATAGCATAAAAAACTGTTTTACCAAAACAACAACATCAAGAAAAAGTTTATCCCATTACAGCATGTTTACATATTCTGTAGAGACTCTGATTGCATGCAGAGAAGCATGCACACAATGTATTTATTTAGCTATTTATTTATTTGTTAGCTGCCTTCCACATGAGAAAAAAAATGCTGTAAACTATGTATTATTTTTGGAATTGCATGTCAACAGGTACCTTTAAAATTATTTTAGCAGATGGTTCAAAAGCCACAGAAGACCTATTTGACAGTTTTATAGATAGATAGATAGATAGATAGACAGATAGATAGATAGATAGATAGGTATACTTTATTGATCCCAAACTGGGTAATTCAGGTGATTAGAAAACCGTGGAGCGTGTTATTAATGCTGTTCAAATAGTGTCACTATAACAAAGAAATGAAAGACCATTCTTCAACCAGAGGATGAAGGTTCAAGCATCTGTCTTGCTGAAGTGTCCTTGAGCAAGACATTGACTCACCTATTAGCTCCAGGAGTGTTGCTCTGTAGCTGTAACTGTGACCTTTGACCTCTCCAGAGGGGGGCGAGTGAAAGAGATTTTTTTTACTCTTAAAAACTGGTTAAAGTTTCATGTTATTCCATTGTTGCTAAGTGGCATGGTACAGATATTATCCCCAGGCGGTGTTTGATCGTATGAACTATCAGCACCAAATTGGAGGCTAATTTATGGGCAGCAACATATCTGATGGTTTGTCAATAGAAGGTGTGGTTGGACTGTTGGTCTTTTCTGTCGGTCTAAATTCCCCTGACTGCCAGCGCATTCAAATCTTTAGCCCTGTGCCGGCTTTTTGACCGCAGCTCCTAACAACCAATAGTGGCTCAACAGCATTTTTATAGTTTCTTAAAGAGACATATCTGTCTGGAGCACCAATGCCATACAAACACTTCAAGTATGAAGAGGTGTACATCTGTCAGCTGACTTAAAAAAAACATCTGGATGAAAATTGGATGGAAAGGACTATAAACACTTGTAAATTATCATACCAGTTAAAGAGACTGTTTCTGTGATGTGTTGCTATAGTGCTGATAGCTAAATCACTTAGCACTTTTCTGAGCAAGGTTACAATGTGCTGGAAAAGGGCCAAAATAAATACATTGACAAACACTCAACTATAATGGAGGGAAAATGCACATTAGCTGGCCGACTCAAAAACCAGAAATAGCACAAGGTTATGTAACAGTATTGCAGCACTATCATTACAAAGAGTGCATATGAAAACAACAGAGTGGGCTTGAATGTCAGCTTTAAGCATATGCATTAAATAAGCATCAAACTGAATTTAAAATGGCAAGTGATTATACTGAATGACGTCCTTACTCACTTTTTGGTTGTGTTATATTGAGAGTAATGAGTGTCATAAAAAAAAAAAAAAAAATGTAGACAATTTTCCGATCACGTCCTCTAGTCAGGTCAGCTAATTAGATTCTTGCCGGCAGCAGATGCTTGATCGTCTTGCAACTTTAATCGAGAGTTTTGAAAAAGTCAGAATAGTTTAGTCTGCAGTAAAATAAGAATCTAAAGATCCTGTTACAGATATATACCAACACTGGGCAAAGTCAGAAATGCACTTGAACACTAAGCCAAATGTTCAAAAGCTGCCATAATGTTGGAGGTGTCAACAAAAACAAAGAAGCTGCAATGATATAACTGAAAGACATTTTACACTCACCTAGACCTTGTCATACACTGACCGTGGCTTATGGTGTAACTCTGTTGGTCTTATTCACTTGTAAACTGGTTTACAAGTGAATAGAGCGGTTACCCATCCCTTTTCAGCCAGTGATTTCTGGCACCGTGCACTCAAGCTTGATGGTACTTTGCAGATTCTGAACTTGTAAGGGAGCAGTTTCAAGCCATCAGAGTCAGTCTCCCCATCAGTCTCCGTTTGGTGGCACAATGTGGTTTCTAAACCGCTGAGCAAACACTTTCAAGCCAGATGGGTCAGCTGTGCTGTTAGCCAATTGTGAGATTGACAGTGAAGTTAGAAATTATTGGTTGAGATGTTGCCGGCCAACTGTAAGCGTGTCCGTGCCGCGTGAGTAGTGCAGGTGAGTGTTGGTATAAGCAGCACTGACAGCAGACAGAGAGGAAGATTCTGGGATGTCGCAATTTACTGTTGAGCCTCCTGGAGGTGCTGTGGGTGTAATTCAATGAAACGACTGTGATGGGACACACAGAAGGCATTGCAACCCAACCACCTTTCCTCCAACACTGAAGCCAATTTTCTATATATTTATTATAGCTTAATAGCACAGGAGATACTTACAGTGGATCCTGTGTGCTGGTAAATTGCTTTAAATAACTGGAGAAGAGACCCTTCCTTTCCCAGCATGCTATTATATTCTTTCTAGATGAACAAACAGAGATATTAACAAAAAATGTCTCACACTTGAGTGCCGGCTGTGTAAGCTACAATTCAAAGAGCTTTTAAAGGAACAGGGAAGAAAAATGGTCGAGGGTTATCTGAAGTGCAAATTTCTCATAGCCATATATAAGGAGTTCTGACTATACTGTATCAACTCTTTGCATTACATGCTTCACTTTTTTGTGTGTTTTAATTGCTGTGTAATACAAGCTCGGACTGAGTCATTTGTTCCTTTACAAATTAGCAGCAAAGTCAAAATCAGTAGTAAAAATAACTGCAAGCCCATCTAAAGAGGCTGAAATAGAAGTTATATAATATCAGCCATCCAGCCCTTGTTGAATGCCTACAGTATCTGTTAATACAAAATTAAAATTGCAATATAGAGTGAGTAAAAAAAAGCAACTCAGCTTAGATATATTTTTCATTAATAATAACAAGCTTGAACAGTTCTTTTATCACCACTTGGCTGGAAACACTTTTGCTCGCGTATTTGATTTTAGGATTTAAAAGTTGCATTTTGCTGGCCATAAAGCCTCATACTGCGTGTAATATACTTGAGGGCAGTTTTGCAACAATCAACATCTAATGCCTGTAAGATGTATATCAGAATATTTCAGAATATAAAAAGATGCTTGCAACATTTGGTGGGGAAATACAGGTGTGTATAGCTGTCACAGTAGGTATCCCTGTCCAGTTAAATCAGGGTTGGGTTATGTGTGTATGCATGCACGCCTATGAGTGTGTGTGTGTGTGTGTGTGTGTGTGTGTGTGTGTGTGTGTGTGTGTGTGTGTGTGTGTGTGTGTGTGTGTGTGTGTGTGTGTGTGTGTGTCCACTATCCCATTGTGGACCATAACAAAGCCCTCTGAAATACAACCTCCGGGGGTCTTACCTGGATGTGCCTGCCCCCCACTTTTTCATTAAAAACTGCAATCCTGCAGCTGAGGCTCTGTTACACCACAATGTGCCAGAACTACACAAGGGCAAACATATGCGACCTGCAGCCAACCTTCAAATATGCTCCAAAAGATAGATCTTTTTCTCTTCTATCTTTTACAACAGGTTTGAATGCAAATTAATGCAGACCATTTTCAAAGAATAAGTGCCTGTCTGTGTTTTGTAGGTGTGGATCTGCCGCCTGTCTCTGCCATTGTTGATGGCCTTGTTCTGTTGTTTTCCCATGCTACCCTTGATTTAATATTGAAACGCCTGCATATGGAAATGAGTAAGGAGTCTGGTCACTAAGTCTAGCAGATCTATGGTGGTGGATAGAGTTCACAATTTATTTTTTTATTAATTTATTAAGCCCATCGCTTTGTACACGTATTACATAGCAAACCGTATGAAAAGTAAATCTTTTTTTTTTTTTTTTCCAATGTGAATGTCAAGTGTTATTTTTATTTATTTATTTTTTTGGCTCTTACTATCTTTCTATTGGCAACATTTTCCC
Organism: Myripristis murdjan; assembly: GCF_902150065.1. Classification (NCBI taxonomy): domain Eukaryota; kingdom Metazoa; phylum Chordata; class Actinopteri; order Holocentriformes; family Holocentridae; genus Myripristis; species Myripristis murdjan. Next base: position 34,498,329 of record NC_043982.1, on the reverse strand, counting down.
CTGCACATGAGGTGAAATTTTAACCGATCCATTCCCTGGACTATCATTATTATTTTGCAGGGCATGTGAGAGCAGCAGAGGTATTGGAGTGAGGTAATTGAAGTGTCCTGGACCAACCTGCTCCTGTGAGATGTGAGAGCAAAGTAGCAATGTAATTACAGGTCATAAGTTGACCACCTCAGAACCAAAGCAAGCGCAGGGACAGCTGAGCTTGTCAAGCACCTTGACACACACACACACACACACACACACGCACACACACACGCACGCACACATGCACACACAGTCATAGTTGTAACAAAATCCTCAGTATCTACTGTCATTCCCTTCTTGTGTAACTGTACATCGTATCACCAAATCTTCAACGCTGTGAATGTATTTGCAAACTGCATATTTTATCATTGCTGAATACCTCTGCTGGGCAAGCATCTCACTGAGAGCTGTTCTCAAGTCAGTCCATGTAATACTACCCCCTAGTGGTGGTAGAAGAAGGAACAATTGGGTCAGAGGGTTGATGTCACAAGGGGGGGGCGGAGGAATCATGAACAATCAGATAAATACCATGAGGGATAAAGCGAAAATTTGAAGGGTTTTATTTACCACCCTAAAAAGGTAAAAGGGTGACAAAGCCAATAATAAAATTAAATGGATGAAAAATGAATAACAGAAGTGAGTAACGGCAGTGAGCATCTTTAATAAACTGAACCCAAAAAGAAAATACTAATGAACTAAACAAACAGAAAACAGACTGAAACACAAATTACTATGACTGACAAACTGTGGGTTTATACAGCAACCTGGCCAATGCTAATTAAACAATAAAGATACAGATGCTGAAATCTAATTACAACATGAAAAATGGTCCTCAATTTTGATCTCATGGCTCGTCTGCTGGAGCAGCATTTCTTGGTCTGTAGATTCACAGTGATCATACTGAAAACCGTAATTATACAGATTTCCAAAATCCGACTCCTCATTTGGACTGTAAACAGCCTCCACCTGGTGAAGCGGTGAGGCTGGTTTGGGATGAGTCCCGCGTCACATTTCAAGTGCTCCCCAGCTCCCCCACCACCCCCATCCCACCCCAGTCGTGTCATTTGTTATCGCCTCATGGCTCCTCCGGTTCTCTCTGCAATTGGCCAGGCTCCTCCGGGGTGAGGGGTCAAGCCTTTAAAAGGGAATTACTTCATTGACACAATAAGAGATGACAGTTTATTTGACGTCTTACCGCCACTTCACTCCCCTCCTATATCCAGGCCCACCCCGCATCCTAACTACACCCAGGGGAGCAGTGGACATACTGTGTGTCTGTGTGTGTAAGAGAGAGAGAGAGACAGAGAGTGTGTGTGTTATATGTGTATCTGTGTTCATATGTATTCATATGTAACTTTTTTTTCTCTCCAACCCTCTGCATTCAAACCATTAAACCATGTTAGCACTTCTTACTATTACACAGATATTGATATATTGCAGCTGAATTAAATTCTCACTGTGTAGGAGATTATTAAACCATCAGTTTGCACTAGTATCAGTGCATACAATGTATTTTGTGAGTGTGTGTGTGTGTGTGTGTGTGTGTGCGTGCGTATCACTGCATCCCTGTCAGGTGTATTTAGAATGAATAGACTGCAGATGTTACTTAGGATTCAAGCACAGTGCTGTGGCGTCTGTGTGAATATGCAAGTGTGACTGTGTGTGCGAGAGTGTGTTGTTGTGTATGTGTGTGTGTGTGTGTGTGTGTGTGTGTGTGTGAGAGAGAGAGAGTGATTGACACCAGACGTGTGTGTCAAACCCAGAGGGACAGGGAGAGGCCATGCAGCCAGTCTGGCAGGTCATTATCAGTGTGTCACACAGCAGCGTGACGGGTACTTCCTCTGAGACAAAACACAACACAACACACACGCAAACACCCCCCCGCCACACACACACACACACACACATACTTGCACGCATGCACACAAAACACCTTTACCGAGTCAGTGACGAATGCCTATCCAAGCCAATCAATTGGACAATCAATTGGAGACCAACTGGCAATCCCCTGCAATCAATACGCCCCTTGTTGCCTGGCTCCAGAAGTGCCACAATGGCTGTGGCACTTAATTAAGTTGTTAATTGCTGTGTTAAGCTTTCTCAGGTACACCCTCCCTAGATGGTAATTGAGAGTGGCTGGACAATTCAGCAATCGGCAGCACTTTGCTAAATTTAATCACAAATCCAAGTAATGGCAAAGGCTGTAATATACCAGGGTGAAACAACCACTTTAGTGTCAATTTGTTGGGGGAGAAACAGTGGAGACTCATTACAGTATGATTTCTGGAAACCTGACATAATGCAGAGTTCTACAATTCTACTGGACCATGTTTAACACACATTTCAGGACCCAGTCGGCTCAATGAATCACCCAGTGCAGCACACAATATTTAGCTTTTTCAGGGATGATGAGGTGTGTCTTGGGTAAAGAAACAACCAAACCAGATGGATACCGCACAGTTTAATATGTATTAAGTTACTGACTGTTAATACTAACTGTTCTCCTGATGTATATTTGATTTTTTTTTTAATCAACAGCAGTAAATTGTGTGTTCGTTGTTCTCTTTCGCTCTGTGCCGCAGAGTAAATCGATGTCTTTGAAAACTGTGTTGCATATTCTGTTTTCAATTTGAATGTAGCGGCTGTTTCATTTTCAGCTTTTATCTTTTAGTTTACAACTGTCCTGAATAAAGACAACATTTGCAGTTGCAACAGTTGTAGCTGCGCTGGACATGCCGTAATGTGATATCATGTTTCCTATATTAGGCAATTTCAATGTGGAAATAAGAAAAATGCCCCGCCAAACAACAGAAATGTCACAGAAATACAAGGCACATTGCAAAGGTATATTGACAATAGATGTATTTTAATCAGTATTTATCTCTTTCAGGTTGGATTTTCTCTTTCACCAGAAATGTCATGTTACTGTTATGATCTTGATCTTCAGTTTGTGTGCGTGAGCCAAATTTGGTTTAGTTATGAATCCATAAAGTCAGCTAAAGATTGGTCGTCGATGTCTTGTGCCCCCTCAGCAGTGTGACGTTTGGTGGATAGAAAGTCAGTCTGATGGAAGTGAAGCTCGATGAAATCACACATCACAGGAAGCCCTGGATCTCCAGCATGATGAGAGCGTAACAGATATTCACATGTCGACATGGAGCTGACCAAGGTCACGGCAAAAATGTGAATTTTGATTTTTGATCTCGTAGATTTTCCCCCACAGCAGGGGCAGGGGCGTATCAGCGCTGCTTCCAACCAGGGTGGGGCTCATAGTTAGGCCGCTGCTGGCTGGCACTTTTATGGTGTTATTAGCACATTCTACCGCGTTCTCTTGGTGTTAACACATCTCTTGTAATCCCATTACTTTCAACACTCAAATGGAATTCAGATGGAATGGTATTGCTATAGTCCTCCATTTTAAGAGACGATTCCAAACACAGCGGGCGTCCACATTCTTATCCCTGCTTTGCTGGTAAATTAGAAGTGCACAGGCAGGAGCGGGAACCAAGTGCGTATCAAATCACCATTACAAAATAGGACCTTTTTACCTCTCACATAACACGAACGTCTCCGCGGCAGCCAGCCTCTTGTGCGGCTCCCAGAGAGGTTCACAAAGTGCTGCGTAGTGCTTCAGAGGCGTGATAAGATGTGGTGTGGTGTAGTGGAGCAGGACACGTGGAGGTAGCAGCGAGACAATGAGAAACAACCACTGCTGCTCTAGGCTCTGTGAACAGGCTTGCCATTGATTAAAACAGCAAGGTGTGCAATAAAGCGCAAGGCAAAGTGTTGCCTTCCATATGGACCCCCGGACCCTTAGGCTCTGGCCACCAATCGGGCCTTTCTGTCTGCCACTGTTCCCCCTTTCTCCTTCCTGCCTCTCTCTCTCTCTCCCTCTCTCTCTCTCTCTCTCTCTCCCTCTCTCTCTCTCTCTGTCCCTTGGTCCCCAGATGGTAAAAACAATTTTCCAGCCCTGTCTCTCTCTGCTGCTGCCCGCCACTCTGCAACCACAAAGGGCCCTGGCCGTGGTTCAACCGTTTACTCCAGTAATTAACAGCACCCATACCACAACAATTACAGTCACTAGGCTCCTACATTCTCTCTCTCTCTCTCTCTCTCTCTCTCTCTCTCTCACACACACACACACACACACATATGCACACAGACACAGTGGTAACAGTGTCATACTGTGAATTAAAAGGGAAGCTAATAGCCAGGAGCTGCAAAAATAAAATTAAAAAAGTATTACCAAAAAGGTGAAAACAACATGCTGGGGCTACTGCAATGATTACCTCATAATTAGACGACACAAAGCTCTCCCACTGTCTAGTGGCAAAACACAGTAATTACTGCCATGACAGAAAATCAAAGGCTACTTTGTAAGCAGAGGGAAAAATTAACATTTCAGGCCCTGAAGCTGTATGTCCTGATTAGAAAGATATTAAATCAATGCATCGCTAACTGCTAAGCGTAAATACGTCCGCTTCTGAAGGAGTCTGTAATTGCGAGAGTAAAAACAGTGGGTTTCAATTGCCCAACGATGTGGCATGACTTGTAATGGCAGTATTATGTGGCAAATGCACACTCCTTTTGTTATCGGATGATACACTTCAAGCAATGTGTTTACATGGTGAAGATCAAAGCGTGATTTACATTTAATTGCCGGAGGCCCTCATTTTATTACGTACCACTCAGCATGCTGTAATGTGCCAGAGCAGTTTGCTGTATACCATCAATACACTGCAGGATTTATTTAGGATGTATTTTCATAGGTTTTTACTTGCAAGGAGACAGGCAAAATGGCTGCTGCAAAATGCTCACAGATAATTGCATGCATGGCATTAAGGGAAGGTAAATATGGAAGTGCTGGTTTTCTTTTCCATCTTAAGTCTGTGATACTTTTCATTAATTATATTTTCTGTTGCCTCTGCAAACTGCTAGCTTTTGTTTCTTGTCCTTTGTTTGTTTTTGTCCCCTTTTCGACCACTTCAAGAGCCAGGCCATTACTGTGAATGAACATTTGTTCTTAATTTTCCTTCTTGGTAAAATTAAGGTTAAATAAAAATAAAATAAATGAATATAATGATAGCCATGACCTACAAAAACAAATTTAGACATGCAGATAGCTGTTAGCTGTTTTATTAACTGTAAGTGGGGGACGTCCCTAAGGTTTTTAGCCTGTTTTTAGAATTAAGGTTCTCCACTTACAGAATATAAATACCATATATTAAGTACTTAGTGTTTGATTTTACCCACACGACCAGCCTCTCCCTCCTCCATCAATATTCATCTTAAAGGGAGTTCAATTGTTCATGCAAACTAGTGAAAAGCAAAGGTAAAAAAAAAAAAAAGCTCTCCATAAATGTTTATCTAAAACAAAAGGCCAGATTGTTAATTATCAGAAAAGTCACCTCCTATCCAAATTGAGAAAAAGGATTGCAGATGTCTCACCTTGTCTAATCTACTGGCCTGAACATTGGGCAATTGACTCATTAAAAGCCACATGGGTTGTGACCCACCTAGTTTCCGTTCCTGTTTAAATTGATAAAAGCTGCTGGTGGGAAAGCCGGCCGATCCCTGGCATCTTTAACGTGCCCACAATGGGCTCCTTGGGAATGCAACTAATTACTTCACATCTGTATTATTTGCTCCGCGTGGAATTCTGCCTTCTGTCACCATTGCCGAGCGATGCCAGCTTGGACTAACAGTGATTTATCTAAGTGACACTTCTGGCACAGATTCACATCAAAGCGGCACCAAAATCAATAGGGGAAAACATGGGGAAGACAGGGAGGAGGAACTTTTTTCCCTTCAGCAAAACTGTCATGCATAAAATCCACTGGCATAAATAAAGCACGCCTATGCTTGCAGGTTTGCTGAATCAGATTGGGTGGAAATAAGATACAAGCTGTTTGTTAATGGTAGCTTAAAGAAAGATTTTCACAACTACAGCATATTTTGGGAACATCAGTCTCTACCGCTCGGTGTGACACAGCAATGCTAATGTAGGGTATGTGCCAACTTCATGCAAGACCAGCTTCTAGTGACCTCTATTGTATATTAAGTGAACTACAAATGGTGAGTGGCCAGAGCCCGCTCTATTGTGAATTATACAGACCCAGCACGATGAGCCAGCCATTTCAAAGGATTGAGAAGAAATTTGTGATTTCTGAAAATATACATTAGTTCAGATCATTCAAAAGAATTGCAGATGTTCACATCAGCTTCTTTTTGCTACATGACATACACATACATTAGTGGTAAAAAGAGGTTTAAGGCAGGCTGCGTTATGGAAAACAGTCCGATCACTGTCATCATTGCCCTCATTATTTGTAAATATGAATCCGTTTGTCTTGCCACTTGCTGTACCTTTTGTGAGATCAAAATTTGTCAAGCATGTATGCAGATTATTCACTGCGGTAAGAATTTAGTGTATCTGCAAGTGCACCCCTGAATACATAAAAAAGGGAAATCCCATCTGCATCTGATGAAAACCTCTTTCTGAAACTCTGTAAAAAAGTTGCTCCAGTAATGCGATATGGCAGCTTGGTGATTCTCTCCTTTCAAAGTAAGAATGACATGGGACCAAAAGGTCAAAAGCAGTGTAATTTTCCTTTAAAGATATCATGAGAGCAGAAAGTGCTGTCCGATTCACTTGATGAGTTACTATCTCCCCAATGAGCCCCCAGGTGGCATGAAACATCTCAGCATGAGGCACCACAGCCGTTGCACACTGTTCCTCTCCAGGAAACAAACAAATTGAGGTCTCAGTAAATAAAAAAAAAAATAAAAAAATCCCCCTGTACTCACAACCTCGAGGCTTGAAGGTGATAGCTGCTGCTTGGAATGCATGCATATAACTATATAGTTAAATTAAAACAAATTTACATGATAGGGTTGATTATTTAAACACAAGTTGGGAAAAAAAGACTTCAACTTCTTAATTATTCTTTCACACTGCATTTCCCATGCTCACAGTCGCCTTAAGTGCAAATAAAGCATCCCATCTGTTTGTAATTACAACTAAATAATTTCAGTCATTGTAGCTAATCATTTTGACTGCACATTTGATTAAAACTAGTGCAGCAATGGTGTATGTTTGATTTTACATGCAAAGCCTATTGTGTTTCATAAAAAATGATGGCAAAAAAGTGCAAGTGATCAAGCCTGGCTGGAAAAGGGAAATTTAAAATGTATAAAATCGGGTGCAGGCCAATTGGCCTATAACCAAATCCTTTATAGCCCATTTCCCATGAATGCTTGAAATTACACCACTTCCAGACAGCTTTTCACAGCTAGCTTGTGTAATGGCTTTTATTTGCCTAATCCCCAAATTAAATGATGTTTGACGCAAGAAATTTTAAACCTCATGTCATCAAGCCTACACTCTCATCATGGCTTCTTTCCCTGTGGTGTCCATTGAATAGGACAAGCAGGTTGCATGGCAGGCTACTTCAATAAAAGGAGTTAAGAAACGTCATGTAACATCACTTTACTGCGTCTCCATGTAAGATAACGACATTATGAACCCCGGGGCAATGGTGGAAGCTAATGATGGGAGGATGATAGCAATGCAATGTTGCCACAGAAGCCAATTTCCAGTGGCTCGCCAGATGTTAAGCATCTAAATGTGCATTGATCAGTGACAGGATAGCCTATAGAGATTTCTTCAGCTTCCCAAAAAATGAAAATAGGGCTTGACTCAGTCCCTCTTCAGCTTAACAGGAATGAGTGAAGCATAAATTATATTAATTAAATTAATTACATACATAGCAACATCTAGTCTCAATTAATTCAATTAGCCTACAACATGAATCTACTGGCAAGGGGTAGATTAGATGGTGTAATTAACAGAGAATGCCTCACAACATAACACATAAACACACAGACTCTCTCTCTCTCTCTCTCTCTCTCTCTCTCTCTCTCTCTCCCTTCACATGCACACACACACACGCACACACACACGTGGAGTGAACACTAATTAAAAAGCGATCTGTGTTCCCTGCATCCTACAGAGGCTTACCAAACAGATGACAGTTTCAACTTGAGAACAGCCTGCCTCATGTAAATGAAGATTGACAAAGTTAAACAAATGTCTCGTTCTCTTGACCTAAAACATTGTCATCGTGAATCACATCAAACCAATGACCAATGGCGTCTCCGCCTGGGGGTTGTTTCCCTTTCCTCAAGAGAACAGGAATGAGTCTCCACCACTTTACCCACTTGTCTGCGAAAGTATCCACCACATACCCCAAGAGGAACTACTGTCTGCCATGTGGCTCTGACCAGAAAACCAGCGTGTGTAACCAACGTCTGCTGTGGCCCGTTTATCTGTAGCTCTGATTCAGCAGGACTCACTTATGACAACAGTTGTAGCGCAGAATCTCGCGACTCAGTGAAATTGGCTGGTTCAGCAGCTTGTGATCAGTGCTGAGTCATAGACATCATGTTGGTCTGGTGTTCAGGCAAAGAAACTTTTTCACCACCTTGTGTTTGGTACAACCTGTGTTAAACTGACATCTTGCTTTGACGAGAAATGGAAGTGCATTTTCATATCTCATCCGCCCTTCCCACAATAACAAACCACTCATCGTATACTGATAACATCCTGATTCACACAGACAACCAACCTGACCTTGAAAATAAATTAATTATACCATTGTTTTTCCCCTGCACCACTGACCCCGGGCCATTACTAACTGATTAATAATAGCATTTGCACTCACTGCCAAACCCACTTCAGACCAGAGAGAGTGCTGACAGCATCTCTAGTTACTGTCAAACTGATTTCCACAGCTACACAAAAGATGACAACCAAGTGACAGGACCTCACCCAATAAACACGAAACAAGCAATTAACCCAACTACCAACCTATAATCATGAATTGAACATGGAGCTAGCTGGCCTCCATTTTGCTCGCGAGCGTCCTCGTTTGGCAGCGGAGCCGTTTGGAGGGAAAACATGGAACATCTGGTGGAAGCAGACAGGGGCTGGCGCTACATGATGGGAGAACAAGTGCCTGAAAGCTTCATTATGTCCCAGCTGTTGGGCTTGCTGTTGCCCTCAGCAAAAACAACCTCGGCAGGATGATGTTCCTGGCAAACACCGGGCAGATTAGTTGAAGCAAGGCCTTTATGCAGGGAAACGTGCGTTTGAAAACTCATTGTGAATGTGTTTCAAGTGAGGTGGCCTGTGTGAAAGGCTGTCCATGCATGGGAAAAACACCAAAATGCATTGCATACCTCAGAAAATGCAACTTTGAACAACCCTTCAAACGTACATACATCTTAAAGTTTTACTGACTTTCAGTGACAAAGAACCTTGTCATACAAAACATCTCAATAACCTACCATCAGTAGAACACACCGACTAAGGCCAGGCATCAAAAGCTCAAAGGTCACGATGTGAGCCTATCTACCACGCTTCCCAGATCTAACTAACTTTTCCTATTTCCTCATCTTTCCAGCCCAGTGCTGTACCAGCAACAGCAGTGCTCACTCTCTCAGGTTGGACAGCTTGTTCAAGTCGAATGCTATTAGTTCTGGGTCAACGCCTGGGCTTTCTCTACACCCCAACAACACCTTTTCACCAGGCAGGGATACCAACCACCATTAATCAGAGTGGTGACAGCCCATGGATGTCAGTAAATATGTTTCCCTCTCTGACTGCTTTTCCCACCACTTTCCTTTCTCGCTTTCTGTTGCTTTCACTGTTTGTATTTTCACCTGTTCTTCAGGGTTTTAGCGTTGATTTGTTCATGCATCGCTCTTGCTTTGATCTCAACAACAGCAAAAATTCCAATAGGCATTCAAGCTGGATTCCGCTTTTAATGGGCATGCTTGGTTTTGGAGGGTGTGAGAGGAAGCACATATTGACGGAGACAAACAAAAGAAAGCTATGCCAGGCAGTGGAAAATTGCTTCAAGGGGCAAAATTAAACTCTTTGGCTCAGTTCTAACTACATCGAATAACACACCATTCTACATTCTGCTTGCTTTTGAACATTTTAGATTTTTTTTTTTTTTTTTGCACTGAACATAAGTACTGGCCAGGTGCTTATGAATGTTGTCGCACAAAACGTGCACTGAGTTGAGACAGTGTGACAGTTTCTCCTCGTGCATGGGTGGTACGGCTGACAGGGTGGTACGAGTGTTGGCTCGCACAGTGGCGGTGGGTGTGTGTGTGGGTGACATGTGGGCAGGGGGCCAGCAGCAGCCAGTTGGAGGAGTGGATGCTCATCTTGGTTGGCATGCAGGGCTGGATACCTGCTGCTGTCCGGAGACAGCTGTAATGTAGCCACCCGTGGCAACGCAATCAGGTTGGTGGCTACTGAATGCTGATAATGCTGCAATCTGCGCTTTTTGCTGCCTGGCAGACGGAGCTGTGACCAAACAGTGACAGCAAGTCCTCATGGAAATGAACTCATGATGGAGCCAGAGAACTAACTGGAGAACAGGAAGGGGCAGGAAGAAAGAGGTGAGAGACAAAGAGAGAGAGAGAGAAAGAAAGAGGAGAGAGACACACACACAAACACAAAACAAATGGCGACCTTTGTGAAGATGGATTTGTTTACCAATGAAATGTTCTCGCTGTCAACACCTGCACGGGAGTGACCTTCACGTGGAGACGGAGCCGACTGCGCTCATCTGTTCATCTTTGTTCTCACTCATCAACACAAAGTCCTAGCAATCCAACACACAACATTAGGCACATCTCCGGTGTTTTCTGTCGGTGCAGAGATCTGGCCTTTCATTCCACCACATAGTCATGTTCATTTAATCACAATTAGCTGCAGTCGTGTAAAGCTAAGTAACTTGTGACTGGAGAAAGGAACACACTTGCAGACAGACAACCATAATCTCCTATTAATTTCTGAATCAGAGTGCTTAATGTACATGAGGGGCAGAAGAATGTCATTGTTGTATATATTAAATGAAATGAATACAGTAATTTCTGCTTTGCAAATGAACATTCAGAAAATATGGCCTTCTGTGAGTCTGATATGAAAAATGTTGAAATGTCTTTAAATTTGCTGCTGTTTTTTTTTCTTTTCTACATAGTATCATAACTGACAATGTGTTGGAGGTTATCTGCAGATTCATTACTGAACCAGTGAGCACTTTTGATCAAGTTAAGATCTGAGCTTCAGATTGTTTCAGTTTATTAATGAAAATATTAATAAAAGGTGCTGTTATTGCCATATCTTCCTAAGGAGCAATGGGGCAACAAAACACACACTTGTCACTGACAGCTGATAGTGTTTGACTTGCTGAAAGCTGACCAGTTTTATTGAAAATTATCTTTACCTGCCTGACCTTTGTCACACTGAAATAGGTGAATGTGTTATTTCTTGTCATTATAGCTGAGAGACTTCACTTCAAACTCATTGTACCATTTTCCATAAAAAAAAATAAATAAAAAGGGTGTGAACATCAACATGAAATTTGCTGTCCCTATACTTGATGGAGATCACCATAAATCTTTTCCTTAAGTGAGCTTTGCAGCCAGCAGATGGCGATGTTCAGCTGAGTCAGAGTCAGCTCATGCAGCCTGCAGGAGGACCGGCTCACTGGTACAACCAGGAAGGAAATTACAGAAGAAAAATGTTGCAGCAGATGACACAACACACACACACACCCACACTCACTGCAGAGGATGTTTTAAAAAGTAGAACTGCGGAACATGGACTAAAGGTCTCCTCTGGGTAATTTATACTGTTAAAAGCATATGCTCATTTATTTATATATTTATTTTAACTTTGTGTATGATAAATGCTACTCTACAAACATTAACACCTGAGCTTTGTGTGATTCAGGCCTTGCATGTGGGTGATGGCTGTAATCACTTTGGGTCCCACTGTAAAATTCAACCAATTCAGCGAAGGCTTGTTTACTTACCAAGCACACCGCATCGTATTTATAGCTGCTGACAAACAGCAGAGCTTAGTGGATGCAAAAGGGGCCCATTCAGAGGATACTGTGGGCTTTGACAGAGGAAACTGTAAATGAAGATAGTGAAAAGCTACAATGGTCACAGAGCAAAGTGCACTTAACCCAGCCAGACAAACTGTCCCCCTGCTCCCAGCCTCTGGAAATGGCTTGAGATGGCTGGCTTTTGTCTTTATGGAACAAGTCAGAGGAGGCCATCATTTATAAATGACTTTCAGTGTTGCTCACTCAGACAGCACCGCTCCCTGTGCCAGAGTTTTTCAAATAACCAAGGACTGCTGTCTGCAAACACTGTTGACTGTGAAATAATAATGACAAAAAAAAAAATTGTTCACCAAGATCCTTTATATCATTAGGAACATATTTTTGAAGAATAGCATTCTATTGCAATGCATACTGTAATTCAGTATTATTTACAGCTTGAAAAAAATTATCTATCCATCTATCTCTCTAATTTAAGCTGTCATACTCAGACATCTTTATGTCTTTCCCTAAGTCTGGCTCCTTGTGTTGCCTTCTGTTTTAGATGAAAGGCTGGGTCTACTTAATGCACAAACTCAAATGAGGCTTTTATTAAATGTGGTCATTCTTAACATAATAAAACTGGTTTTCATCAGATTTTCGAAAAGGTCTTTGCAAATGCACTTCTAACTCCTATAACAATGATGGATAAACATATATAAAGAAAACTGACCTTGCCGACTGACAGATCGCATAAGCCTTAATTAGCTTTATTCAATCATAATAATAACAGCTCTAAATGAAATTATGTTCCAGTATCTTCTAAAAATTAATTTTTATTGCATGGCTGCTGTGCTTTGAAACACCTCCCACCCCCCCCAACATCCACTCCACTTTTATGAGAGCAGCTTCAAAAAAGGGTTATCACAGATTTGATGTTACTCCCGTACACCGACACAAGTAGTCTTAATCAATGATTCATAGCTGCCCCGTGTTTGACTCTTCTTCAAACCACAGAGTTAATTATTTAAGGCTACCATTGTCTAGAACTGTGCTCAGGCAGAGCTCGGCTCCTGGAAATAGGGCTATGGCGAGGACGGAGTGCAAAGCTGAGAACAAACCAGCTGCTTTAGGTTTAAATTCATCACACTAATCAAGGGCACTCGGGCCTTTAACTAGCTTTTGTACGCCAAAAATGCCGAAGTAAATGGTGCACATTCTTCTTACTCCATCAGGTTTTTTTAAATGCATCCATAAGTATCAAAGAGTGAACCAGCAGCAGCCTCTGCACACAAGGAAACTCCATTTGGCTCCGGTCCCGCTCACCCTCTGCTTTCTAAAATTGATTTTCTTATGCACCCAAACTATGTGTCACCACAGTGGAGTGGTTTCTCAAGTGCCTGGCAGGTTTCTCAGTCCTCTTTACCTTAAGGGCATCTGAACAAAGCCTGCCTTCATATTCAAAGCCAGACTGTGCCTCTGCAATGGCAGAAATAGGTATGGTTTGCATTAGCCCATAACATAGCAATAAGTGAAGAAACAAGAGAGCGTCTGCTTTGAGCCTGTAATTAGGTGTACTGTTTCTGTCTGCTTCTGAGGATAGCGCCAAATTATCCACTATAGACTAGGAAATCCCCAAGCTACAAAGGGAACCACATGGAGGACTCTAAAACTTGAAGTGCCTCCACAGTTTAATGCAGAAGCCTGCAGGGACTGTCTCTATTACGTCTATGGTCTTCATTTAATGACACTAAAATTGTTAAAAGTTTTATGATAATAATCAAGCTAGTGATTTGTTAGATGAATTATCTCCATAACTGATGCCGTATGCTTACAGCGAATCTGGCTGAAGAGCCTTGAAACCCAAGAAGAGAATTACTGGGATAAAGACATGCAGTGACACCTGAGATTACTGCCTTCTAGCCTTAGTTTAGTACTTATTGGCACCAAGGCTCCAATATCACCACAAGATATAGATTTTATTCATAGACCAACAATAAAACAAAAATACAATGCATCACATCAACATTCAACAGCATTTCATAGGCAGAGGGGAAAAAAAGGATATAGTTTTGTACAAAAGACATCTAGAAGACCAATTCAGAGCACAAAAGCACAAATCACAACTAATACCGATTACAGTAAACAATTTAACCAAGAGAAAAACACAAGCACTATATCTTGAATAGCATATAAAAAATGACAAATTTACTTGCAAAATATTCCCTACTGGGTAAATACATTGAACATGGGATGAAAGGACCCATTGGGATTAGGATCGTTGCTATCGTGGACACTTGGGAAAGCCCTACAAAGAGCTCTGTTGTTTCAGACTGGTAGATACTACTGTTTCTGAAACAATGCAGCACTATATTTTGCAGGTGTGATTCATCATAAACAGCAAACACTTAAACAGTGATAGAATTACACCATCTTTAGAAGTACAATCCCCTGGCTTTACAGTTCTCTCAAGTCCCTACAATGTTAAAGATTAGCACCACTGGGCTAGCATTAACATCAGACACTGAGTTAATGTATAACAAGCACTGTAAAAAGAGTCAAAATACTGTCCATATTTACCCACTATGACATTGTCTAGTGTTATGTATTTGGGGTTGCACCAGAAGGAAGCCAAAACCACTTCCACAGCAGGAAGGGTGACAGGAAATGGGTCCAAAGCTAAGACTTCAATTTTTAATTTTAGCAATAGCTCTTTCAACATTTTTTTTTTTTTTTTTTCAAAGTTGGACCTCTTTCCCACTGTTGCCTTGCTGCCAAAACCATCAACATTACAAAGGTTAATGGTCGCATATTAACACAAATGTACATGTACATGCGTACACAGATACTTAAAAAAATAGGGACATTATACTCTGAGGAGCTATCATTATGTACATAACTCTATCTAAACATTTCCCTTTGTAAAAAAAAAAAAAAAAAAAAAAAAAAAACCTGTGCTCTGTATTAAAACGGCCTCATCTTCACGGGTAGAAAAATACAAGATTAGCATCCGCAGACCTGCCAGCAGTATTTTTTTTTTACACTGTAATGTCAAACACTGGGGGCAGAAGATGCCATCAACAACACATTATCCCCTTGTAGTCCTACAAAAAATATATGATAGCAAAATAGACTTCTAAGTCTGAAGAGTCCTGGAAAATAAGCAAGCGTCTTTCGTTTTCACTGATTTCTGTACATAATTCAGTTTGTCTTGTCAGTCCTGAGTGCATACAAAAAAACAAAACAAAAAAACTCTAAAACAGAACAACATAAACAATGGCTGAAAACAAGAGCAATGTTAAGGACTGCTGGGGCTGCACATTTACATAGCAACGACACGCTCCTACTCTCATTCATTTCAAAGCCTTCTGCAGAGCATTCATCTCAGTCACAAGTGTGTCAACAAATGTACACTGTGTGTTTAATTTACAGTTTTCCAGAAGGGTCTATAGCTGTGTGTAAATGCCTACTGTATGTTTATTACTATGCATGAAAACACTGAAAACATGTACTGCAAATTGGCAAAGCTTTCCTGTACTTATCACAGGATATTAATTTCACATGATAGCACCCGCTGACTAGCCCGAGTCCAGCTATGAACCATAATCGCATTCGTAATGAACACTACCTAATATGTATTCCGTAACATTTTAACTGGTACATTGTGTTCCTGATGATGTCACTGATGGTTTTCTGGGGGTTTCAAGAGATCCAACTCCTTTCTGAGAACTGTCCTGAAGCGTCAGACTGCTTAGTCAGAGAGAGACATCTGGCCTGCAGTTCAAATCCACGGCCCAAACCACTGTGCCACTGGCAGGCGACAGATCTGGTCTGCCTCCAGTGAGACGGATTAGTTTTTTGTTTTTTGTTTTTTTGGCTTGGTGGGGAGGTTTGAACCGGCCAGTAGGAGTGGGAACTGATCGAAAGATGAGACCCTGCTGTAGCTAACAATGCTCCATGTATTGTTTACCTACAATTATGTAATCAAGCACAATGTCCTTAGCACTGTACACGGAAAAGGATTGGGGTAATTTGGGCTGTAAGAATGATAGAAACCTCGTCACTTACAGTATATTCCTTCACGCGGTGCTTTCAAGTGGTAACTGAAAAACATTGCCATTGATTCATGCATTTTCAATCCATCTCACCGGGTCACATTTGTAAATGTCTTCATAATCTAACAAATGCCCAACACAGAGACAAAGTCAACTGAAATGAGTGTAACGTGATCTTACACATGCCGTGATAGTAAAAAAAAAAATCATATTTTCAAAAATCCACTCGTCTAATAATTGCAGGTTTTGTCTGTACAAAAAAAACCAAAGAAAAAATAAAAATTCATTTTACATAACAAATGAAAGAAAAGGAGAATCTCTTGCTTTTTTTTTAAACTTCTACTCCCATGCTACAGCCTGTCTGGCACTTTAGATGCCAACAATATCAAACATATAAAAATTGCCATCAAAATAGATACGGACACAACGTGGAGACCATACTAACATGGTACTGCATTAATGCACTTGTCCCCTTTTGCAACAAACAACATGTATATAAAAAGTGCTACCAACAGCTGGTGGGGAGGAAGGAGTAGGTTGCAGAATGAGGATTGGCTGAATCGGGGGAGTTTAGTCATTTATCTATTCTTGCCAAGCCGTTCTCGTCAGCATTCAGTCTGTGTGTTTTTTAGTCAATTCACTGATCGGAGATGTGGTGTACAGGAAGTGGGTGGAGGAGGGTTTCCCTAGGACACACTGGAGCAGCGGATGCTGGGGGAGCCCATTTGTGTGAGCACCTTGTCCAGCCACTGCAAGGGGCCGTTGAGGTGCAGCTCGATCCAGCAGGGGGTGCTGGTCACCGTCTGTCGCCTGGGAGAGACACGGGAGGACAGAGCGTTCAGTACACACAGCAAAAACACATCTGAGAGACACTGAAAACATCTTGCAGAAGAGGTTAAACGAATAAATGTCATTTTAGGAAAATCACAGTTACTGCAGTGATTTCATCAGCACTGACAAACTCTTACTGTAGGTTGAGATGAAAAATTCATCTCAGCTGCTAAAAAAGCTCTTGATAAAATGTTATGCAATATTAAAAAAAGTACTAATGCTTTCAGCTAATGATTCATCTTCACTGCTACTGTGTTCACGGTTCAATATTATCACAGCATATTGAACAAAATCAAAGTTTAGACTGTTATGACTGGAGAAAATCCCTATTTATTTCAGGAGGAAAAACTAAAACAAACGTACAAACCATAAACAGGATACAGACAGGTTTCTACAAGCTACAATGAAACCTTCTTAAGATCTTTTAATGCCAGTTGAAGTAAAATTTAAGACCACTTTCATTCTTAAATAAGCACCAAGAGCGTTGCCTGTAGTGTCAGGCAAAGCGCTCTTGCAGTACTTGCAAATAGTCTTTATCTTGTCAGCCTTGCTGCCCAAAATACCACGTCTTGCTGCATCTTGTTGTTCATACAGTAATGAGTTTGGCTGGGCTCAGCAGAAGTGTGATGAGCCATGCTACAACTTGCCAGCCTTTTGCTCACTAGTGTCCGAGCAAAGCAAAAAAGAAGAGACTATTCGGAATGTCATTTATTAGAAATTAGACAGCGGTTGAAATTGTGAAAAACACAGTGCATATAGTCAAATATTTGTTTCAGGATCACTCAATACATCCTGATGCAACAGTTTTTAAAATATGCACTTAAATCACTGTCTGTTGAAAAGTACTAGAATGCAGGAAAAGGTGTAAACTCTGCCTACACTCATACATATTTTTAACTCCTTCTGAATCTCTTCTCCTCTGCTTTCCTTTCCTCTCCTCTCTGGGAAAAGAAATAAGATTTTTTATATAAAGGCCCTGGGAAATGAGGAAGAGCCAAAGGATATGGAGATCAAGAGCCTGAGTGTCTGGAAAAGTTTTTTTATACTTTCTGTTCAAAGCTCTTCCTTTTCAAGTGCTCCAAGGGCCAGGAGCAAAGGAAATTATTCATTTTTTGAAACACTATTTCTGAAATTCTAAAGAGGAGAAGGTTTAAGAAAAGTGTTTCGTGGTGAAAGACCAACATCACAGCAGCTGCTGAACACACTGTACAGACTACAACCCAAAATGAGATACTACACGTCCAAATGCTAAATGCTTGAACACAATGGTAAGATGGGCCAGTGCCTGAAAAAGTTTTTTTTTTTTTTTCATTTCACCATTTCTCATCCAGAGAGAATGTTTTTTTTTTTTTTTTTGTCTCTTTGCTCTTCCATTTGCCCACTCTTCTCTGTGTAGTTTTCATTTTGTAACCAGTCAAATTAGACACCAGCTCAGCAACTCAGAGAGATTTGTGGATCTGAGAGGGCAACAGGCACCTCAAATTTCAAAGTGAAAAGAAAACGTCTGTTTCTTCCATTGTAAAACTGACCAATTCCTTGGGCTCAAAATGACAAATCAATCCCTATTCTGAGTAGGGCTGGGTGAGTGGACTCATTTTGAATTGAACCTAACATTGCCATAAACACACAGTCAATACATGACAATAGGCAGGCAGCATGTAGTCTGTATGTTGGCAAAGCAGCTTGGTGATGATATGTTATTAGGTCAAATTTAAGTAGTGGCAAAATAAATGAATGGAGAAACTCACCCTCCCCTCTCCTTTCTTTCTTTTTTTCTGATAGTTACAACCTCAGAAAAGCTTCTATTGGTTAGTTATAGGCTCTTATCTATGAATATAGTAAGTGCTCCATCACATGCTTTAACATTTTACAGAGGTGTTGAAGATCACTGGAATGTATTGGCAATAAAGTCTATTTTACTTTCTGTTCTTTGTTTTCAGTGATTTTGGTGATGTATGTTATACAATCACTTTTTATGATAATATGTAACTTATGGAAAACGTTTTTATTTTCATAGCTGGCTGGGGAGCCACTGGAAAAAAATCTGTGTTGAGCTCCTGGAACATCAGAGAAATCAAAACAATCGCCTGAGGAAGCTTCTACAGCAGACAAGAAAAGTCACAGAGAAGATGCAAAAGATACAAAAGAGCAAAAGAGTAAGAGAAAAAAAAAATGGAGAGTGTGTGAAAAAGCGGGAGGCAGAGAGTGATGTGTGGGTGGAGGAAGAGAAATGGGGCCTGGCTGGTCCAGTAACCTGAAGCCAGTTCCTAAGTGTCTCCACATGCCAGGATTTGGTCTGGACAAGACTGGTGAATAGTCTCTGGATCTCATCACTCATTTATCTCACTCGCTCTCTTTCCCTCTCTCACATAGCCTCAGTGCCTTGCTCAAACGTGTACACACACACAGACACACACATGCACACACTCACACAGACTAAGAAGGTTTCTCCCTTGTGGAAACCTCCAATGCTAAGTTAACTTTCAACCAATCACTTGTTTCCCCTGCAGAGACCCTCAGGCTTTATTCCTTCTCCTCCTCTCTTACTATCAGTTGAGTCAGACAGAGTGGAAAAGGGGGAGGGAGTGGAAGAGGGAAAGTCTGACATCTCTCTTTGACACAGCCCATGTGTGTTTGTTTAAAAAGATCTGGTGTGCCGAGTCGGGGGTGTTTCTATTGATGAGGTCGAGGCTACATCATACACTGCCAAGTGCACGCAGATGCCTGGGAGCGGGGGCGACTACTTTGTGGGAGGTGATTCACAGTCTGTGTTGGTGTCTATTGTCTGCGTTTACAAGCGGTTTGCTGAAGGCTTTATCTCTGGAGATGGCATAGTAGATAGTGCAGCTTCAGACACACGTTGCTCAAACCCTTCAGTGTGACAAGTTGGAAATGGGATCTGTTCAGCAGCAAAGCAGCAAGTTATAAAATGGTTCACCTTTATCAGAGTTCAATTTTTATCCTTGTATGGCTTAAAAAATGAACTGACTCATCAAATTCTCTCTTTTCAAATTTAAACAGACGCCAACAATTCTACACAAAATGCAGAATGGGACTTTTGCCAATGTTCTGCAAAGACTGTGCAACAGAATACTTTTGTATGTGGCTCATGGAAAATTCAGTTATTGGTCCCATTACTGATCACAATCCAAAAACAAGCAAACAAGCAAACCAAAAAGCATTCATGTGCAATAATGGTGGTGAACAAAACTTGTACACTTTAATGCGTACAGTTCAGTGAACCAAGGACTGAGGAAAAATGGTTTCAGTTTCAGTACAGAGTTGCTTCACCTATCCTAGCAGACAAGCTGGTTTTAATATTTAAAGACTGAATGGGTGATCACCATTCACTTAAAGCTGGATCTGTAACTTCACATCATGAGGCTAGCTGCAGCTTACCTGTACTCGGCTCCCCAGCCCTTGACAAAACTCATGCGGATCGTGCACATCCTGGTGAGCTGGTAAACGGCTTCAAAGCCCTGGTTGACTGACTGGGCCAGAAGGGCGGCAAACTCCTGGTTGTTGAAGATCTTCAGGTTACAGCCTGGAGTGACCGGACAAGACACCCCCATTAGACAAGCATGAAACCAAAAGTCAGCTTTCATGGGCTAGGTCACACAATGCTGTGTTTATCTCAAATTTGTAAAAAAAAAAAAAAAAATCTCCTTCTATCTCTTTCTCTATTTCTCTCTTTGTTTCTCTTCTTCTGCCTCGCTCACTCCGTTTCCCTCCCTGTTTCTCCATCTCTGCATCTCTCTCCCTCTGTTTCTCTCTGCCAGACACACACCTGGAGGTATCTTGCAGACAGTGGCAGGGTGCCAGCCGTAACGTTGGTTACAGTTGGGGCTCTGGACAAAGATGGCGCTGTCACTGAGGCATTCAGCAAACACCTCTCCTCCGATGTAATACAGCCGCACACCCCGGCCTTAAGGGAGAAACACACAGAGAAAGATGCTCCTCAGATAAAAAAAATACCAAAACAGAAAAACAATTAGTGTTTCCATTAGCATGATTATATGGCTAGTCTTACAAGCAAAGCATATTGAGATGAATATAAATTATCTCACAGAAAGAGTGAATAAACAGTGGGTAATGATTCAAGTGAATATTTGACTGTGAATGAAAGCCTATCGCAGTGGAGGCTTTCGCCGTACCGATGTGTCTGCGCGTCAGCTCCACGGCAGCATTGCGGTTGACGTTGGACAACAGGCCCAGGCAGAAGCGCTCTGAGTTGGAGGGGTCCGTAAAACCGTCCACAGTCAGCGAGGGCTGCGAGGCATGGAAGGTCTCCCCTACCCGCTGGTTCAACTCATAGTAGGAAATGGAGCACCAAAACGCCGGCTCGCAGTACGTCACGGGCTGAAGGTCTGACACGGACACAGAGGAGGACATACACGGGGGTTACTGGTCAGGTTAGGCTGATTTTGTGTTTAACTGAGACATCAGGCTGATATCTGCCTAGCTTTTCGAAAAAAAAAAAAATTACGTTATTGCTTAACAGTATCTCTCTCATATTTGTATTTTGTATTTGCACAATTCTCTTTGTTCATTTTGTTTTTTCAAACATTTCACTAAAAACAGATTTACTCGTACATAATTCATGTCAAACCTTATTTCCTGGGTCACCTTAAGGTACAACATACATTATAATGGTCTGAGGTCATTGACAGAAAGCAGTGATAGTCTGTGAGCAACATTCACTACAATAATCTGAGGTTGTCGTGAAGACTAAAAGTCAAGACAAAAAAAAAGTCTTAACCTTTACTGTGGAAATGATCACCTGTTTTTAACATCAGTGATTTGACATCCCGTGTGGTTTTGTGTTGTAAATGATGTATTGTCATGTGTCAGTTCATGACTGTTTGATTGGCTACACCATGTTTTATTGGTGTGAATCTGCCGGGCAAAGGTCTCCGACTGTTGTAGTTCTTTTACTAAGAAATTCAGGAAGTTTTGCAAGTTACAGCTGTGTGTGGGACTACCTCTTTTCTACATGTCACTACATGTCGGTCGGATTAGGGAAGCAACATGAAAACATCACTTTGGGTGTGACGTTCATTAGTTTTAAAATTTTAGGTTAAATGGTTTATTGAAAAAAATAATCAACAAATTAAAACTGGCTGCAGCCCTTGTGGATTCTGGCCATACACAGAGATCAGGAAATGCTTCAGGTGGGAGTGAAAGTGAATTACGAATAGAGAATGGATCATAATTGCTGGTATGGTGACTGTGATAAGACTGTATTATGCAAGACAATCGAGAGTTAAATGGTTGAATGATGACAGAATGTGTTGAAAAGGAAAGGAAGGAAAGAACAAGTAACAGGAGATAGGGCTGAGGATTAGATGGAATGAGTAAGAAGTGGCGGAGAGGTTGAGAAATGCACAGATGACAGAAAACAGAATGGATGGGGGAAAATGGGAAAGTAAACAGCAAGTTTGACGAGAAAGAGGGAAAATGGGGGAAACAAGAGTGGGGGAAGGGAGTGAGGTGAATGTTGAGGGTGAAAAGAAAACCCAGAGTGAACAGTGGGCTGAGTTTACGTCATGAAATGTCAAACCCATACACCGTTTCCCCGAAGCTCCTACCAGACAAAATGTGGAAATTCAAACCTCATTGGTGGAATGCTAGAGCCAAAATGGTCAAATTACAGGCTTATCCATAATAATTTTCAGTAAATGCAACTGGTTCTGGTAATTTGCTCTTTTTTTCCCTCAACATGGATACTTAACCAAGTAGAGATGTATCTGAATCCGAATACCTTATTTGGGAAAGTACAAGTAATATGATGGAAACAGATATTTTTCTGCCCAAAGGTTGCTCATTATTATTCAGATTCTGAGAAAAAAAATCTGCCCCATGTCCTCATTGCCTCTATTACATGCAGAGAGAGAGAGAGAGAGAGAGAGAGAGAGAGATTGACGTGTGTGTGTCTGTGTGTGTGTGTGTGTGCGTGTGTGTGTGTGTCTATGTGTGTTTTCCTGCTTGCCTGGCCATTACGTACAAAGCGGACTGTGCACACCACTCGGTGTGTGATACAATGGAAATTACGCATTGGCTTACAGTGCAGCGAGCATGTCTGTGTGTGTGTGTGTGTGTGTGTGTGTGTGTGTGTGTGTGTGTGTGTGCATGGCAGGGAGGAGGGAGGAGGGCGGAAAGGAGAGGAAAAGAAGAGCGTCTAAAGTAGGCATCACTGTGTTTCACACTTGGTATTGCTAGATGCTGAAGGTTTTGTGTGTATGCTTGATTTGAAATATCCCAAAAAAACATGCTTAGGTTTCAAGCTTTAGGAAGTTTGCTCCAGGAGAAAATTTCCCATTAGGGGATACCTACAGGGGACAGCTCTCAGCCCAACTCAGAGGGAGTGACTACACAGACTACAGAGATCACTTCTTAATAATGTGTAGTACATGAAAGAACTAGTTAGTGAAATCAATGTCATATGTTGCTTGAATAGGCATTTTTATCTTTTATAAATGTTTTTCAGTGCTCAAAGTTCTTTGGTGTAATAAATGTGAGCTTAGAAAAGTACTCCTCAACTTTTTTGATGTCAAGGACCCCCAAACTGATACCCATCCGGACGTGGACTCGTATTTGATAAGATGCAGTCTCAGGGATCCCCATCTTATACAGTCAATCATTGGGCTAACTTCTAGCCCAAGGAAATAATGGTGAAATTAAAACATTCCCCAGTTTCTTGAAGACCCCCTGGAACCTCCTCAAGAACCCCTGGTGGTCCCCAGGTTGAGAATTACGGGCGTAGAAAATACAACATTTGCCCGATTTAACGTGACTTCCCGTATATATCACACCCACTTCCAGTCTTCTATTTGAATACAAATACTGATGTAGATACAGATAATTTTGTTGGCTGAACAAATACAAGTACTAATACATCTGTGCACACACCCCTATCAACAACTTAAACATTTAGGCCTTGGCTTTGAAGTTCAGCACAGAGCTGGACGACAGAGCCAAATGAAACTGGTGTGAATTTGTTGTTTCACCAGTGGCTTGGTGGCTGAACCCCCCGGTGTTTTTCCATCCTGATAGAATAAGCATAGGATATTATTATTGATGTTAGTGTGGGCTGGCTGGTGTCTCGACCCGCTCGATGGCTCACACAGAGCAGGGAGGACAAAGGCTTCTTTCATCACCTAGCTTCCGCTGTTACAAAAATGGAAAGGCTTCACAAAGAAAATTCCCACCGGGGAGAAGCAGTGTTGGACTGCTGTCTGTTAGTTAGCAAGGGCAGACAGAAAAGCAGACACACACACACACACACACACTCATGCATTTACCTAGGTTGCTGTGTGTGGGTGACATGGGGTTGGGCGACAGGTTGGGGGAGCCTGTGTCCATGCTGTGATTCATCTGGTGATCGCTGGTCTCTCCATCCTCACTGAGGTAGCCTGGCGGAGGCGTTTCTGAAACACACACAGAAACCAAAAACACTGACAAATCGCACAGAAAATTTACTGGAGATGTGCTGTTACATCTCTTTCTTGCGACAAAAAGATAGATGGACACGGCGTAGAAAGCGCCAATAGCAGTAAGCATAATCCTGCCTTTGCCGTTAATTTTGAACCATGCATACAAGTGTATTAGGTAATGGTGATTTGGTAAGAAACATTTAGAGCAGAGGTACAGCACCCCTCCTATACTCCTAAGCACCTCCACTAACCTCAGAAAAATAGATTATTAAACTACTAGATTAAACTATTTACTTATGTAGTAGACAATGTATTGATCACATGGATGTTTTAGTGTGAGATGCACATGCAGAGAGTAATGCAAGGTAAAGTTATTATCCCCTTGAGCTGGTGTAAAACAGGTTAACTGGCATTTTGGAATGTTAACTGGCATGTTTGGAACCCTGCAACAGTCCTGGAAAATTATCGGCAGAGGTGTGTAAGGGTTACCTACAGGACATGTTATACAATTTGAGTAAGTAATCCTAACTTGAACATAACTTTAACCTATGTAATATGATAAAGTACCAAAAAAATCGACATATTTTAGGTTTAACTATGTAATATAATGAAAGACCGTAAGGATGAAGCATCTTGGGGCAACATCATGTTTCAGTTGGGCTGAAAGATTGTGACACCAGTTAACCTGGAAGTGAAATGTGTGTGTATGACTTCTGCTAAATGATATTACCCACTTCTTTTAGTTGGCAGACCCAGATATATATAAATAAATAAATAAATAAATAAATAAATAAATATAAAATAAAATAAAATAAAATAAAATAAAATAAAATAAAATAAAATAAAATAAAATAAAATAAAATAAAATAAAATAAAATAACCTATGTACAACAGACAAGCTTGGTGTATGAGAGAATTTAAAGACGCACTGTACTCATAGGCATGATAACCTAAATTTAGCTTTTTGTACTCTTGGCAACTTTTAAATCAACAAATAAGCACTACTTTATTGAAATGGCACGTCTCTGAAATGAGCTGTACAAATGGAAAGAAATATTTGTGCATGACTGGTAAATATTATGTTCCTAGTAAATTCAACAGGGACTTCTTTCTAGTTTTATTTTCATATATATTTCAATGGTGCCAGTCCAGGACGCATTTGATCTGTCCATTTTTAAGGAGTGTGTGGGCATTACTGGTGGTTTGAGATGACTCTACCGCCTTATCAAATCTGAAATTGTACAACACACCAATTACCCTGGTTTGCTAGTCTTGCAAATCCTAATCTTAAAGTTTTGATTGTTATGATTTGCACGGCTGCTAATTTCCTCCCTCTGCTTATTTCCTGTGGAAATTCCTGTTATACACAATATAATCAAATGATCTGAACTGTGTACAACATCACTATACCTTTTTAGGTTCACTGTTCTCGGAATCTCTCCTTTGCAAACAGACAATCTGAAGTAAAAAAAACCAAGGCTGAGATAATTATCTAGAAAATTAGCTGGTAGCTGTGTGTGCAAGTGTGGCATGCTGTATGCCACAGTACAGCCCCGCTGAGGAAGCCTGGCAGGATGGAATGACCACCATATCTCTAATTTCATAATGTGTGACATTTAAAAATGGGAAGCAGACCTGATCAAAGGGGCACCCAACAGTTTCAGGAGAGATTCACTGACTGGAAGTGAGATGTGTATTGTGGATGTAGAAAAAAAATGTTTTTTATTTGTTATCTAAAGGAGACAGTACTGTAGAGTAGCCTAAATATTCATTACTTGGTTAAAGAGATAATCCAGAGATAAGCCTGGGAAATGTCACTGATTGTCCTGCTTACCCAGAATCAGACAAACAGGTGATAATAGATGCCTTTGGGGTAAGCTCTTTTAATGCTTTCATGTGCAGTTTGAAGTAACAGCAATATTAGGCAAACTTGGCTTAAGTTGTTAAATGACTATGGGATCAAATAACAGCTGTATGAAGCTTAGGGTAGAAGGTAGAGCTTAGGGTGGGAGCGGATTTGATCTAATTTGCAGAGGCAACCACCTCATTGAGAAAACATTTGAGACAAGAAAACAGAGAAAAGGGGTGGCATGGCAGACAGAACTGTGGAAAACATCAAGATGACAAACTTTTGAGCAACTACTTGTCCATCTCACATGAAGTGATCCAGCTCACAGTACAAGGCTGCTCTATGATGTCTTGAGTGACTGAGAATGTGTCAAAATGGTTTTGTTTTTTTGTTTGTTTGTTTTTTTAACCACGCACCAAACAACTTGAAAGCCTTGTCAGACTGTCAGAGGTTGTTGATCTTAGAGGCTTGGTGAAGAGTCTGGTAGCAAAGAAGGCGCGCCAGTACCTGGTATGTAATTGCTCTGGGGCTCAATGCCAGCGGGGAAGTTGGTATTTTCGGGGATTGAATGACTGTAGTCGTCCAGAGGTGGGAATTCGCTGGGGATCTCTGTGTGTCTGGGCACCAGAACTGGTGGGAGAACTGCATGATGGACACACAAATGCACACATACAAACATACAAACCTAAGTCAGACCATATCATTGAAATGAAAGGGCATGAGTGTAAAATGAATTTGGACAGCAAATCTAGCGAACTCTTAAAATTCATCCCTGAAATTCTGAAACATTATTCCACCATCCATATTGTCATACCTGGTGTCTCTACTCTCTGGTAGTGGTAGGGGTTGACGCACACCTCATCCTTCTTGGTGTGGAAGGCGTACTCGCACAGCTCCATCGCCCGCAGCTCATGGTGGGACTGCAGGTCGGGCCAGCGCCACAGACGGCAGTAGATGACATGGGGCAGACCTTTTCTGTGGGACACCTGCAGTCGGCCATCCAGCGACCTGGAGACCAAAAGGCAGAGGTGTTCAGTCCATGACGGTTCAGACACAGCATTTTTCACTGAACTGACAAAAAATTATACGAGATTTTCAGACTTCTTAACACTTGGCTCTTCACTGTGGCCCATAGCTGACACTTGACTCCCCTGATAATTTTACCCAATTTCCCCTCAGGAATCAAGAAAGTATTTCTGATTCTGATAACTGCAATTCTCATTAACTTAATTGTTTGTCCTTTTTTTATTTTGTCTAATTGTTATGTAAACTTCAGTGTTCACAGAATCACCACTCAAATAAGAGCACTTCATCATAGTTATAATAATTATTATTATTGGGTCTGTTATTATTATGTCTGCCCATTAATTTTTTTCTCTCCCTTAAGTGTATCAGGCATTAGCTGTGATTTAGTTTGATGAGCAGCCAATAAAAACCTGACGTTTTAACTGTATGATCACATAAAATGAGAAAGGTATCTAAATATTAGCGTCTTAGTGATCTTAGTGAAGTTGTAAGCAGCAAATGCAGGGAATTTTACTTGACAAATGACTAAAACGATTAATCAAATTATTATCCTAATCAATACATTTTCTGTTGACCACCTAAACATTTCTGTGTATTATTCTTATTTCTGTATTGTGGTTACTGCTTTTAGTGTTGTCAGATTCCTCTCCGTGATAGCTGTATGTGGACTGGCTTTGGGGGGGCAACATCTAATAATAAACAGCAGCAATAAGATTAGTATGTGTAAAACAGGAAGTTTAAAAAAGTGAAGCTGCATATTGCAAACAGCTCTGCAGCGTGTGACAACATGTGGAAGGAGGGAGCACACAAGCACGCTGACAGATCACGCTTAGTCCCATCACACTAAGGAAAATAATACTGCTGGTAGCAAAATGATTCAGGTCACAAGACAGTAATGAGCGGTAGTTACATACTGGAGATTGACATGTGTTTGTACCCTGTAATCTCTGAGCCCAGTGACCCACAAAAGAGGAAAAAATCTTACGCAAGAGGGGACAACCACGTGTGCATTCTCTCTCTCTCTCTCTCACACGCGCGTGAGCACACGCACAGACACACACACACACACACACACACACACACACACACACACACACACACTCGCACGCACATGCAGAGTAAGGGTCAAAGGCTTAGACTAAAGCCCTTCAGAAGGACAAATGTCAGAGCTTGAATAAAAACACGGCCTTCTACGGTCCAACTGGTGAAAGCCCATCTGGGTCAGCCATTGTGCATACAGCAGGCAAAGCACGGTGTTTTAATTTTTCATGGCAGAAGCTTTCATTCCCTGTCTTTTAAAAAGAAAGAGAGCGAGAGGGGAGGGGTGGCCTTTAATTTGTAAATGTCTCTGAGTATGTATGTGCGTGCAAGTATACAGTTCAAGAGGCTCCCTATCACCTTAGGAAAGATTGTAAAGCTGGAGAGTGACAAAAGAATGACAAAAACATAAAGCTGTAACCTGCGTGCGTGTGTGTGTGTGTGTGTGTGTGTGTGTGTGTGTGTGTGTGGATGGGTATTTGTGTGTTTGTGTCACTGGTGCGATTCTATAAGCTGATTCACATTATGAATTTTCATCCAGAAGCTTTATAAGAGGCCTAATTATATGACATTAAAAACTAGGTCCACATTATCCAGACATCCATCCTACAAACCTCGACTTTCCACCCAATAAAAGTCAGTTCACATGGTGTGTGCATAAGGGCAAGGTCCCTTTTTCAGCTTCCAATAGCTGAAAAGGTTTAATTAAGTGCCACAGTTTGGAAAAAAAAACACCCATCCCTTGGTGCTTTGTACATCAATGGTCCAGTAGCTATCATAGAAAAAATAAAGTTAATACTAGGGCTGTCTTTAACCAAGGTTTTTTGGGGTCATTCAATAAAATGCTATATTTTTCTGACATATTCATAAATGTCAAAATAAACACAGTAGCAGTGACCTGCTTATTGTACAGTCTGTCACAAGTCGCAATGTTTTACTATAGTACACTTCACTTCAAGTGTTTACACAGGGCACAGGCATGTCCTCAATGACTGCACTTTATTTTTTCTCAAACTTGGCAACAGGATTACACAGAAAAAAAAAATCTAAACACCCCCTGATCCGGTTGACGAATGAATTGGGTGAGAGTGCAACCAATGCAGGACAAGTCAGGTTACTCTCTGTTGACACATTAAACAGGAAGTTAGTTAACAACAATCACTCTGCGAAATCCATCGTCATGGCCTAGCACAGCAGATAAAATAAATCTGAAGATGCAAGGTAAACTAATTGCTGTTGCTTCACTGATATAATGTGGCTTGTGGTTCCTTTTGATGGCAAACTGTTGAGTGCCTGACCAATGACAGTTAAGAGATAACTCAAAGCTCTTACATTTCAGACATTCAAATCAAAGACAAACTGCAGCACATAGCCCACTGGTTGTCATCTTTTGATCATCATGCTAAGAGAAACATAAGTGTTAAAATGAAAAGATCTGCCTGCTCAAACAGTCATGACTGGGATACTTTTTTTTTCTTATGGGGAGAAACAGGATTGATGTGCCACATGGGTTGACTGAGCTGAGGTGATGTCACTGGTATGTATCTTACGTCCCTGCTGCTGAGTGGGTGTTTGGTGGGGCAAGACTTTGCACGGGCAGAGACAGAAACAAACCAATCCTTATGCTATTATCTAGCAACTTGGTACTTAGTGTCCTTTCCTCTGCCAATACTGCTTCCAGTCAGTATTTGTGAAGGAAACACTTACAGTAAAGCTATACAATGTTTGGACTGGGACTGAGCCACAGTGATTCACTCACACTTGCACAACTGATTTCAACTATGAATCAACATTCAATCACAAAAGAATGCATATGCAGTGAAAGTGATCCAACTGGAGTCTTTAGGCTGCCGGTAAATTCGTCGATGAATTACAAAATACTCACAGGTCAATGCCAGTTTACGCTCTCATACACAGTAACACAGTATTATCATGAGCCTAACAGTTTTCCTTTTTCTCCATCATGAGAGCCAAGACAAAATAAACACAGCAACAGACATGAAACACAGAGACAAGTCAAGACACACACTGTATCCTCATTCAGAGTGGTTCTCTTTATAACAGAGTGTTGAGGAGTGAAAATTTGATGAGTACGCCCTCTCATCTTGACTATACTGACTATATCTTGACTTGTATCTGTGCAAAATTTGTCAGTAGAGAGGTGGTTTCACAATCTGCTACTGTAGGTGGGAGTGCCTGTGCACACCCCAGAGCTCTGAGTTTCAGATGTACCCTGGGCCAGCTAGATTTCGTACATTACAAATCTGACAATCTGACAGCCAATCTCGTCAGCTGACAGGATGCTGCTCTCCGTATCATCGATCGAGCATTGCTGATCTGACCTTTAAATCATTCTAATATTATCATTTTCTTATATATATTTTTATATTTTCTTCTAAAATTTGATTTAACTTATTTTCAGGTGATATGGTTTGACTAATTTTCTCGCCTTTTTTTTTTTTTTTTTTTTTTTTTACATTTTTTTTTTGACTAATGATCATGCATTTTTTTGTGTGAACTGGCTCAGTGCCTTTTATCTCATATCTCTGAGAGAAAGTGAGTCTTCTATGGGTTGAGATGAGCCAACAGCACTGCCTGAACAGCCCACCTCAAATTCTGCAAAATGCCTTATGATTATTTGGAGTGCTGGGTTTGCTTCAGCTATGTGGCAGGGGGCGGCAGTGGGGGAACAACGCTGACCCCAAATACCCTGCTGTGCTGTGCTGGTGTGTGTGTGTGTGTGTGTGTGTGTGTGTGTGTGTGTGTGTGTGTGTGTGTGCGTGTGTGTGTGTGTGTTACAGACTGAGGAGGTGAGGGAACAGACACAGCCAAACGGGTTGGTTCTGCAGGCCAAGCCCTCCAAGAATCCAGGCCAGCAGTTCCCCATTCAGCTCCTCCCCGTAGAAACACAGACACACTGGTTGACACACACAGCCACAAACTGCTTTTTACTGTCACTGAGGACCCAACCCACACTGAGTATTCTGCATCAATACCATTGATACACAAATGGTTTTACTCACATATTTCTACCAGTATTGTTTTTTATGTGCTTGCAAGGATTGTTTTTCTTCCAAGAGTGTATAAAAACTTGTCTTTCAAAAAGGCACAAATGTATGTGTTAACACCCCGTGATCATGTCAGGACATGTATTGATATTATGTCGATATCATGATATGAGACTAGGTATCATCTGAAATTTTGGATACAGTAACATTGTGATATGGCATAAGTGTTTGTTTCTGGCTTTAAAGGCTGCATTACAGTAAAGGGATGCAATTTTCTGAACATGTTACACTGGTACAGCTGTTTTGTTATCTGCCTGTAACTGAATAGTCAGCCACATTTCTAACTGATAAGATTGTTTATCAAAAATCTGTTTGGGTAAATATCGTATGAAAGCATAAACAGCCATCCCAACAATATCAATATTGATGACATTTTATTTGTTTCATATTACCCATTTTTAGCACTGATCCTCCCAAATTAATTCATACTGGAAAATCCATGATTGCCTTCAAAATGGGAAGTGACACAGGTAATTGTGTGCTAAGCACGTGTCAATGATGTAGTACATGCTATTGATGCAACTTAGTTAAGTATCTGAACATGAAGTTATCTGGACCATATATCAGTTTAAACACAGACTAAAACTAGCTATATTAAACTAGATATATTCTTTTTAACGATTACTTGAAATTGTGCTTAACAATATTTATACCTGTAAAATCACTATACAAATGTTGTTTTAACTTTCCAACATGTTGGAAAAATAATAATAAAAAAAAAAATTACAAAATGTTATTACATTTCCCCACTCTAAACTCTCGATTCTCCTCCCCATCGCCAGATGGCTAACCTCATGTAAGGCTGATGAAAACTCTATTCTCTGGCTGCCTACTTAGCTGCTTAAGGCTATTCATTTCCAGCCCATCTTGAATCTCTCTCTGATTTGGGACAACGGCCAAAGCCCCGAAGTTCCTGTGTCAGGAGGCAGTCAGAGCAGAATTGATGTCCAAATTGAATGGGACAAATTGGTATTGATTTTTTGCCACAGGGGAAACTGCGCAAACATCATTGTGTTCCATGACCCAAAGCAAAAGCTCAACATGGCCCTTAAGTCCAACCAACTATGCATGTCTGCGTGTGTGTGTGTGTGTGTGTGCGTGCGTGCGTGTGCGTGTGTGCATGAGTGCATGAGTGTGTTTCGATGAGCATGGTGTGAGAGAGAGCCGGGGATATGATATCTGTACTTTCAAGGGTTGTGGTGTGTGGAGGTCACTGGAGTAAAGGGGGTGTCTAATGGTGGGCTCTGTGTGCGCGCGCGCATGTGTGTGTGTGTGTGCATGCGTGCATTAGGCTGACTCATAAAACAGACTCAGACAGAGCAGACTGGGCTTCACTGATCTGGGGGTGGGGGGTGGGTGAAAAACAAACACTTTGAGGCATGCCCAGTTGCACCCTGAGACACAAACATATATGATGTGCAAGCTGGCTGTGGTCTGAGCAGGGCTTAACAAACACACACACAAACACACACTCACATACTCAGACCTCCTGACAGACTTTTTACAGCTCACTACCAAGCTTTGAGTCAAATAAAAGTTTGAGCACAGTGATCTCTGTGAGAAACTAGATGCATTTTACATTTTATTTTTTTATAACCTACCAATGCTGGTAAACAGGCTTATATGAGTTTTACTGATATTGAAATAACATTATTACAAGCTTCACAAAAACCTCTTAAAAAGAATGACATGATTCTGGAGGAGATACGTGCCTGTGGTAGACGAGTGTATGTAAACATACACTCTGTCTTACAGCAGTGCAGGGAGGGGGAGGACAAAGTGGGTGAGGGATAAAGAAAGGAAGGTCCTGCTGGACAATAGGGCTGACAGACTGTCTCAATAGCTAAAGGCAGCTCAGAGTGTCTGTGACGGGGCCACGTAAACCCCCGCCTGCTCAGTGTCGGGATGGAGGGAGGGCAGTCAGGATAGTGGGACAGAGGGACAGAGGGAGGGTAGGTGCCTGGGTGGGGGGTTTTAGGGGCCCCAGTCACAGACACTCTGAGCTGCAGGGAGGAGGGGGGCTGGAATGGGCCTTTGTGCCTTTCATAAAAGTCTGCGGCCAGTCTATCTAGCCATGACCAACAGGGCTGCAGTCCAGTGCTGTTTAGCAGAGGAATGTCATCTTTCAATACCAAAACACCCACAAAAACTGGCTTCCATCAGGACATTCCTCTGTTGGTTGTGCAATGGAACTTGATTTGCAACTTTATTAAAACAGAAATCCACCCACAGACACACCGTTATATATTATCAGTCTGCAATGCTCAGGGTAATCCAGGGCTCATTTTGTGACAACCTGTCTTGTCTATAATCACCGGGAAACAAATGTGTACTTGTTGCATTCAGCTGGTTGAATGCAACATGTAGAAAGAAACAGTAGTTGCATGAGAGTTTTGATATACTATCACATGAAATGTAATCTAAACTGGAAATAAGAAATTAATCAAAAATATACATAACACAGATGTGTCCATATTGACAATAACTTGTTTTCTCTTCTTTCAATGTTTAAATTAATATTTAGCCTACTTTTTCTATGTTGTACTGCTGCCCATGAAATTCCATTTTTGAAGATTTCAAAATGAAATCAAGTTGGAGAAAAAGCAGTCTGACACACCACAGAAGAATTGCATTTCAAAATACATGCATGTGACACTCCCGGTGCATTTTATTTTGTTTTGTTCAAAACAACATGCCGTGTGGCTGCTGCATGGTTGCCACAGCTACTTCCAGTGTAGCCATACTCATCTCTGCCTTTTCTGTGACCGATTCATCTCTCTCGCTTTCATTCTGAGATGACACCAAAGCTTGACATTTACAGATGAATTTTTTTTTTCTCTGATCTAACTCCATTGTAGTTTGACTAGAAAAAGGTCAACGTGCCACCTACATTTTTTGAGTTATCCACAGGAACAGGATAAATGAACAAAACCGGGCCACAGATGTAAGGTAAATCATAAATAGGTCTTTTTGAAAAACAGAGCTCAAGTGTGTTTTGTTTTCAACAAATTACAGTCATTAAAAACATAACTATTATGAGGCAGAACAGACCCAGTGCTCTCTGAGGCAGTGGCATTGACACATCCTCTCATAACATTCACGTGACTTAATGCTGAAATAAATGGAAACAGTAGTTCAAAATAATGTAAGAGCAAATGGACTGGAATTCGTAAATGAAAGAAGGCATCTAACACGGAAAGCAACAGAAAACTAAACCGACAGGAACTTAACTGTAGACCTATGTGGCACATGCACGGAAAAATCATTTTTTCTGTACTGGAAGGCAAAAGTTTTGCAAATTAACAAGTGGGTTAGATGCTCCGCTGGGCCTGCAGGTGGCTTTAGAGGCAAGGTCATAAGGTCACCCAAATTGCAAGGTTTAATCCTCCAGGAAACATGAGTGCTGTAAACAAATTTCACGGCAATCTACCAAATAGATTTTAAGATATTCCACTGCAATGCTGACAATTCGGCTCACTAATAGCACTACAGGGAAGGTCATAGTTTCACCAAAATGAACAATTTACATTCTCTAGGGATCATGGAAATTGTCCCCAAAATTGCCCCACTCTTGGAAGTACAAAAAGGCTGTGTGTACAAATGGAAAGGCTAACAAGGCCACATATGGGGTGGCAAATTGGAGTTTTGGCAAGGTGGCTTAGGGAAGTGGTGGGTAGGCACCCTTAACATATTTAGTTTATGCAATCACCTACAGTGGGCCACAAGAAATCCCCTGAATGAAAGAGATTCCCTGGAGAGCCTCTCTACAGACTGGTGTTTGTGGCACTGATATATTGCGTCTACAGTAGTATCAGTATCAATGGTGTGGCTCTCCATTTGTTAATTAATTTTTATGTTTTCTTTGTCTGGCAGCGCAGGGACGTCTTTAATTTGGGCCTGAAATCAGTATAGTGGACACATAACAAGAACATCTGAGGCGACCTACAGGGGGGCGACACAGACGACTAAAAACTGACCTAGATCGTAGATACATAGATAAGATAGATAAACAGACTTAGATAAATGAAATCTGGAATCACTTAAGTAAAAAAAAAAAAAAAAAAAAAAAAAAATCCTCTGGTTGTGCTAACAGCCAAAAGCACATAGCCTCGATGCTACTGGAAATGTTCTGAAATTGCCATAATTTTACAACCATCAATTTCATGTCAGTTCATAATTATGTCTTCATTATAGATACTGGGCCATGTAACGATCATAGAAACAGTCCTGTTACTCACAAATATCTGAAAACAAATGTTGAAGCTAAACAAGTGTTTAGCTTCATTGACCACCATATACATTTAGCAAGTGTTCAGCTTTGTCCCTCATGTCCAAAAGGCTGTACTGCACTTTTTTTCCCTGTGTCTCTCAGTAGTCACTGGATTTGGCTGGGCTTTCTCTCTCTATAGGCTTTGCATTTAAACACATGCATTCTGTATAGAATGAATCAGTTCAAAGCCTATATAGAGAAAGCCAAGCCAAGGGCACTGACTGCACTGACGGCCAATAAAAAGTGCAGTACCACATAATCTCATTCCTTTTGAATTTGTCCAAAGATTTTCACACATCATGCTGCGTTCACTTGAACATTAGAGTTTTGATCTTGGTCACGACTCTGATGATTTTTTTTTTTTTTATTGAGGAGCACATGTGGTCCTACATTTAAGTTTTTGATCATGGTCAAAAACCTATTATTCATTAATAATAGCAAATTGTATGCCTCATTGTAAGTGTCATCTGTTGAAAGATGACACTTAAAATAAAATTAGACTCAACAAGGAACCATATATCATAGGCTTAACAAGCTAATATAGTAATTCTGTGGTAGCATAGGCTATTGTCTAAGGAGTGTCAAACTCAATCAGTAGCTGTACTGTTAAAAAAAATCACAACCAGAGCCAAACAAGGCCTATATTTACTGAATGGTTTTGACCCAAAGTTGTCGTTTTTTTGTTCAATATATGCCCTG
Source organism: Myripristis murdjan (assembly GCF_902150065.1). NCBI lineage: Eukaryota > Metazoa > Chordata > Actinopteri > Holocentriformes > Holocentridae > Myripristis > Myripristis murdjan. The sequence continues at coordinate 34,462,121 of NC_043982.1, read as the reverse complement.
TGTAGAAATAATGATTCATACACATTCCCCCATGGTATTTCAAGTCAAACATCAAAATATAGGCAAGCTGAATTGTGATTACAAAAAAAAAACAAAAAACAAAAAACAAAAAATGTCTCATAATGTCTCCTAAGGATATATTCTTTCATTACGGCCACATCAGCTCCACATAGGAGACAGACTGCTTTGTCCTTATTGCAGGCAAACAGGTGCTTGACTTCCCACCCGTCTTGAAAACACCTATTTTCACTGTCCACTTTTCGTTTTGACATTGCTTTTTGGCTGGCTTGCTCACGAGCTACCTACCTAAGAACTGTCTTGATGCAAGCACAAACTGGGCTGCTGATGAGCTCGTTAGGAGGAGGAGGGGGGCAGGGGCACACAGGTGTGTTGTGGTGCTGAAAGGGCCCACAGGTGAAAACTCTTACCAAATAACTGTCAATTAACTTTTATTTGTTGGTGTCTTAAAACTTCATTCACCACCAAAGGGTCAGTGGCTTCGGTCAACGTGTGTTTGCCATGCAGGATTTCTCAAAAACTGTTTAAAAATGATTTTTAAAATCTATTTTACTCACTTAAAACTTTTGTCACTGTGGACACAAATATTTGAACTTTGGGTGCACTGGTTTTAAATCTTGCTTAATGACTTGTGAGTGCATTCCAATAATGGTGCAACCTACAGAGGAACATATCCTACACATATGCAGCGCTTGCGCACACACACACACACACACACACACCTCCCACTCTCTCTGGAAAAGCCATTAGACTTCTCTCTTTCTACAAAGAAGGGCGGGGGGTGGAAGCAGAGAACCGAGAATAGAGTGTGAGAGAAAAGCGAGTCTGACTGCAGCCCACAGGTGATATCATAGGGCTGGAGAGTGTGCTTGGATCAGTGGAGGAGGTCCGATGTGAAATAAGAAACCGGCGGCCAGACAACCATCAAGCCTAGACTACCAATGACAGAATCTGGATTGTGTTATTGTTAGTCTAAAAAATGGCTAGAGGCTGGAGGACTGGGAGTCATTATTTTTATTGCTAATACTTAATGAACTGAACCACCTGACTCTCCTTGAATTAAAACAATAAATGAACATTTTAAAATAATCCAGATCCAAGACATGAATAGATTTCTCTCGGGGGTCCAATGTTAACTTTTCCCTACAGTAGGTCAGAAGGCAGGTGTGTTTGTTGGCCCAAAGTAGTTTCAATCCTTGCATTTCATATTCACAACAAGGAATGTCATTTCCCTGACCAAAAGCAGTGAGCCATCTATTTTAATGTTAATTGTTGAATAGCTGATTTGTAATTCCGTTGTTATCAAGTTAATCATATTAATTTGGTGACATGGCCTAACATTTCCAGGCCTGAGAACCACGGTTTCCATGAGCTTTTGGACCAAGTTTATCATTTTCATGTCATCTGCTCTATAACTTAGGCTGTGAACATGGTCAGGCCCACACTGGTTGATTTTGACTTGACTGTGTAGGCCAAAATAATTATGCTATATGATGGCAGAAGAAAACTGATTACCAGATGTAAAAACTAGGCTAACTGCTCTGTAGGTGATTATTCAGGATTATTCAATGTCCAATGTTCAGGGGGAAAAAAAGTATTGTCAATGAGAACTAAGGTACAGTTAAATGCTGTAAAAATGAACTATTTTAACTGTACAGCAGAAAATCATACAACCATTTTTCCTGTCCTTACCAACCCATTTTCTGTTTTGAAGACAAATTCGTCTCTCTTTACTCTTGGCTACAGAAGACAGCAGTGGATGTTCATTAAAATTTCCAATGACATTGTAATAACTGTCAGTTGAAAATGATTGCTTGCTGTCAGGGGATAAAACTGCATCCAGCTAGACTCAAAGTGGGGTCCAGGGACCTCTAGGAGCCAGTGAAGAGGTTTCAGCATTCCCCTGCACAAGGAGGAATGGTTTCATTTCACTATTACTTCATTCACTAGAGGCTAGCGCAATGAGAGGCTGCACAAGGATGCGTATTTTGAACAGAGTTTTCAATGCTTCCTCCTCACCAACTGTAAGACAAAATCACAGCTGTAAAAATTTTCTCAGATGGTGTTGCTTGGGGCAAAATCTTATTCAACTAAAATCCATAATCTAATGTGTATTTATGTTGGAGGTCCTTGACATGAAATTGTAAGGGAAACCCTGAACAAAAGCTTTTGGTTTTCATATTTTACCTGGAAAAGTGCTTTTGCTTTGACTGCAATTTTGATATACAATGGAGATGATTCTCCTACTGCAGCACTCAATTCTTTTAAAGCCTTAAAAATGTTTTCATCATCATTTTAACAAATTACACACCATTACACACACAGGGTCTGATGCCAATTAAATGCTATGAGAAAAAAATCCACTTAGCTTCCCATAGCTGTTTGAGTTCAAAATTTTTGATGAAAGATAGTAACTACTTTCAAATTGTTTTATACTATTATTTATATGTTTACTGTTAATTTCACTATGTCACTAATATTGTAATATCTAAAACAGTCTTGGGGAGACATCGTTTTAGTGTCATATTATTGTACAGTACCCTTTTAAACGTTATCACAGAATTAGGAGTGTTTACATCAGAACACATGATGTATATGCATGACTCAGAAATTATAATGGCATATCACTGTAATAACTATAAGCTATAACTATGATTAAAACAGTTTGTGCTGTAAAATTATGCAACCTCTGCCAATGAATTATAGCCTATAATTTTAATTCAGAAGACTTAGGGTAGCTGCGCATCCCAATGCACCCTCCTTTCTTATCCACAGTGTTGTCTTACAAATTTATCAAACCCTCTTAGCCATCTATCATTTGCATTAAAACTTTCACTTGCACTGATGTCTTAATAATAATCTCCCATCCTCCTCCAAATCTACACCCTCCTCCTTCATGTCAACTTGTTTTCCCATACATATCCAGCTGTAGTCTAACACTTGCAGCAGCAGCCGTGGTGGTGGTAGTGGCCAGTAGAGCACAAAGGCAGGCTTGTTGTCTGGTGTATGAGTCTGAGTCTGTGTGTGTGCATGTGTGTGCATGTGTGTGTGTGTGTGTGTGCACAAGCTCACTCCCCCGCAGATACTGAGACGGCCAGGGCCAAGTCAAGGCAGAGCTGTCTCTCTAACACTCTAACCCACCCCACCCCACCCCTGGAGCAAACCGCAAACCAAACAGCAGCCCACGCCCTCCTCAAGGCCCCAGCAGGCAGGGTGAGCATTCCTCTGGGCTGACTAACCACACACACGCACGCACGCACGCACGCACGCACGCACGCACGCACGCACGCACGCACGCACGCACGCACGCACACACACACACACACACACACACACACACACACACACACACACACAGAAACGTGTATAATGACATAAAGTCCATTTGATAGCATGGTTTCTCTGTGTGGATATTCATGCTTGTTTTCCCATTGTGTTTAGGCCAATTTACAGCATGATAATATTTGTGTTGAATATCCCATCCACATCCCAAATAGGGGTGTAACCGTTCATCTTTTTCATAGTTTGGTTTGTAGTTGGGTTTTCAGGCCACGATTCAGTCAGTATCTCAGTTTCACTTGAACTGAACTGATATAAAATAAAGAACCAATGTTCTTTAAAAACTGTGTAATGTAGCAAGAGAAAGCCTTTGTATGTGACTCATGGAGAAGTCAGTTATTTAGATTATCACTATTGCGGACCCCCACTACAGGGGAAGGGGAAGGGAAAGCTGTTATGTCACTCACTGACTTACTGATTGACTTTTTCAAAACTAAAATAGCGAAGTCCCCTATGGACACTAATTGTTTACCCAAGCTTTATGTCGTATAAGGCAGGGGTCCCGGGACTCCTGCCTTAACTGTAATTTCAGATTGAAAAAAAAAGGAAAAGCCTTTATGCACAAGAACTGTGCTAAGGGGGGAAAAAAAGTTAACCACCTATACAGTTCAGTGAACCGAGGATGTGTGATAATATTTTTTGGTTTCGGTACAAAAGTGTGACACCACTAATACCAACAGAGCACACATACCATTTAGGGCTGAAAATTAACCTAAATATTACTGAAATATGGTCGAGTGCAATCTGAAATATGGTCGAGTGCAATCTTCATATTGTTTGAGCTGCAAATTTTTGATGAAGGTAAAATGTCATGATAAATGAAGTACTGTGATGCTTGGTTGTTTTGGTACAGACCCCAGAAAAAAATCACAATTGATCATTTTTCAGTGAAAATGAAAATTATGATGTAAAAATTCCCACTAAAATTATGGATTATGCTGCAATTGAAATATCTGTCAAAATAATCACAGTATGATTTTTTAAAAATCAAATCAAATATCATTCCCATCAGTGCCAATGACTATGACACCAGTTTAGTGAATGTAATAAATACAAACACAGTTATGATCAATTAAGAGTTTTTAAAGTGGAATTACTTGTGTGGTGGCAGGTGCTGCTTGATGTGTCCTATCCAGCATCATCAGACAAGCCTATTAGTTTTAACTAGTTCTGTTTTTTGGGGAAAAAAATAACAGGATCAGAAAATAATCCAATTTCTTGTTCACTATTTAGATTACAACACAGTGAGAGCCATGACACACACACACACTACACCAGCTGACTTGAATCACAGCAGTATCCCTTTCCTTTCACGCATATCAAACAAGGAAAGAAATACAGCTGCACTGAAAAGGGCAATTTACTAGCATTATTTGAGCAGCCATACACACAGAAAGACAGACAGACAGACAGACAGACAGACAGACAGACAACACATATAAACTCTCAGTGACCTGGCTAGTATCACACCGCTGTACAACAATGCTGTCTCAGATGATTCAGACACGTATCTTCAAAAGGAAGCTGCCTCACAGTGGGAGAGAGAGTGTGTGTGTGTGTGTGTATGTGAGAGTGTGTGTGTGTGTGTGTGTGTGAGAGTGGCAGACTTTTGTGATGGGAAAATTGGCACCATGACTAAGAGAATGTCATGAGTACATATATAATGTTATGAAAACACACTGTACAGAACATATTGAGAGAACACATGAGCAAGAGAAACACACACACACACACACACACACACACACACACACACACACACACACACCAGAAAACACAGGATGTACACACAGCTGCTGTGGCTGCCAACTGTAATATGCTAAATGACAGGATGTGCAGGACGGCTCTGTATGTGTGTGTGTTTGTGTGAGTGTGAGTGTGAGGAGGGTTCAAGCAGGTGGGGGATGCCAGGCAGGTGTACATAATATTGCCTCCACACAGAAGCTGCTGTGTGTGTGTTTCATGATGTCTGTCATCGACACACATGCAGACACACACACACACACAGCTCTATTGATGTTGTACTACTGTCTAACAGTGTGTCTGGAAAACCAGTTCTATCTGTTATCAGACAGTGTTTTTTTTTTTATTTTTTTGCACACAGGCTACACTAACCGCAGTCTCCTTCTGACAAGCCAGAGGATCCAACACACTCCTCCTTGCCAAATATGCTCTCCTTCTCTCTTTCTGCATTGTTTCATCTGTCTCTCTTCCCTGCTTTTAGCACCTCTCAGGTTTCCCTCTGAGCTCTAATCTCTTTTCCCTCTTCTCGCCTTGACCTCTGCCACCTCTTCTCTTTCTATGCTGTCTCACAAAGTCCTTCATTTATCTGTCATCCTCCCTCATTAACACTTGGTCTCCTGCTATCATGACAGGGCCTCCCCTCCTCCCCTCCAGCACAAGACGTGACTTTGGGAATCCCCTGCTCCTCTTTAGCCCAGAGAGCGTGCGATAGAGAAGAAAGACTTCTACTCTATCGCACGCTCACTTTTTCTGCTCTCTCTCTCTCTGACTCTGTCTCTTTTTACCACTTTTACACCACGCAAGAGGTTTTTTTTCTAACTAGGACTTAACAAGTGGACGAAACCATTTACATTACACATATTTCACTTGGTGTCACAATCTTCCACCACAAATGCAACGTAGCGTTTTCTCTAATGCTCCACACCAGAGGTCTCATTACAACTACACTATCAATGTGAGCCCAATCCAAAATATAATATATAAGTTAAAGTTACACTTGGGTTAGGAATATCTCCCTAAAATGTAGAACATGTCCTATACCATCAAACCTACACGGCTTGCAACTTAGCAGGTGACCCGTTTACATCTCTGCAAATAGGAGCCTAAGACAATAATTACCACAAACTGTGGCAGGGTACTGAAGATGGGACTGAATCCTGGTTCACCTGTTCACACTGAGCTCAAGTCCCGGATGGAAGTGGGATCTTGGGTCGGTATAAAAAGGGGTGCCAGTATCTGTGTCCTCAGTTCCTGCTCATCTCCATCACTCCCAGCTCAGTCCCTCTCTGTTTCCCCTCCATCTTTTTCTCTCTTCCACTCACTCTATCCCACTTGCTGTATCCAATCTTTTTTTTTTTTTTTTCATGTGTTTGTGTGTTTGTGTCTCCGTCTCTCCCTTCTTCCTGTTCTGACATGCAGCAGTCTGAATCAGACTGTAGTCTTGCTGCCAGGGGGATGTGTGTGGACAAGATGAGAGTGTTCCCCAGCTCTGGTCCTGATCCAGAGTCAAGACTCCTGTGAGCAGTCTGAGAGGAGAAAGGAGTAGCTAGGTGTGAGGAATCCACTGCCCTAGGCTGTGTGAACACATATACACACACATTCATGCTTGTATGAACAGACACACACACACACACTGAATAATAAAACTACTGTTCCCCTAGTACTTTACTGCTAACAAAATCATATACAGCTGCACAGCACTACAAGACTGTATACAGCTCTATAAACTCTCATACAATCTCACTAAAATTGGCCTAAAACATAAATTCCATATTACATAAGAGAATTCATAAGCTAAATATCTTCTGTTAGTTTGAACATCAGTAATCACAAAGCTTGTTCATTTTGACCCGATACTGATAATATTTTGATGACCTGTCCAGGTAAATAAAAAGCCAGACAAGTAAATTATTGTTTAATATATATTTTAAGTGCTGTGATACACTAAAGCTAGTGTTCAAACTTGGCATTTCTCAATAGTGTAGTAAACAAAAAAACCATTCATATTGTTAAGCACTGACTTACAAAGAGTATTATTCATCACACCTATGACACAGAGCTTATTATTGGTCCCCTATGGTTTAACAATCCACATAACTAAGATGCACTTGGCTTGTGTTGAAAATGTACTGAGAGTTTCATTAAACTTGGCTCATGACAACAGGAGGGAAGTCATTTATTAGTCATCTTGTCAACTTCAACTAGTGCAAGCAAGCAGCACCACTTCACATCCACCTCTTGAAAATCTGAAAGGCAGACTCTCTGATGACATGACGTACTTAACATACCAATGTTTTTTAAATGACGCAAGTGCACACCTCAGATAGCTTTTCATACAAAAGGATTGTGTCGCTCGGACAAAGAAATTTAAAAAACGAAGACAAAGCAAGTGAGAAAGAGAGAGAGAGGGCAGGGCAATACCACAAAACCACAATTGCTTGTTGTTGAGTGACTAAGGCTTGAAATTGGCCAGGAGCCTTGGCCTTCACTTTGCTTATTGTTCAAAAAATAAAATTGCCCGTTGTCAAAACCACAGGGAACTAGGAAGCAAATACAGGAGTTGTCTTGCCCCACCAACAGGCAAAGGCTGACATATATGCTGTCTGTTTCCAAATAAAAATGAGAGTTAAAGTCAAAGTGACTGTGACTAATGTTTTTTCATGGGATATGGGCCTTTATCTGCAAAGTAAACACACTGAGACAGCCCCTTTGCCCACACACCCCCCCGCCCACACACACAAAAACAACTGTGACTCAACCAGCCTCACCATGCTGTATATTTCTCTGATACCATGGCTTCTGACCAGAGACTGCTGCTGTTAAATCCATTGTCAATGTTATCTAACAAGACAAGGACTATCTGGATCCACTATGGACTTCTCTGCAGCTCCAAGGAATCTCATTTTCACTGTCTGCCCTGACTTAACAGCCTGGCTCTGAACAGCGGTGAGGGTGCTTAAGATTGAACTGATTTACAGGTAAAATCAATCCAAGAAATTTCACTGCTAAAGCCAACTTACAGTGAGTAACCTATGAACAACATGAAGTTTGGCAATGATGCACCAGCCTCAAAACCCATCTTTTAGGAATGATATTTTAATCAGTAAACATGATGGCCTGCAAAATCCCATCAGTAGGACAGTCACCCTTACTCAGTGCAAAGAGTCCCACCGTAACAGATACTTGACCTGTTGCTCAACTGCCAGATGCATCCATTGACCCGATCAATGAACAGAGCCTGCTTTTTACAGCACTCAGCATCATGGTAACAATCATCGAGTGGGGTTAGTGATGAGAATCACTGGGGAGTTCATGTGTCAGAGAGATGGGAAGCTGACCTCCCCATGGACAGGCCTGAACACGCAGGCAGCTGTCAGCCAGCCAGAACATGGGGAAATTAATAGAAACAGGGCAGCAGGTACCATGAGGGCAGCTCTCCAGGGACACTGTTAGCCCACACTGACAGCCAACTCTGATCTGGGGTCATCTTAATGCACTCCGCCTCTTCCCCTCTGCATTAGTGGTGGAAATATGAAACTGGCGTGTGGCAAACATTTAGCTTTCCCAGTTGGCTTAACTCTGACTGCTGGCCCAGGCCTGTGCACACTGTGATATGCACAACACTTGTGGCATTCAAGAATGTGGGAGTGCCATATGTTGGATTTGATTTCATCCCACAAGCAGTAGGCTATACTGTTAAGGCTACTGCCAACACATGGATGAGATTTTTTTTTTTAAGGAAAGAGGTACAGGTTTGGACCTTTGTTTTGTTGCTTGCAAGTGAAAACAGCAGAGAATTAACTGTCCACGACAATAAATATACACAACTAAACAGATAAATAATGTGTGCTCGTGTGGATAACGCTGTAATACATATCAGGTAAATTATTCACAGCAACACCTGGACACACAACTTTACAGGACGTCATGAAACACTGTCAGCTAGACTGGCACAGGCATGGTCTGTGTTTACAAACAGAGCCCTGGCAGGCTTTCACCTGTCTTGACAGTAGTCATCACGGGGAGGAGAGTGACCGCTAACCACAGCACTGAGCGATTTCAACTACGGACAATAATTTGACGTTAAATGCCAGCGTTGATTATGCGTTGCAAACTATGTGTGGTCTGGCAAATGACCGCAGTGCAGCTATAACATAGCACGGCGCGGAGAGAAAAGTACACAGATAACACAGCCTCACCTACGCATCAACACAGAGCGCTAGAAAGCGTCGCAGATTAAGGCCAAGTTATATAACTCGGACTCCATTTGTGTTTTTGCATTGCATGTGTGCCACCGTGCAGCAAAGAACAGACTGCATGACTTCAGTTGAATTCAAGCAAGTGAAAGCAAACCCACCAGTCAAAGTTGCTGACAAGAAATGACAGAAATGGCTTCACTGGCTGGGGTCAGCTGCAAAATAACCGGTGAGATATCTGGGCAATGATTTTGCTAGCCTTCCCCGCCTGACTGACGTTAGCTAGTGGAGGATAACCTCAGCCCAGGACGAGAAAGATGCAGAGTTACAAAATCTTGTTGTTATTATGATTTTTTTTTTTTTTTGTTGTTCGCTGGTTATCACTGCAGGAAGGGCAGGGCCTAGGGTGAAAGGCTGCTGACCAGCTAGAATGACAACTTCTAACTCTAAGATGACAATGAAGCGTCTAGTGAGCAAGCTAAGTACAGTCAGCAAGTGTCTGACTGTGAACTGTGAAATTCCATTTTCAGTTATAACGCAGCAACAAACGCACGGGACGGATGCTAGCGCGGATGCCGGCTAACCGTTCACCCCGGTCACTTCCACACTCAAACTCTGGCGTTACCTCGGTATAGTGATGCATTTCGTGTTGATATTTTGCGTGGTGATGGCTTTCTCCAGTTCATCCAGCTGCCCGGTTTTCTTCAACTTCTTCACCAGACTCTTCACTGCCTTTTCACACCATTTCTCCTCCTGGCCGTTCTGCTCTCCCTTCTTCCAGCCCAAAAGTCTTTTGACAATGGGGGGAGTGAAAGGCAAAATTGACATCTTGAGTTCAGCAAAGTCCTTCCAGTATCGAGAAGTCCGTCTGTTAGCAAAACACAGATGAAATTGTTATTTATTTGTTTGTTTTTTAGCAGTCCGTGCGGTACGGGGAAAACGTTGTTTACAAACAAAACAGTCGCTGTTTAATAAACTTGTCGATTATACAGAGTCATCCCAGAGATAATCGCTCCAATTTTAGCACACAGGCTGACTGGCTCGAGCTCAGCGGTGAACACACTGTGCACCGGTAGTCAGTTGCGCTGTGGATTTGGTAACACTCCGCCAAGAAATATAGTTCCGTCTGCACTTCTCCTACCCGTGGTAATTTTAAATGAACCGCACCCACGTTAACCCCTAGATAACATTTAGGATTCCGACGACGGCCACATAGCAAAATGTTGGCACTTTTGATTTTCTGTTTCCGCTGTTTTAGCTCTCGATCAACAAAGTTTGGTTAAGTTCAGAGTCCTCCGCCGCGCTAGGTCCGCCGACTGAAGTCTGCGTTAAATGCAAATTCAAGAGCCTCTGTTGAGAGTCTCCATTCAGACTTCAGACTGCATAGCAGACCTGTGAAAGGCCAGTCTGAGCAGCTGGCCAACTGTGCTGCGTTTACATTGCACAATCCCTGCCTTTTGCCTGGGGTTGCCATTCAACTTGCATGCTGCTGTGCGCGCGCGCACACACACACACACACACACACACACACACACACACACACACACACACACAGACACACACACACACACACACACACACACACACACACACACACACACACACACAAACACATCTCTTGATTTAGTTATGTAACACAGAGGAAAACAGTTTATTATGGGAAAAAAATATACCTTTGAGAGCCAAGGTCCTTGAAGGTTTTGCGAAATCAATCCTGTCTCCTTGTTTGTGCACACACAAACACTGAGCAACCCAGTCTTTATGATAAAAATATATTCCTGTTGTGTGTAAGTGGAGAAACAAACAGCTGGCTGCGTTTTCACCAACACACTTAGCTCTTTATGATGCACCTTTGTGAAAGTCCCCAAAGAAAATCATCCATCTGTTTCAGTTTATCTGCACAACATAATAAGGAGTTCAGTAAGGGTCATGATGTCTTTTTTTTTTTTCTTTTCTTGTGTTGTTATTGCCCTCCACGGAGTGATAAGGACAGGGATTTTTAATTTGGGGGATAAAATGTACTTTTTGTTCTCTTTTCCACTGTATCTTTTACTGGGCCTAAATGAAATCCAGGCATTCTTGATTACATATCTGAGGGAATTCATGCCATTGGTATTGCATAAGTGCTCATTCCTGTAAGGCTATGTGTATATTAGACAAAGACTTATGGGGTTACACTGAGCACCTCCTGCAGACAACTTTCCAGTAATTGCTACTGGAGTGTCTGTGTCTCTCTCATGAGGGGAAAAACTCACGAGCCGCTCTAAGTGAGAACGTGATAAAGGCAAGGCAGGCACACGCATACCCAACTTGCCTCAGCTTGTTTGCCCGAGAAGAACAACAAGATGTCAGTTTTGTGTGCAGCACCCCCCACACGCACACACACTCAGTGTCAAAGAGCACAGTCTGCATAGTGAGTGGTGCATGGTAAAAGGACTAAACGTACCAGATGTACAATGGGGTGTGTGGCGCTCTCCGTTGAGACAGTGATGGTTGGAGAGTTTGGTGTGTGTAGCTGCCTTTGTTCTCCGGCTTCAAAAGAAAGACTTTACTGCATTCAGGGATGGTTTCCAAATCTTGAGTGCCCTATTTGCAAGCACTTGAAAGAGTTGTAAAACATGTGACTGGTCTGCACAAAAAACACTAGGTGCACCTACTGGGTTTCCATTCAGAAATCCAAACCACAATGGTGTGCAGTCGCACTAAATTTATAAAAGCAACATGTCAAAAATGGGAAATATTCCGGATGTTCTCATTACTCTGTTAAAATCTCCAACTTCACAGGCCATTTTGTCTTGAAAGTGTTAAAATATTGTTTTTCTTCAAACAAATGAGCAAATCTAAACTGTCTTGATGTCTTACTCTGCCTTCTTGCGACATGTTTATGCTTGTTCCCAGATAAAACGGTCGAAACAAGTGAAACTGCACTGGAAACAAGTGGGAGTATTTTAGCCCACTGGCAAGAAAAACAGCATTTAAGATGGAATATGAGACTAAATGAGGAAAACTTTTTTGCAGTGTAAACTGTCTATATGGGTTGTTGTTTGCTTGTTACCATCAGCTGGGGTGTACTACCTATTTAGTTTAAAGTAAGTTTTAAATAAAGTTTAAACAAAGGTCTAAACTGAAATGCAAGTTCATTTTTACTCCCTGTTTTGTCCTATTTTTAAGAAATTGCATTATCCAGTGGTGTAGCCCTTCATTTTATTACCTTATCTTCCAAAACCCTTTAATCAGTGCTTCCACTGACAGTTCACAGTCATCTGAGAATAGTAACATCAACCTGTGGTTACCATTTTGGTATGTGTGTGTACAGGCGTATTGACCTGTGTCCAGCAGCCCCCCCTCTCTGTGCACAGTGTGTAGCTTGTGCTAAAAATAAAGCTGGGATCAGGCTCAGCAGGGGGGACAGACCCCTTTCCTTTCATCTATTTTGGTGAGACAGCAATGTATATTTTTACTTCTGGTAAAGGCATGGCGAGGTTCTTCCTTTAGACCAACAATCAATAGATACTAAGAATAAATAAATAGATTTCACATGGCGTCAACACAGTACATTGCCACTGTGGTTTGAGTTTGTTTGAATTTGTAACTGCATAGAAAGTTATGTCTTGGATGAAATAATCATATTGTTTTATATCTTATTTTTAACTGCTTTTGGAAATTATTAGTATTTTTTGTAAAACTGTTCACTTGAAGTAGCCAAGAGGATATACTGCATTAAAAAAAAAAAAAAAAATCTTGAAGAGAAAGTTTTATATGTAGTGGTTATTAGTCATCAACAACTTCTTGTCTGTGGTAACAATCAAGTCTACTACAGCTGTAAACCACACCAAATTCTCTCTCTCTCTCTCTCTCTCTCTCTCTCTCTCTCTCTCTCTCTCTCTCTCTCTCTCTCTCTCTCTCTCTCTCTCTCTCTCTCCCTCTCTCTCTCCCTGTGCAGTGGTGTGTTGGCAGGTTCGAGAGGAGCAAGAGCATGCTGCCATGTGTCACATGCTCAGGCCCTGCGGCCCTCAAGCACATCGGCACCTGTTTATGGCCCTGGGGACACGACCGGCCAAGACAGCTGGTTTGTTTTGGAGAAGTGTGGGGCGAGACAGGGCGGATATGGGGGTGCAGATTGGGGGATGGGATTACAGATGGGCTGCAGTAGACTGGGAGAAGGGTGTGGGGTGGGGTGGCTGGGCGCAGTGGAGGGGGAATTATATAGAGGGGGTCTCTGTGAGAAGAATTACCGAGCACAAAAGGCGTGTCAGCACCACTGAATGGGCAATGACCACGTACAATCCGATGGATGATAATGACATTGTGTTGGACCTGACCTCAGGGGACTTGGTCCAGCGTTTGTTTGTCTGTCTGTCTGTGTGTGTGTGTGTGTGTGTGTGTGTGGGTGGGTGGATGTGTGCATGTGTGTACGGGATGATGATGTCAGCTGGCGTCCCAGTGGAAAACGAGGGGTCAAAAAGAATAGAAACTGCAGTGTGTCTCTGCAAGGGTGTGATAAGGTAAGAGCACATATGTTCCCAGCATAATGGGGAAATTAAGACGAGGCTTGATAACATATTACACATTAAATGTAGCATCTTTATAAAACATAACATTTTCTCTATATTGAATAGCTGTATTTTAAAGGTTGTCAGGTCTTTTCACTATTATAATAGAGAAGCATTTTTTCCATCCTATCTTCAAGTCACAGACTCTGAGGCAAGGATAGCGTTCAATAGTCTGTCTTGGCAGCAGGTCCAGTATTCACAATAAAGCTTGATATTCTTATAAACCCAAGCTCAATACTTGTCAAACCCTGTTGTGAATGTGTATGTGTCTGCCTGTGTCTGTGTGTGTGTGCGTGCATTCATGTGTGCGTTTATGACCTTACCTGCAAGACACAAGTGGGTGTTATCTCAGGCATTTTTATGAGTGAATGGAGCTCGGAGCAGACTGTTGAGAAGTGTATAAAAGTGTTTTCACGGATATCCTTGCCAATAGCATGACATGGTGTTTTTTTCCCTGAAAAAGCCATCAATCGCTCAACAGCTCTTGACAGCTCCTCCAGTGATTGTGAGAGCACATGTTGTACTGGAGGCTCAACCTCATATCCCCCTCCACACACACACACACGCACACACACATACACACACACTCCTCCTCCTTTATGTAATCAGCCCCTCCTTATTTGCCACAATACTCTTTAGATGACACACACTCTCTTTCTTTCCCTCTTGCTCTCTTTACATTTAATTTTTTCTGCATCTGTACCCCTTTTTCTTTCTCTTCCTCTGCTTCTCTTCCTTTCTCTTCCTCTTCTTCAAATACCGTTTCTCAAAAAACTTCACCTCTCTTTATATGTTTGTTTACCCTTCTCACAGTCTTTTTCACCATGCATTAAAAAAAAAAATCTGTAGATGTAGTGAATGATGTGTAACTAGTGATCACACAGATAATCCACTGGAGAAAAGGAAGTAATTTTTGTTTTGTAAATCCTTGGTGACAAATCTCCAGAAACCTTGGCTGTTGCACAATTCACTGTGCTATGAATAACAGGAAGAGACATTATTTTTGTTTTGCCTGTAATTGCCTGTCAGTCATCAAAATCCTCTGTGGCAGCTTGCATGAATGCAACATAGACACATGAAAGGAGGTATTGCAATAACATAATAACATAGGTATTCACGATGCTTTGGATTATAGGTCTTTGGAGGGTAGTCTGCGTGCAGTTTGTATAAACCCACTCTTACCATGATGGATTGAGAAAAAAAAAGTGGATTGTAGAAACTATACAGTGGCAAAGCTCCTTGAAAGCAAAGTAATGATTTTTATTCAAACTATATACTGTTATGTACCACACAAACACTGAAAACCTACAGGAACTCAAGGCTGTAATTTTACTGTATATTCTCTCAGTTTCTCCGCCTGTTTGGAAGCTTGCTGTTTCTCCGTTTTTTAGTGGAAAAAATTTAAGACGTGTTTATTAAATGGAAACCACAGTTTGCTCAGGTGTCAGCCAAGTTTTAGGAAATGTCAAAATGGCTAATTTCGAATGAGTGTTAAATTTTAATAACGCAAAAATGGGCTAGAAGACTCGGATCAGTGATCCTCGGGCTGGTGCGCCAACCCTGAGAGGAATTTGGGTCACAGCAAATATCCTGTAGTAACAAACCACCTGACACAGCAAAGTCATGTGTGTGTTGCTCATGAGGACTGTGTGACTCTGCTGATGCGACTGCTCCGCTGCTCGGGAGCGAATATAAACACTTGAGTCACAGTACAGGTAGGTGTACTCCCTTCCCGTGTACAGTCATGCACTCTGTGACGTGATGCTTGTACAAATCTGACAAAACATATCTACACTCGAGCCTTGAGTCACGTTAAACGGCTGTAATTAGTTACTGGTATTACACGGCAGTCAGACCTTACTTTTGAGTCATGAGCTACCATAAATGGCTCTTGGTCAATCCCTGTGAGAGCAAATTTCCTGTTGTTAGCATGCCAGTATAATCTCATTGATAGCAGGCAGGATATTGAGATGATGTCATTGTGTTTGAAATGGCGTTTGTGGGGGGTACTGGAAACCTCCTTGCCTGAGTCACAGATGAGTTTGTCATTTGGAATAATATGACAACGTATGCAGTATTAAAAGGCTTTCAGAGTTTAAAGAAGTTAACATAAACTAACCTCAGTGGGCAAGAAAGGAGCAAATGAGGCCTTCTAGATGCAAGAGAGAGAAAGATTTAATGAGGCATCGCATGTACATGTGCGACAAGACGGTGTATCATAAAATATGCATCTTGAAATACTACACACGGCACACAGCAAATGTGACATGTGTTAGCCATGAAGGTCATCCACATTATAATAAACTGGGGCGGGATGCTGGTGTACTGTATGTCTGTCTTCTGAACCCTAATGTAAAGTACAAATTAGTGTACGTAATTTACATGTAACTGAAGCTTTTCTCGTGCCTGCACATGTTTTCATCATTGAACAACAGTTAAGGTTTAGGTTTAACATTTTAGTTTCTCTCCCCATAATATTGAAAAATCATAGAATAATATCTATTCATAATATCTGAATTTTTTTTCCTGAGTCACTTGTGCAGCAGCCCCATTCCCTGAATGAATTTCTGCAAATCATCAGTTCCTTTCACTTAGTGGCCATGATTTTTCTTTTTTCTCAAAGTAAGCTTGCCATTTAAGCGTCACCAACACTTGAACATGTGTCACTGAAACAGAGCAAAGCAAGCCAAGTCTTGTTTTACAAGACTACGGCACCATCAAGGCTAAACACGGCTGTGCCATTGTGATGCTGTTTTGTAAACCTCAAACTGCCAAATAATGATTTAACTTTAGCTTTAATGTTGTTTCCACCACATTGTTTGGCTTTACAGTGGCACGCACACATAAAATGCCAGAATAATTAACTTTTAAAGCTGTGCTGTGCTCATTAAATAATTGTTTCAACATTTCATTTGCATTATTAATTACCCTGTTATCATCTAACAAGTCAGTTTCTGCAACAAATTATTATTCTCAAAAATTGTAACTACAATATTACACATCATTTGAATGAATGGGATTTATTTGTTTGTTTGCTTACTTATTAATGTATTTACTTACTTGTGAATGTATCCATTCATTTACTCCTTATAACCTTTATTTATCTAGGGATAAATCACCATCATCCTGCTTCACAGTGATATTGTCTCACACCACACACACACACACACACACACACACACACACACACACACACACAAGCACAGCTGGGATCCGCCCAGTTTCCTACTTAAATGCTAAGAATAAAAAATAAATCATGCATAGGAACACACATCAGCATGCAGCTATATTCTCTCTTTTCTTTCCCAGATTGAAAGGATGAAGGGATCCTGCAACCCTCCAGTCTTAAACACACTTCTCTAATCTTTTGGCTGCCTTTGCCCCTCACTTTAAGATGTTTCAGTAAACACACATCTGTCTCTCCCAGATGAGTGCCTAGCGTCACACGTTGTGCAGACTGTGTCCTGATAGTCCTTGAAGTTGCATAATTTTGAAAGTTATTTTGGAAAACAGTTGTGTAGCACCTCCCAGTGGTATAAATGCTTTACTACAGTTACCAAATGTTTAAACTTACCAAATGTTCTAGCGTCAGTGTACCACCAGAGAACAGTGTAAGTTCACAGTGTCTGAGGGGGCAAACCTATTACTAAAATTATCACATCACCTGCTGAATAATCAGATTTTCTTTTCTTTTCTGTTTCTTTAGTTGATGAGCCACCATGACAAGGTGTGACTATTATTGATTACATGCCAAGTAAAAAACAAATTATTTCCATTAGAAAGTCAATGTCCAGAATCATACAACTATGCAGGATTTCTATGACACTGTCCACAGACTATCATACTTTGCAGAACACTAAAGCTGATTACATCAAGCAAAAGTCCCATTTGAACCATAATTGCACATTATATCCAGGATTCTAGTCCTCCATTTGCATTTATATGATAATAAAACCCCTCAATCTCAGATAACATATGCATAGAGGATCTAGCATTTGGTCACAGACCATTGCTTTTCTCTGTGGCTGCTATAATTTCTCATTCTCCTAAGCCCTATTCACACACACCCCTCCACAATATGCAAAATAATGTCCCTGGGCTACTATTGTGTTGCTGCACTTGAACAATATGAGTGAGAGGAGCACTAATATTGCTCGTGTTGTTATCAAATTCCATGAGCCCTTAAAGATGGTTGCAACTGATCATATTGTGGAGGGCATAAACAAAAAGATATATGCGATTTGCCTAATGTTGTTTGGAAATGAGAACTCTGTATTGTTAGAGACATGGAAATGAGATTGGTGCAACTCATTTCAAACTGTTCCAGCTTTTCTCTATTTTGCAAAGACATTGGTCATTTTCACACAGAGAAAAATAGCATGATTGCATTTTCACAAAAAAAAAAAGAAAAAAAAAACTTGGGGGGAAAGAGTGAGACCCGTATCTAGTTTCATTACTACCTGGTAAAAAAAAAAAAAAAACAGTATGAAAGCATCTCTTCATTATAAAAAATAGAGTTAAATCATGTTTAGAATGTTCCGTACTAACTACAAATATATAATCTGATATATCTGAACTGAAATAACAATATAATAAAAGTCTCATCTTCGTTAAATACACAGTGTGGGCTGTTTTGCTCTCAGACGCCTCAACCAGGCTCGATGATAGCAGTGATTTCTTCCATCCAAGGTCCATCTGCTTTGAATAGGCTTCATCACAGGGCAGGCGGAATGTAAACAAACACATTCAACGTCTCTAAACATGCCATGCTAATGTTTGCAAGCGGTGTGTGTGTGTGTGTGTGTGTGTGTGTGTGTGTGTGTGTGTGTGTGTGTGTGTGTGTGTGTGTGTATGTGTGTGTGCATGTGCTGGGGTTGGGTGGGGGGTGCAAAAGTAGAAAATCTTCCCCTGAGGCTCTTCTGTTTGGCTAAGCAACAATGTCTCATTTATCAGCATCTTGCTACCTCAGGCCAATGTTAATGTGCATGTGTGTGTATGTGTGTTTGTGTGTGTATGTGTGTGTGTGTGCACTCTTCATGCTCCCAGGCGACCACGAATGATCAGATGATCTCAGTGGGGGGCGTTGGATCGGAGACGGTCATGAACCTCCAGTGAAACCTGATACTCTGCAGATTAGATGGAGCTGTCACTCACACTCTGGTCTATCTGGCAAGCCATGCTTACTGGAGATGAACCTATTACATGACTCAGTTTACCAGCTATGCCAGCAGTCATGCACCATTACATTCATACTTTCCCCAAGAGGTTGCACACATACAAACTCGCATGCTA
Organism: Myripristis murdjan; assembly: GCF_902150065.1. Classification (NCBI taxonomy): domain Eukaryota; kingdom Metazoa; phylum Chordata; class Actinopteri; order Holocentriformes; family Holocentridae; genus Myripristis; species Myripristis murdjan. The sequence continues at coordinate 34,442,980 of NC_043982.1, read as the reverse complement.
AATACTGGAACAAACACAAGCTAACCTGTGCATATAAATGCTTATTAACAATTTGCACGTGGCATGTGCATGCAGGCCCACGAGATGCCAGTACGTTTTACAAGCAAGTGTGCATACGCACATAAACGGGCATGCTCATTATTAGATTTTTATATTAAGGGACATCGAACTGAAGAATCTATACTGCTAGAGGACAGAAAGGACAAGACAATGAGATGTTATTTCATTTGGTAATGTTATTTCTTTTTCAGCGTACTCGACTTGGATTTCTCATTACATGTCTTGCTGCCTTTCTATCAGAAGATGGCAGCAAAAATCCATTAAAGTGACACTAAAATAAAGATAACTGGTCACCGCAAAAGAAAACCAGCAGGTGAAGATAATAGTTTGAGCTTAAAATGATTTAAGTTGTCACATCATGTATTTACATTCCTCATGATTTTGGATATATGACTGCAAATGCTGCTGTAAATTTCTTCATCTCTTAAGGTGTGTGTGATTGTATTTGTGTATTTGTGTGTGTGTGTGTGTGTGTGTGTGTGTGTGTGTGTGTGTACGCACTCCTCTTCAGACACTCACAATCTCTGTTCTAGTTCATCCCAAAGGTGTTGGATGGGGCTGTGTTGGCTCACTCAACAAAGACTTTATGGAGCTTGTCTTGTGCACTGGGGCACAGTCATGCTGGAACAGAAAAGGGTCTTCCCCAAACTGTTCCCACAAAGTTGGAAGCAGAGAATTGTTCAAAATGTCTTGGTGAGCTGAAGCATCAAGATTTCCCCTCACTGGCCCATAGCGTTATCCCTCCTCCACCAAACTTTACAGTCGGCACAATGCAGTCAGACAGGGAACGGTCTCCTGGCATTCACCAAACCCAGACTCGTCCAGCAGATCGCCAGATAGAGAAGCGTGATTGGTTGCTCCACAGAACATGTTTCTACAGCTCCAGAGTCCAGTGGCGGCGTGCTTTACACCGCTCCATCAGACACTTGGCATTGTGCTCGGTGATGTAAGGCTTGCATGCAACTGCTCAGCCATGGAAACCCATGCCATGAAGCTCCCGGCATTCAGTTTTTGTACTGATATTAATGCCAGAGGAGGTTTGGAGCTCTGCAGGTATTGAGTCAGCAGAGCGTTAGTGACTTTTACACACTTTGCGCACTATGTTTGCAGACTGCATGGCTTGGTGCTTGATATTATAAACCTGAGGCCATGGGACTGAATGAAACACCTGAATTTAATGATTAAGAGGTGTGTCCCAATATAGTGTATCTGTAGCCTGCAGCTAGAACAAAATACACCTCACAGTGCAACACACACCCATATCAGTGCAAGAGATGCCCACCTCACTGAGGTTAAGGTAAGGGCAAATGATGGGAGTGGGGGTGTCTTGTACTAGCACTGCAGGCTGCAGCTGGACCCTTCTCTGTCTATCTGTCTGTCTGTCTGCTTGTCTTCCTGTGTGTCTCCGTGTCTGTCATTGTGCCTGTCTGTCTGTGGAGCCAGCGGCAGTGCCTCAGAGCTTCTGAGAACTGCAGGGAGGGGCAGGAGACAGACAAAGTGGAATGGATAAAATCTTATCTGTGTCGCTCTGACTCTGTCTCTGTCATTTCCCATGACCATCAGGCTTATTGTTTTGTTTGCATTTAAAAACTTAGTATCTCTGAGACTTAGTGAGTTTTGAAAGCATGACGTTCAAAGCTAACCAAATCTTTGCTCACACTGACAAATAAATGTATGAAACACACTGAACAATGAGTGAGTGAACAATGTAATGAGTCTTTCTGAGGTTTTCCCGCTGTCAAATGTCATTTTAGAATCACAGACATATTGCAGTTAACTCAAAAATTAACAAAAGACATACATACAAAAATGTACATATACACAGAAATATACATGCTATTGTAATTTGAATCTAGGTTATCTTGGACATGGTTTCAATATGGTTCATTAATCAATAGGGATAAAAAATTTAGATTTTATTTTAACTGTACTGTTCCCAATCCCAGACTAGTTTAAGCAGCAGCATAGAAATCGGGTTATTTTCACATAACCTACATCAGATTCACAGTATTTACCATGGACATAAAGATTTAGATCATCCTAAAAAGGTGAGTAACCAAAGTTAAGTTGAATTTGCACTCCAGTTCATCTCTGACTCAGACAGACCTAGGTGCGGTGAGACTGGAAATTGATTTGCCGCTGAATGAAGTCTGGCCATTGTACTCCTGCCCAGTAAGACCACACTTTTCACTATTTTTTAAAAAATATCCTGGGATCAGTTCATCATAATATTATAAATGGCATACCAATTGAAAGAACAGAGTCTCACGCATGCATTTTGTATTCATTACATTTTTATATCATATCTCAGAGCAGAGTGATGGGCAGTTGAATAGTGAGTGTGCACTTATGAAACGTTGCCCCATCAATAGCTAACTTGCCACACTGCAAACAAATATAAACACAGCCGATTCATTGTTAAGCTTGATTTTTTTTTTTTTTTTTACTTCAAAATATAATGCATCTTTATAAAAAAAAAAAATAGATTGATTGATTGATTGTTAAACTTGGTTATTGGCTGGGTTAGCTACTGCAAACTGTTTTCTCACCTCAGCTGAACTAAAACAGATGTCAGCTGGTTTCACACAATCCGGCTCAAGCTGCAGCTCCAAGGCCAGGCTAAACATCTGCAGTGGAGTTGTATCGCCAACCACGGTAGCTGGGACGGCTGCCTGACTTTACACTTCACCTGTGATGAACTTCTCACAGTATCGAGTCAGTGTACGATAGTTAGTGTTATAATCCTTCTTTGCCTTTCTTTGCCAGCTTCACCTGCCTCGCTGCCCTTAACATCATATCAGGTGGTGCGCTGCCTTATTCTAGTTTTCTTTTGTAATTCCTAACCATGTCTTCTCCCTTCGTTCATTCTTGCCTTCCTTTCTCTCTTCCTTCTTTCTATTTAAAACATATTCTTACAATTATTATGTTAAATAACAATACACAACATTTAGTCCAAATCAGCATTCCATCTTGTGAGACATTGCTTAATTTAACACTAACACAGTGACTTACAAGCAGATTCAATGTGTCTTTGTATACTAAGGCAAAAACCTAGTCTCTCCTCAACTGAGTACAAAAATATAATTGGCTGTGAAAAAGCGTAAGTTTGGGCTCACATGAGCTCACAGTGTGAGGCTGATTAATTAACGTAAGTTCAGGAACAGGACCATGCCTCCAGCACACCTCTAATCACCTGTCAAGCCTACTTATACCTGCTCAACCCTGCCGGCACTATTTGTCTCAGATTTCTCAACCCACCTTCAACCTTCATCCATTCACGTCCCTACCTCTGCTCATCCCTACTTACACCCCTTCACCCTCATCTCCCTCCTCCCCTCATCCCGGCTAATTGTCTGATTGATCCCTCTCCTATGTTTCATTGTAGGTACTGTCTGGGGGGCCTGTGATCAGCTCAGGATGAAACCCCCACACTCCTTCTGCACGATGTCGTCCCAGACCAGCCTAACCAATGACATCCTCACCTCAACATCTATTAACACCACACTCTTTATTAACCATCCTGTTACCTTTGGGATCAGTTTGACCCCGATCAATGTTTAATAAAAGAAAAAAAAAAAAATCTGTCTCTAAATACATAACACTGTTAACAGTAACACTGTTACAGAAAATATAACAAGAAACATAAAGCACCTGGCACATAAATTTGGGTAAGCATTTTTACTATAATCAGTTTCTGGAGGTTTAAATTACTCGGGTTAAACTGACCCCAACTGATAAAAAAAAAAAAAAGTCAGTCAATTTGAAGGCAACATGAGGGTTAAACCTGTAAATGATTCATTGTTGTGGTGTGGTCCTTGCTGGTGAAACTGGTATTCAGCTTTTAAGTAGCGCCCCCTGGAGTTGGAAATATGAGCAGTGTGACAACTTACCTCGCTCTCCCCACAAAGGAAAAGGTGGAAAAAAGAGGTTGTGCCTATAAAGGGGGATGAAACCTTCAACTTATTATTTTCTGTTATGAATCAGTGTGCAGGGCAACTTTATAATAAAACAAATCCATCTGTATTGTTGTGACAGTACATCACATAATGTAGTTTTCATATATTTTCTGTGCAAATCTTGGCTTTTTGATGCCAACTAGTGGTGGAGAATATTCTTGAAATGATGAGATGTTGGTGGATATTCCATTTTCATCCATCAGTACATTACCACCCCAAAGACCAAAGGGCAGAGGCTTACTTTAACTTTAAGTAAAAGACCAAACTGTAACCCTAACCCTCTGTAAAATCTTAATTCCGTTGTAGTCATTATATAAGTAGCATAGTTTGCTCTCAGTGACAGTGAGTTATTTATTTATCCATTATTATCCTCATCACCTCTCTATTTGTCATTCATTTTTTAGGAGGTCTTCATTGAGTATCACTCCTATATTATGTATTATGTACGTGTTATAACACGCCTGCACCAATACACTCTTTATAGAGCACTGTATGACAATGTTTATAATGTTTCTGTTCTCAGAGTTTCATATTAATTTAGCCTCTTAATTGGTTTGCCTTTATTTGTACTACATGCATGTCATGTGCCAGACATATCACATGAAAACAAAACTTTTTTCCATCATTCCTGTATTAATGCTGTCACATGGATACACAGATATGATTTGTACATCAAAATTTACTCTGTGCTTGTTACCACTGATACTGGATCACTGTTACAATCTATGTGACTGAGCATGTGATGCAAAATGTGCAAAACATGCTTTGACTGTCATTTTGCTGTATGCTCACTAAGTGTGACTAAGCAAAATTCTTCAGTAAAGCTTGGACATGACAAGACTTTGGCAAAGCCAAGAAAAATTCCTATGAAATATTCGCAAAAAAATTCCCTGGATTCTTTCAGCAGTGTGTCAACACTATCTTCTGTGTGGCGAGACTATGTTAATCTTACAATGTACACGTAAAAAGATAACGAGCCTATATAATCTGTCATACCTGGAGTGTTTCATTGGCTGGTTTCCTTCTCTGGGGCTTTGCCAACAATAACACAATATCACACCAAACTGTGGCCAACTCTGCTTTTCTCCAAGAACCGTGGTGTAGTTTAGAAAAGAAAATCTCCATCTCAACATTTTTTTTGGTCTCATATTCAGTTTTAAAATCTTGTTTTTCTTAAAAGTGAATAAGACAAATCAGACCACCAAGTATCAAGAAAAAGACAGTTCTGAAACTTGTTGATTGGTGGAGATTTGTGCATTTTGTGTGGGTATTAGGGATGTAAAACTGAACTGTGAGGAAAGAGCTGTTCAATACACAATACAGCCTACAAAGTGCAGCATCTCCACTGCATGGGAGCCATCTAACCACACTCTTAGCTGATGTATTAACGAATATACTGAAATATTTTTATGTTTGTTTTAAATAGTCTGCCTTTGAAAGAATATTTGTCGATTTCATGTTGTTATCTCAAATCACCGAATGAAAAGTTATTTTTGCAAAGACAAAATACAGAGAACACTGGAGATGTTAGTGGTTTTTTTGTTGCTTATATACAAAACGAAGCAAACCAGAATCGAAATCAGGACCCAAAAACCACATTAGGTGGATACTTACCCCTAGTAGGTATCTGTATTTTAACTTTGATGACTCTCTACTATCCAATCCTCTAAATGGTTTTGGAAATACTAAGTATAAACCATACAAAGTACAGAAGATCAAACCACAAAAAAGAGAAGATGACTCAGGCCTGAATGCAAAGCCACAAGTTTAGGTAGCATGTATTACCGTGGCAAAAGCCAAGTACAGCACTGGAGGGCATGTGTTGACAACTATTGCAGCAATCTTATTGAAGAACATCCAAAGTAGTGGTAACGTTACCTTTAGGTGTCAGGGGAGACGTTGCAACGCAAGCACCATGACAGGCCAACAGTGCTTTCTCACCTCCGCCTCTGTGTGACTGACAGCCTCATACAAAAGCTGAGAGAATCCCCATTAATCCACTTCAACAGTGGAGACCCGAACACAAGAACGGGCACTTTGTCCGCTGCTTCACTGTCTGCATCTCCTGTTCTATACAACACCTAAACTCTCCTTTTGAAAGACTATCCTGTTACTCCTGCAGGAAAACAAGGCAGGTTTATCTTTTCTAGCCACTGTGATGAGCCAAAATTAAGTTCTTCAATTTCAAACCTGTCGCCTTCACAGCAGCGACCCACAAAACGTAGCTTTTGTGCGATGGAGACAAGACCTCTCAATTCCACCCTTTTATTTCTGTTTTTAACACCTTGCTTGAGACAAAGGCTAAGAGATGAAAAATAGCTGTATATTTTTGACTGGTTCAAAAGGAGGTCGGACAATGGGGCTTTGTGGGTCCAGCTAGCCGCCACTGATAAATAAAACGCTTTGATATGAGGGAAAATGTCTGTGAGAGAAAAAAAAAAAAAAAAGATGAAAGAGTCATGTTTAAAGTCAAATTGAGTTTTGGGCCCTCTGATGTACTTTACACTTGCCTTTTCTGCACAGGATTTTGTCTTAGAAAAAAAATATTTATACGACAGATAGATGCTCTGTGTACCGCTTTGCCTCTCTAAAGGGTATACAAGACCTTGAATTATTACAATTACATACAAAGATGAAAGGCTTCTAGGATTATTCTTCTTTACTTGCCAAAACTCTATTCAGTAATTGTTAATGTGATGAAAATGTACACCAGAGGGAAGCGATTTTACAAGTCGTCTACAGTTCAGAGATCAAATTGCGCTCAATTTAAACGAAATGAATTGAATTCAGTATGCAGGTCTGTACAGGAAATGTAATTTGCAGGTAGAATTAACAGTAAAAATATAAAATGAGAGCAACAAAAACACATTAGGCTTAATAAAACATTTGACAGACATCACTTGACAAGACCAGGGACAACTCAATATAAAGGAAAAAAAGAACATATATAACTAAAAGGTCTATTATCAGTGCAAAAACGAGCAAAGTAATTATGGTATACACAGACTCGGGCTGCATAATTTCATGTGCAAATTAAGCAATCTGATGCAGACGCAGCGCCCGAAGGCATGGGCTCAAACTGCCTTTTAAAAGACAAGGACAGGCAACAATGGCACCATTTTTGCACCAGTAACTCCACATTTACAAAAGCACAAGAAACCAAATCAGGCTACAGCACACAACGTTAACACAGATTCAATAAAAACTCTAACAAAACAAAGTCAAAATGTCGCTATAAATGTTAGCAGAGGTCATTCTCCATGAGAAAAAAAAAACACTGCTGCTCTTGCCTTCAAACTGTATCTGGATTTAGCTTAAAGTAATGTTTGCTATATGTATATATGTAATGGTTCCCAGATATTTAAAGTCACCCACCCACTCAGTTTCCTTGCTGTTTAATGCAGTGGGCTCGGGGACAGGTTGTAACCCTCTGAAATGCATTCCCATGTCTGTCATTTTGAGAACAGGAGCAGGAGATTACAGGATGTCACAAAACAATCAGCATATGGCCAGGTCCATGTCCATTCTCCTGCAAGAAGCCAAAAATGAACGAATCCACTGAAAACTGGATAAAATGTCTTTTCATGTTTGCTCCTAAGTGTCTAAAAAACCCAGAGGTGTGGGGAAGCGAGATGCAGCAGCAGTGCAGACAGACAAACCTTGACATGTGAGAGGAGTTGCTCTGCAGGCAGGTGGGGCCGGGCAGTGTTAAAGGCTGAGGGAAAATTCACAAAGCCTTACTTGGGTCTCGTTTCCCCTGAGGCGTTCATTACACAGATTAGGTCATTTAAACAATACAATTTTCAACACCATACCATATCCTATATTCAAACTATAATTGATATAATGCCAACTTGATTTAGGATGTTTCTCCCAGTGTTTCCTGTCTGGAATTGTTCTTTCTGGCATCGGGGTATTCTGAGGCTGAAGTAATTTTCCATAAAAATGAAGTAAAAGACACAGCGCTCCTGGGTCTGGGCTCTTTGAGTAACAAATGTCCTGTAAACCAAATACTATCTCAGGAATGTTGTCTTTCTTAGTTGTGGTCTTCCAACAGCTCTCATGATGATGACAAAATAAACAAAAACTACCTGATGGAGGAGTTTTACTTTTGCAGACATATCTCCGAGGTAGAAATAATGTCGTTGGTTGAAGTAAACGTCAAAGGGCGGAGCCAAATAACCTTTTTTTTTTTTTTTTTTGGTGTTTTGGTGGTGTTGCATTCATCTTGATCAGCAAGACTGCTTGCCTGTTAAACTCACAAGGTCATAAATGACATGGTAATGAATAACTAAACACAGTCACTCTCATTCATATTTTGACTGTAGTTCACCTTTTGTCATACCATTTTGCCAGTTACCGAACTTGCACCAAAAAAAACAAACAAAACAAAAAAAAAAAAAACAGATTATTTTGTCTTTGCCTTTTCCTCCCAGTTTTTCTGGGAGTTTAGACAATGGCAACCCTGCAAAAAAGCAGTGTCACCACTTGTAACGTTGTCAAGTTCATCTGGTTTTAGCTGGAGGCTCATTCTTTACATTGATTCCTGTCCATGTTAACTGCTGTACACACAATTCCTAACACCAGGAGCTCTGACAGGCCAACTCAGCACTAACCCGACTGCCAGAATGCAGGATAGTGCCTCTGGGCTTTAATGAAACATATTGGCGTTGTCTTTTTTTTCTCTTCAGCTCATTATGTTCACCTCTTTCCATTGTTTCACCTCTGTTTATCATGTCAGCGAATTTAATGGTTATTATTTGTCTTACTGGCTCCAGTACAGTTCAAAGGAAATTCTATCAGCAGGTTTCAGTCTGTGTGCATGTTGGTTTGCCATCACTGAAAAAGTTTACACAAGAGCCAGTTTGCATGAGCGAGGCGTGCATTGTCTGGGTGGAAATGGCAGGTCTGTCCTCAAATAAAACAAACACATATCCACTGCATCTGAGATGGCTTGAATGGGCAGCAAGGGGAAAATGGAGTCTTTTCCATCTGAGGCAAGAGAATCGAGAGAGAGAGAGAGAGAGAGGGCGGAGACAAGTCTCTCTCCCAGCGAGGGGAAACTTGAGCAGGCTCGGTACCGCGCTGGAATCTACCGCACTGGCATCTGCCAGAGCCAAAACCTCATTCTGGAAGTTTGGAAAGCAGAGTGGAGTGACAGCATTTCCTGCATCCATTTAGGGCCCCACAATATGGAAAACATTTAGGACTGTTAGAGAAGAAAAGTCAGTCATACATTTGCTGTGTGTGTGTGTGTGTGTGTGTGTGTGTGTGTGTGTGTGTGTGTGTGTGAGAGAGAGAGACAGAGAGTGTTTTTTGTTTTTTTTGTTTTTCTGGTGGCATCTTGGGTAAAATCAAGTTTTGTAAAGGAAACCTTTTATCTGTGAACAATAACAAATTGAAAACAGAAGGTCAGTTGGGCTGATGTTTGAATGTGTGGTATTGGGGCAGAATTGTTCTTTGTTATGTATTTTGTAAAATGTACTGCATTAGAATTTCTTTGAAAGTAGTCAAACATCCTCTCCTGTCGCTGGAAATTTGCTGCAGCTCTTGTCTGGGTGCTGCGGCTCTGACCCGTGCACTTTTTTACCGTTGGTTGTTTGTATTTACAGATCCAGGAATCTAAGCAGCTTATTCTATTGTCACACTGTTCTCATTGTAAAGTGCCGTGGACAAAACTGTCTGCTAAACGCCATAACCTGTAAAAAGCTAGAAAAGCTGTTTTACATCAATGGGAAACATAGATGTTTTGTGCAATTTCACGCATACCCAGTATCATAATGAGTTAACATGGCTTGATGTTTGACCATTGCAGTGCATTTTTGCAGCGTACAACATATTGATCAGACTGCATCCATTACTAAAAGATGTAAAGGAGAACAAAAATGACAGCTCTATCCTTACCCTGCCCGAGCAAAGCTGACATGGATTAGATAAAAGCCTCCACTTCCTCTCTTTCATTCACTTTCATTCTTTTTCAATTACATGTAAAAGAACATGTAAGGCATGAGACAACCCATTCAATAATTATGAACACTGAACACTCTCCAGATACTTGAAACCATTGGATTTATATGGTACAGTGCTTATTTTATCATTATAAATCATGAGAATACCATGATTAAGATGTGCAGTTCCCATCATAGTAATTTCCAATCCATTTTCTATGGACTTGTATGTGTATTATCACAGTTTGGGGTCAGACAAACACTTTTTCCCCTAGGTGTGACAGTAATGAATGTTTATCTATACTCAGGTCCCGACCTGGTACAGGGGTAACATATTTGAAATGTGATATGCAGCAGTATTTCCCTTTGAGGCAAGAATACCGCTTAGTTTAAAGATGCTATGTCAGGTATGTATTCATTAAGATATCACTATGATCTGTGGTGATGACACACATTTAAAACAAACAAAAAAAAAAATCTGCTTTTATTTCCATTATTTTTGGTCCAACGTCAGCAGCTGTAGGAGCGACTGCCCTCCAGCAGAAAGCTAATTTAAGCATCGAAATCAGCAGGGACGTGAAATAATTAGATAGGTTGATTTAAAGCAGCATGTGCAAGAGATTTAAAGTTTAGCGGTGGACACTCTGACAGATGACAACTCATTCTCCTGTGAACATTTCTAGAAATGTACAATTGCTTAGGCCATAAAAAAAAAAAAAAAAAAAAAAAAAATGCCTCCAGAAATTCTGCTTGTCATCTTCCAAGTTTGTGTGTGTGTGTGACAAGGTCAAAACTATTTTCAGGAAACCATCAGGTAAACTGAAAAAAAAAAAAAAAAGCAGGAGCTCCTAGGGTGATCTAAGGGGTTAAAAGGGAGTCGAAGAGTCTCTTGGCTGCTATTCAAGAGGCGAGCAGCTCCAGGCAGTACTGGTCGCGGCTCACAGCAGCTGAAAGAGAAGGCTGTCTCCAGCGCCTCCCCCCCTCCTGCGTCTCTGTCTCCATATAATTACACTATGGCTGACAGACATGGTGCTTAAAGTAACAAAACAAAGATGGACTGGAAAATAAACAGTGCCACAGTCATTCACTGAAAAGGCGAGGCAGAGATGTGTACATTGCTGAGTTTTATACTAATAGTTTGTGTTCAGTGGAGACGGCGAGTAGTTTATAGTGAAAGCAAAGCAATGCCCTTGGAAACCTTAAAGGTGACAGCCAGTCATCCTTTTTTTTTTTTTTTTTTTTTTCCTTCATTTCCACACACTAGTAAGGTGACAGGAACCTCACCCTGAATGGTCTGTTTTCTCAAAATGGTTTGCAAGTGACATAATTCAAATTACATTTCTGGTGAGTTTGGTCAGTAATTAGTTTCCAGTGATTCCATCTTTTAGATTTGAGGAGTAAAACTTAAAAAAAGGGTGTGTGTGTGTGTGTATGTTGAGTGTGTGGGTGTGAATGAATGGGGATGTAAAGCTAGAGAGAGAAACAAGGACACACACTCCACAGTCCTGTGTACTCTGTATCACTGAAAACTAAGAAGGAATAGCAAAAATAACGTTTCTGTCACTGAAGGCCCACCCTTGTATGATTATGTTTTTCCTTTTAGATAAAAATGTATTTAATTTGTTATGACTGTATATTGCACATCAAAGTGCAACTATAATTGGTCAATATTTCAGAATATCAGCGTGAAATTGTTAAAATCGGTTGTTGTTCTTTTGAAACACAGACAGGAAACAAAGACTTCTTCTTTGTAATTACATTTCCATCCATTGTAAACCAGGTTCAGAAATTCCTAGTAGCTATTACAACAAATCAGCTTCAAGTGGGCTTGTTTTAGCTCATTATTTCGCCGCATGACTCACTGACAAAATTGCATGGTGAAGTTTCCTATCCATTATCATCACCAGGTTCTAGATATCATTCCTGCGCCAAATGCAGCGTTTTCATTTTAAAGTGTCTCGGTCATACTTCAGTAACAGGAAGTCCTTTGTTTCAATGTGAAGTACATAAATAATCTAGATTGACACAAAGTCATTGTCTAAACCAGCAGTCGCCAAGTCTTTTTACCTTCACAGATTGAGCGAATCCACCAAAACTAGAATTGCTGTATGAAGATGAACAAGGAGTAAGGCGGCCCTGTGTAGCTTGGGGCAGGGGGCAAAAGTTTCTTTGGCTGACACACACTGGGTATTAAGTCAATCACACACTCACCCCTTCAATCCCATATTTGTAACAGCATACTGTCCACACCGCAGGGAAAATCCCCTAAAGGTTTGGCAGGGATTCAGTGAAAATCTCAATTTGGTGTGTAAATGGGTCACACAATTGTTTTAGCGATATTTCATGGGTAAGTGACTGAAAACAGTAACCTGGATGGCTTAGCCTCGACTCTGCCGGCACCGACTGCTGGCCTCAGATTGAAAACACTTTTTTACGACTTTGACTGGAATAGAAAGTGATTGTAGTGATTTGTAAATCAATTGTGTTTTTGGTGTCTCATAATCCCATCGGGGATGGGTCGCAAGACAAGACAAAAATAAATAAATTCATCCATTCATTCATTCATACAAACATTTTCTCTGTATGCGTAGTCTTTAGCCTTAGTCCTTAACCAACAGACCTCAGGGCCTCACGTAAATTTGTAGTTCTTCAAAAAACTGGGAGAAAACAGTTTATTGTCTGTCTTAGACTTGGTGAGAGAGACTGCAGGCTTTTATTTCTAGTCAAGATGATGTTCATAAACACTGATCTGGATTTAGTCTCTGTCTGCGACTACAGACAGAGCTCCGGTGCAGAGACATGCCCGAGCTGTCTGTGGTTTCACACAAGAGGATCGATAACACGGCAGCCTATTGATCCACAGGCACTCAGAGCGGCAAAGTGACAAAATATTGTCAAGGCGCTGGTGGAGCGATGAAAGATGAAGTGTGTGGATTTTGAGGTTACCGTGTATTTCTCTTGTGATCGCTTGTCTGGCGTCAGGTTTCTTTATGTCCTGTTAACTGAGCAAAGGCACTCCTGGATAATGGCACAAAATTACACACGGCAAAAATCTCCACCTTAACAAGTCATTTAGTCAGTCAGTCATTTTTTTTTTTTTTTTTTTTTTTGTTACTACTTTTAAGAAAACAAATTTTTAATACCAGCAAGTCTGCAAGTGACATGAGACAATGCCACTTGTTTCGAATGCAGTTTCACTTGTTTTACAAGAATTTTTCTAGGCGCAAGTGCAAATTTGTTGAAACACGGCAGAATAAGGCAGATCAGCACAAAAGAATCAAGATCATCTGTCTTTTTTGTTCTTTTTTGCACCAAATGATCTGAACAGGTTTTGCCCAATGAGCATTGTCACCGCAATTTTCTAATGAACACTGTAATTTTGTTTCCCATTCAGATTTCTGTCTGATGGAATTTGAAATTTCACTACAAACTCAGTCAGCACAGCAAATCACCGGACTGATGAGCTGGACTTAAGCTCCCAGTCATCTTGTTTGTTGTAAAAAGAGGAAACGGCCTCCAGTAATTAAACATTCATGATGTATTCATTAACGTAATTATACCATCATAATCCGGACAGGGATAATTATATGGTGAAGGGGTGGAGCCGGAGAGGCACAGCAGAATTAGCCCGGTACGTTTTCAGTTCACCGTGAGGTCAGCACACCGCAGCCCTGAAGACAAGGGCCAAGGCCCTCCTCCAGGACTGGCTGGGATTTGTTTCATCGTCTCCATGACTCTTTGTATCCTGACAAAGGAAAACAATTAGACAGGAGACTGGGCAGGGGTGTTTTCAGATGAGAAAACCAAAAAAAGAGATGGAAGAGAAACATGGAAGGTTTTGGTCTTCTCCCGCCAACAGCGACACCCCCCCTCCCTCTCTTTCTCTTTTCTCCTTTGAATCCTTCCATTGTATCCTAACCACAAATCCCACACTTGGCCTGGAAAAGCAGAGCAAAGACTTGACTGAAATATACATTGGAATTTTTGGGGGCTGTATGGGAATGCCCAGGGCTTGTATAAACGGTTTTGTACAGTATGTGTTGTTATATACAAACAAAGGGTTTAACCCCAAAATATCCTGCTTGCACAGATCCTTTCCTGATGGGATTTTCTCTAATGCTGTTAGGAAAATACTTTCAAGACTCTTTATGTTAAAATGGCACTCATCCTGTGATTAAACTTGACTTTGTGTTGATTTGTGCGCACAAGACATCTATTTTAAGTTAAGGCTGCAAGCAGTACTTTGCAGAGGTTTTTGTATGCTATAGGGCGATATGATACTGCATCATTTTCTTCACAACTACTGTGACTTTGTAATCAGCTGCTCTTTACTTTTCAAGCTAAAGTTAATTACAGGTTTCGGCAAGCAGCCCGCAGGGTTTCAGGGTCAAAACAAAAATGCCTGACGATCTAGTGCTAAGTGCTGTGCTGAATTTCTGCACAGAGAAAAGTTAACAGCCATAGATCTTAAACTGCCTACTTGCTTTTTCGTCAAGCTGCTGTTTCTCTTTGCCTTTTACCCAAATATGAGTTTCCATAAATAATTGTGTTGCTGAAAGGCTTAAACAGGATGCCATTATGCTATAAACACAGAACTGGAGTGGGCTAAGGCCTGAGTACCCCACTGTGGTTTGTTGTGTAATCTCTCAGATATGCGCTTTATTTTCTTACCACTGCCAATACAACGGCTTTCAGTGTTTTCCATTGCTGTTGATCCCATTTAACATATTTGCAAGGGATAACTGGATTACGATCTCCACCGTTTGAACACATAATCAAAACGAAGAAGTGGACTTTGTAGTCTGTATGTACACAGAGGCATAAATTTCCTTTAATGAAACCAATGAAAACTAATGAGAATGTAGTTTCCATCACTTAAGTTTGCAAGACATCTATCAGCATGTTTGAATCATGTCATTTAGCAAGATGTGCATGGAAATATGATAAATAAGTGAAAAGCTACAATTGCACACAAGACCTTATGGCTGTTATGGTGGGTATTAAGCACTGATGCCATTCAAGCATTTTTTTTATGCACTAAAATAACATTAGCAGTAAGTAATGGAGACTAAGCCTCTCCATCACATCCACTTCACTCAGTGCTTAGCTTAATTTTACTCTAAATTGTTTACAGAGCTGAACTTCAGAGCAGCCAGTGGCGTGTAAAGGACACATTGGACTTATCCTTCAAATGTTTGAAAAGAGCATCCACACTGTAAACAAAAGAATATGTCTGTCTGCTCTGGGAGAAAACAGCCAAAGTGTTTGTCTTGTTAAAAGGTTATTGAGGATGACATTAATGAATGCTAACTGAATTTGTCACATAGTAAAAAGATGCCAACTGGTGACTCTGGGATTCACCAGTGTGTGAAAATCAGGTTAAAATGAAGTATTGGTACCTGAAATTTCCCCCATGACTGATATCCAGTAACAAAAGTCAGGAAAAACTGTCTTTATATGCTTCTATTTTGGCACACAGAGAATTGTCTAAATTATTTTGTTCACCGAATGAATGATCCAAGCCAATGCTGATTAATGAAAGCAAAGGATCTGATCAGCAACGTTAAAGTTTTGTACCTGTTATCAGTTTCAGCATCCTTACTGCAACTGCACATCACCGACAAAGGAAACCACCAACTCAATGATCTCTCTCAGGTAAACTACTCCAGAACATAAGACCACCACAAGCATATTCATATAATACAAATATTTTATTGTCAATGTGTGTATGGCATACTTTTTGAGGGAATCGCTAAGTCATGAGAACATAAACCTGCTTTGTCTTACTTTTGCATACTTGCAAAAAAAAATGACACTGAGAAACTCTGAAATGCATATATAGAATCAAAAGTGCATATTCCTGTTCCTTTATTTCGTCCATATACACATTACACTATACATAAATAATTGCATTGTAAAAATGACTCAAGTATTTACATGTATAATATATTTTATATAATATATAAAGTTTTATATTAAATCTAGGTAGATTACAATTAGGATACTTGGTTAAGAAACCTCATGTGAATCTGTATGTGTGCGTGTGTCGTGTTTGTGTATTTGTGTATGATTGTCAGAGTCTGGGTATTAGCTTGTTTGCATGTTTGTATGAGTTTGCATGTTTGTGTGTATGTGTGTGTGTGTGTGTGTGTGTGTGTGTGTGCTATCTGTGGTTGTTGAGCAGCACCTCCAGCCAGCAGGGACAGGAGGTGATGAACTGTCTGGAGTAGCAGGGGCCCCAGCCCTTAGCAAAACTGATACGGACGCTGTGCGGGTCCCAGGGCCCTTCCTGGCACTCGGGTTTCACACCACGCTCCACTATCCAGCTGGAGCGCTCATAGTCAAACACTTTGAGGGAGTAGCCCGGCATCACCCTCTTTACGCTCAGCCCTCTGGTGCTGGGTAAGTCCAGAGTGGGTGAATGCACAAACACCGGGTGCTGGCTGCGATTGTACACCCAGACCCCGTCCGGCTCGCGGCTCAGCACGATGCCGTAGCCGATTTTGCTGCGTATCTGTTGCACGCAGCTTCCGCCGCTTCCTCCGCTACGGCTGCTGCTGCTGCTGTGGAGTGCCTGGATGCTGTGGTTACCCGCGTCGTCATGGCGACTGTGGTAGGCGTTGGCGTGGAGCTGGCCCAGGCAAAGGCCTGTGCCCTGAGGTAGGTCGTAGAAGATGCTGAGTGAGGGCTCGTGGGCCGGGTAGAGGCGACCCACACGTGTCCGCTGCTCCCAGTAGGCGACGCTGCACCAGTGGGAGCGATGTCCGCCGGAGGTCGAGGAGCCGAGGGAGGTACCAGTGTCTGAGGGAGGCAGAGAGAGAGGGAAGACAGGCGAGAGGGTTAATGGCTGTGTTGGAAAGTGTGATACAGGTTTTATTGTGCCATTAATTCCCCTGGGAGGTGGCTGAAATATACTGAGGGGGGTAAGGATACAAAACCTCTCCATCTTTGTCTCATATTGAGTGTTAAAACGTTATTTCCTTCACAAAAAAAGAAATGAAGAAATCTGCCAGTGAGATGAGATAAGATCCACTTGAGATCCCACTTGTTTCCAGTGCTATTCAACTCGTTTCCAGAATTTTCCATTTATGTCCATTATTTTCTTGGAGCTAGTGGTCTGAAAAAAAAATCCCAAGTTACATTGCATTGGAAACAAGTGGTATTATCTCATCCCGCTGGCAGATCGTATCACTTGTTTGAAGAAAAACATGATTTTACAACTGTATTTTAGACTAAATGACTTGTTGACGGAGATTTTTTTTGCAGTGAGGCTGTGTCAGTCTCTACTGTTTACACACTGAGAGAGAACACACACTTTCCTCAAAACAATGGAACACTTTGGCTCACTTTGGCAGCAGGCTAGAGCTTTTATATTGTCATTTTCCACAGCAAAAACAGATTTCACTTTTCCCATTGCTTAAAACAACTAACTTTGATGCAACTGCAAGGTATGTCCCAAACGATTTCTGAAACTGTCAGCACTGAACATCCACTGCCATCTCGACTTGCCATATAGTCGAGCCTCTTTGGACTTTTGGGGGCTTGGGTGGGTTGTCACCCTTCTCCCTCATCTTTCCATAACCCTGATGAAGAGGAGCTACCGGGCTGAGAGAGCGATGGAGACACAGAGTGAGAGAGAGAGAGGGAGAGAGGTGATGTTGGGGTGGGTGCTTGCCAAGTATTCAGCTCTCTGTCAACCTAGCGCAAGCCCGTGAACCCCTGACCCCCCAGCCCTCATGCTATCAGCTCGCATTAACTCCCACACAGAGTGATGCCATTATTTTGCTCCAGAGACTCTATTGACACAGAGGATTTAAAGACCCATGTGCCTGTGGCCCCATTCCTTTCATATTCCAGCTAGCACCCCCTCTTCATCCACCAGGGGCCAGAGTGGTTGCCCTTTTCCCATTAACAAGCTGCTTTTGGGTGAAACTGGGCTACAGATTAGGATAGGTGTGTTAGCACAGTGGCCATTCCACTTTAGGCGGGATAACCGGGTGGAGAAGATGCACTGGAGACCTGTGTGTGAGTGTATGTGCAAATACAAGCAGACACACTGGATGATGAGATAGGGCCTCACACACACACACACACAAATTGGGCCTGCTGATCCAAACAGTATGCCTATGACACATAGACACACACACACACATGTGCATGCACACAGACACACATACGCACACAAAATTGCGCTTCTCATCTGAGGCCCACGTGTGTCATTAGTGAATTCCAGGCTGGCAACTCCTGCGGTCTGGAGTTTTTACAGCTCTCCAATAAGAGAGAGCAGGCTGCTCAGCTAGCAGGATCTCTCTCTCTCTTCCTATCTCTCTCTCTCTCTCTCTCTCTCTCACTCACACACACATATACACCCAAACTCAAACACGCACATACACACACTTTTACAAGCCATGCTCTTCCCTGTAATAAGGCAACACAAACATGTCTAGGGAAACACAAGAAGACTTTATATGAGCTCTCGATCACATTACAGTAATTCCCAAAGTAGACATAAGCCAAACTAGGACTTTTTTCTGCTCTTTAATACACGGTACACTGTAATTTTTTTTTCTGTCATATATCATAAGACATAATGTATAGACTGCAGCATAAAACCCTGGCCTTTGCATGTCTCATTTATTCATAGCACGTTTATATCATATGACTGCAGAGTAATCACACATCTATAAAGGCCTTTTCTTGAGAGACTGATGCCAGAAAATGAAATATGTCCAAAGGCTTAAAAATCAGCAACTACGAGTAACAACTAAGTTTCATGTGAAGTAGCAGCCGAACACGATTTCCGGTATTAAAGACTGGGTGATGTTGTGTAACGCAGGCCGTGGTAAATCAAAGTTTCTGACAGTTTTTGATAGCTCTCGCTGTACAACATGTCATGTGTCATGTTTCTGGCACAGTGCTAGCGGTGTCATCATGCTCAGCCTGGCCGTCGTCCAGCTAAAGGTATAATGAGCTCGTGTGAGAACGAGGGAGGGGAAGGGAGGGGTTGAGGAAGGAGGGGGTGGACAACAAACTCCTTCAATGGAATTCATAAAGAGAGGTTCAAACTAGAGGTTATCAGTGTGTTTGTGTTTGACTGGAGGAAGTTAAAAAAAAAAAAAAAGTGTATGTGCGTGTTTGTGCATGCCTCCATGCATACATGGAGGCATGTGTGCCTGTGTGTGTGTGTGTGTGTGTGTGCCTGTGTGTGTATGTGTGTGAGTGTGTGTGTGAGGGCTGGCAGCAATTACAGAGTTCTGCAACCATTTAAGCCAACCACCATTTAACAGCTCTGTTTATCAATTAGATAAGTAGCTTTTGTTATTTCATTTCAAAATCACCGTATCTTAGTGCCAATCTCATCGAAAAGCCGAATGCACCTTGGCATTTTTCCCCCCATCCAAACCCCAAAGGATTATGGGAACACTGTCCTTTGGGGTTGGATGTGTTGGAAAATAATAGAATGGGCTTTTTCCTGTCAAAAGAACAAAAACAAAAAACAAAACAAAACAAACAAAAAAACATGCTGTGTTAAAAAAGGTTGAAGTAATGATGCTTGGACTGAAATGACCCTGGCGACACAAAACACATGAAGAAAGTAAGGGCTGGTTTTCTTTTTGGACCGTTGCATGGCAAAGAAAAATGAAGTGGTAATCCAAGTTCAGGGGTCAGACAGGCAGTTTCCTGCTGGCTTCCCACAGGCTGCTGAACCTGGGCTTCAAACCACCAAAACGCCCCAGTGGCACTCATCTTTTCTCTGCCCTCTTACTCCTTCCTTTTCCTCCTCCCTCTCACACAACTGAATACATGACAAACTCCCCTGCTTTTCACCTCACTCCGTCCAGTCACAGGAGCAAAGAGTCCTGCCAACACCAACCTGCATGGAGGGGAAGAAAGTTGGGAAAAGAGGGGAAGTTGGGGAGTAAAAAAAAAAAAAGAAGAAGAAAGAGAGACGTGAGCAAAGGAGGGAGAGGAAAAATGAGAGGGAGAGAGCGAGGCTGCCAAGCATAACCAGCATCCATGGAAAAAACAGAGCGAGGGACAGAGAGAAAGAGACTGAGAGAGGGAGAGAGAAAGAGGGGGAGGCAGGGAGACCCTTGTCTTTCATCCAGTGCCAAGGATTAGATTCCCCTCCAGTTATTAGACTCTTCCACTGTGCTGAAAGAAGTGGGTGGGTTGTAGGAAGGGGGGTTCGAGGGGACCGAGGGACGAGAAGGGAGGATAAAATTCAGCTACTGACCATCCTGGTCCCCTCTCTGTGATGCTTAGTTTGCTTTGTTGTGAGTTAACTTCCTAAACACCAACCCCCCCACCCGACTCAAAAATAAAAAATAAGAGAAGAAAAGAAACACAGACACACACACACACACATACAGATACACCCCTCCTTGGATGCAAATGGTAGGTTCTGTGTTGTTTGAGACAACTATCATTACAGGGCAACTTCAATCCAGCAAGCCACATTTAAGCTGGCGTCTCAACTATCTCTGCCATCAGAGGGCTGTGTTATCGCCAGACATGGACTTTACGGTAGAATACAACAGGGCCCTCTCTCACAAACACACACACACACACACACACACGTTCCTAAACACATACTCATGCACACAGACACACGCACACACACACCCTCTCTCTCCCTCTCTCTCCCCCCATTGTACAGCGGATCTTGTGATGTACTGCAGCGAGCAACTAGAAGAATGCACTCAGCAGAATGCAGATCTCCGCCAGGAGTATCTCCCCTTCTCAGACACCCATTTTTCACCTGCCCAGAGGAGAGAAAATATGAAGGTACTGCCTGCGTATCTCCCCTTCTCCAGAGCTGAAAAACCAACTGAGGCGTTAGGCGTCAATTGTGGTATTGCACAGTTTTTTCAAAGGTTTTGAATCACTGCAACCGCGAGAGGTCCTTGATCATACAGTCATAACTGTGCACAAAAAATATTAGGCTGATAGGCACAGATGCAAACATGGACAGATACACATGAGCAAACACACCATCCCCTCCAGGCTGCCACCTGGGGACCTAATAATGTTATTCTCTCAGTTTTTCTCTTTAAAAAGACAAAGAAACAAGTCACTACGGAAAAATCAATTTTTGACAAGTCGTACAAATAGGCTCGTGGACCTTGAACTTGGGTGTGATAAAACGACAGGAAAGTTACTGCATGTCCCTGTCAGTAAAATTCCTGGGGAGGAGTGCTTGGAGGCAGTTTAGCACTGTCTCCTCCAAGAGGAAGAGAGAAAGTTACCGGTTTCCTGCGTTTCTGCTGCTACTTCAAAGTGTGCGAGGGGTCAGACAACACGAGCGAGAGGGTCTCAGCTTCTGCATGCATCAATTCATCATGAGGAATTTACTGCCCCTCTGCAAATATATGGCCATTTTTACCTATCAAGATACCATGTTCATATTTGGTTTATGATATACTAAATACACAATGCCTGAGTAACCATGGCACATTTGGTGCCATTTGGCTAATAGGTGTTGCTGTTGCAGTATCATATGTTTAAATATTAATAATTTATCAATGATGTACGAGAAGATGCCCTCATACTCCAAAAAACATGGCTGCTATCAGCCAATCAGCTTTCAGCAGCACTTCGACATTCATTTTTGCCTAAACTTTGCTCTCTAGTTACTTTAACACCATAGCAATTGCCCTTCAGCACTCAAGTAACAATCCATTGCTGTTCTTTGTCTTGCACTCCTCCGATTCACATTATTATTCAGCATTATTCATCAACGTGCTTGGACCCTGTTGTCACTGCTTGAGGCTATATTGCACTTTGATTTTGAATGAGTAAGCAAAAGTGCAAACTTAAAAATATAAACTTTTCAGGAACAAAGAAACACTGGCTTGGTTTTTAGAGAGACCACCATGCATTTTTGAGTTTATCCAATGGGGTTTTGAAAAAAGTTTCATAAACCCGAGCACAGTAGAATTTTTCAACCCACAGGGAGCCATGTAATCCTTCAATTGGAGTTAAAACATGAAAATTGCCAAAACTGGAGTTAAAAGGTTTGCACATGATGGCAGCAATATGAGAGTGATGAAAAGATAACAGCAGAAAATAGCTGCACCTGGGAACTCAATTCAACATGAATCTCTGATTTTGTTGTTTGCTTTTCATTCACTTCCAGTGTTTGACAACTTGATGTGCTCTTGGAAGATGTGCATTCATAGACAACTAGGCTGCCTCTTGAAATAAAGTAAAAGTTCCTAATTTATCAGTTTGTTGTGTAGCTGTTAAGCTGTCTTATTGGTTGACCTCACACACATTAAAAAAATTACCAATGAGGAAATCTTTGTCTCAATTTCCACACACACAGGATTTAATTAAACCCTAGCTAGTAGCCTTGCTCCAAACAATATTTTTACCATAGTGTCTGAGTATAACACTGGTCAATTTTTTTTTTTCAGAATTTACATTGCCACAGGTTCATAAATGCATCTGAAGTAAGATTTTTAGACTGCCTTTATGAAAACTTGTCAAACAGCGAAAGCAAATGGAGTGTGAAAAACCCACCCAGGTGATCAGTGTTGAAAACGGCTCCCCGGGGCAGCACTTGTTCATGGTTCACTGTTCATGGTATTCATATGGAGGTAAATGTGCTCAACAGTGTACAAGTACTGACAAAGTGAAATATCACTATGACTATCGCTCAGCCTCCTCCTGATTTGCAAAGCAGTCACAAATCAGCGATAAAACTTTTACATCTTCTGAATTTACCCAATGCTCTTATCCAAAGTGACTTCCAGTGAATGAGCAGGTGCGGGTTCAGTGTGTGACTCAAGCACACGTCACCCAGTACACATGACAGTGGTGAAGGCACCTTTTACATTGCACAACATGTGTAGCCACCCAGTTTGATGTCTTGAATTAGGTGGCAAACTAGAACTTTGACATTTCTAATACAAATGTCATGCTACAGAGTTGTATTTGTATGTAAATCCAAGTACCAAAGATGCCACTATTATGCATGTGGCAATGTGGAAAAATAGCACTCCATATCAAAAATAAACAATGAGCCACAGACAAAACAAATGAAATACTGGCTCACTCCATGCACTGCAGGGCTTGCACAAGTCAGGTGCCCAGGGGATCACCACCTTCCCCTTCATATATAATTGCTACCTACCTAAGCAGCCCTGCATTCACAATGGACAGCTTGAACTTGCAAGTCCAATGTGCTTTAGGCTCATGGGTCATGGACCTACTTGATTTCGATGTGCAGACAGACAGAAAGCTCTGAATATAAATGAATCATGTAGGATGCTGAATTTTAAACCAACTCGCATGTAGTTGGAAGAACATTTGGAAACTGTACATTTCATTTCTAAGCAACATTTACAAAATATCTGCTTACTGTATTTGTTGTCTGGCTTAGCTTACTTATCATTACAGGTGAGTTCTATTCATACAAACTGAGTGACGAGGGTTGTTAACACTATTAAAGAAACAGGTGCACTTTCTCCACTGAGGATTGGATTTTTATCGCTAGTCATTAAAAGCTTTGTGTCAGTGCATGTAAGATAGAAGAGCTGTGTGTGTGTGTGTGCGTATGTTTACGTGTTCATGTTTCTATACTTTCTTAACTTTCTCTTCAAAATAAGGTAATACGTATCTTTGTGTCAGCGTGGTGCATACTGAGCAGTTGACCTCCAGAATGGTGAATAGGATGTTTTATATTAAAATCAGATATATCATATCTTATCTGTCTGTAGCTCTGTGTGTATTAGGCCTCAATCCCCCTGCTTGCCTGAACCTGGCTTTGCAGTGAAAAACCAGTTTGCTGTATTAAGCCTTTGTGGTGGTCTTGGCCAGCAGTGAGCTGACTTGTGGCTACCAAGTGCTGGGAAGTCACGGCAGCAGCAACAACAATGGTGGAAAGCTGCAAGAAACAAAAGAACGGCGAAACTAAATGTTCGTCAGACGAGACCGCAGACAAAACAGGGCTCAGCGTCAGCACTGGTTGTGGCTGAGTTCACCATCTGCTTCGTAAGTCGTCACGGTGGCTTTATGAATGTCATTTACCTCAAGGTAGACAACTTGACAAGACGAGTGGCAAGCGTTGGGGGGGTGGGGAGTATTTGACCAAGGGAGCCAAAGGGAGCCAAAGGGAGCATGTTGCTGCCTCAATGCAAAATGTTGCATGTTGTATCTTGAACACAGTTAGCATATAGTTTTTCGCAAATGCCTCACAGAAAGCAGATTTAAATCTAAAAAGGGAGAGGCAAACAAAAAGAAAAACTTTGTTGGGGCAGACAGAGAGAGAGAGAGAAAAGCGGAGCTACTTGACAAGCCTCCCCTCCCAACGCATTCCTGGACAGGCCCTCTTCCTCGACACTTCCTCCCGCAACTAGCCAGTCAGCCAGAGGGGTCAAGTTGACAAGTATCTCATTGAGCCTCACGTGGTCCTATTTGGCCCTGGAAAAGTCCGTCAACCCGCTTCACAAGACAACCACAGACGTTTATTGGTAAGAGAAGGAACTATGTGGTTAATACTTAACCTTAATTTGAATGAATTATCGGCACATGTTATGGTAAAGCTGGTAAAATAATGACTGTGTATAGCGTATGCCTGTGCATTCCACAGTTAAGCTTCTGGTGCAGAGCTGCAACGCTGTGGAGGGGCCAAGGATGCAGAGTCACCACATAAAACACGTGTGGTGAGGAGGTAACTCAAGGAATGTGAGACCTGCACCACAATAAACAGCATTTTCCTCTGGGAAATGTTCTGTTACCAGATATACCTTGGGAAATATGTACAATAACGATGATATGTACAGATTAACCGCAATATGTAAACATTTATACTTTCCCACATTTTCCATAACATCTAGAAGACAAAAGTATTGTTATTTTTAAGTAAATATCTTTAAGCACTGCTAAAAACATCAAATTCCCTTTGAACGTTTCTTTTAAGTGTAATGGGATCGTCATTGTTTTGTTCATGTGGCATTTAAATGGTACTTTAGCCCGAGAGTGGTCCAAGAACCACATGACACTGGGATTCATGGTTTGGCTCTCTGGGGTACACCACAAGAATTTTAACCCCTGCTAATACTAATAAAATAGGTGTTAGAGGAGCCGATTTTCATCATTTAAATGAACTTCAGGCAACTTCAGTAAAAACGTCATTTCAAATTAAATGAAGATTATTTTGCCAAATTGTGAATCATAACAGCACCGACTGTATGACAAAACTTTAGTGTTAGTCAAGGCTAAAATTTACTGATGTTTGTTTGGCTGTTAGCAATTTCATTTCTTAGGCTATACTTTCAAGTTAAAGTAGCATCTGTTTATAACCTGAAACATACAAAGAATAAAGGAACAGAGGACAGGCTTCACTATGAAAGTGCACCATCTTTCACCTCCACCCAACATCTTCACATGTTGATTGAGTGGTCTACTCTCTTGTAAGAGAAGTGAATTAGGCAGCAAATCATCTGTGGTTATAAATTAATCTTGATCAGTGGTCACTAAAAGCCTGTATGGCACTAAGCCGAAGAGAGGACAGCTGTGTGTGTGTGCATGTTCATGCATTTCATGCATGCATGTGTCAGTATTTTCTTGGCTTTTGCTCAAAGTGAGGCAATCTTGCATGTGCGTCAGTGTGCTGCATGCTGAGCAGTCTATTTACATTAAAACAGGAGAGGAATAGCAATATATATGCATGCAAACATATACATACAAACACTCCAACAACACAACACAACACAGGGAGCGACAGGACTCCTGAAAACAAGGCAAATGGTGCTTCCCTCAAATAAACTTTAGTCTTAACTAAGCACTGCATTCAAAGTGCACGGCACATGTGACAATTTCCTACAGTTCACAGAGTCAGAGCCTGTCGACATCTGCAAAGAATCTTTAGGTTCAGCAGCATGGCAGGATTCCATTAAAAGCCAAATTGCGAGTTGGCAAAAACTCTGAGGGAACAACGGAAAGCCACAGCCAGTCCTGTAATTTAAACCTTATTTTAAATTGTGATGGCCTGACAACATGGACTGAAAGAGGCAGCGACGGAGAGGGAGGAAGACATGGAGAAGAACAACGAGAGGGAACGACTGAGAACAACAAACAGCAAAAGAGAAGTGGGGAATTCACACAGACCGAAAGATGCGTGGGCTGAAATAAGAGCGGAAAAAAGACAAAGAAAAAGTGGGAACAAGAATAATAAAGAAGTTACTGTGATACGGCACATCAAAAGAAGATCTCCATCCCATGCTTAGCTGATAGGTAACACTTCCTAAATCCATGGGCAAGGCGGGATCATAGCCCACCAGTACAGTTTCACTTACAACAAGGTTTTGAGGTGACGAGGCACCGCTGGCACGAGTAAAAATAATTCAAGAGAGAGAGACTAGAAATACGAGGTTGCGGGACAACAGGATGATTTAAAAGACACAAACCCAGAAATCAAGATGCCAGAGATTGGTGAACAGAAACTAAATAACAGCCCAGCTCAAGCAGGACAACAGTGAACCAGTGCCTCTTCCTTGTTTGTCTCCTCCAGTATATCAATGGCACCAAACTGACTCAGTTCAGAATGACTGGATAAATTTAAACCTATCATTTCCTCAAACTGTGCTATCAAATAGCAGAGCACGCAAGGAACACCTTATTTACTTATGACCTTACTTCTAGTCAGGCTTTTAGCTAAGCCAGAACACAATGCAGGTAGTTATCTGCTTAGCCTCAGAGGGTATAAAGCCCGGTGTTTTCTGTATTGTGGAAAAAAAAAAACGAGAGATTGACAGTTTTTGTGGGTTCGGAAATGGAAAATTGACATAATTCTGGAAAAAAAAGAGTAGTAATTTGTAGCGATTTGTCCGATAAAAGAATGAACCAAAACTAGAATGCGTGAAATGTTTTAGCCAGGTTGAATCTGAGCTGAACCACATCCAGACGCTCTAAATACTTAATGCATGTTTGTAAATCATTTGCCTGCCTCGCTCATTTACTGTCATTTGATTTGGTTCTAATGAGGTTATCAGAAATGCAGGGTGGTTTTACGCGTTTTGGTTGCCTGGCAGGCAGGCCACGTTATAGTTCACTGTAAAGTTCAGGGGAAAAAAGCAGTCCGACCAACACAATATCACTATTAATATCCCAAAGCATCTGTGATTCCTTGATTATATAAAGAGAAACATGCTGTATGTCTCATCACCAAACTGATAAATGAACCTGAACCAGTCTTCCTCCTCTCCCTTATTCACAAAATCTGAATGCAAACAAGTTCCTCGTGTCTTTCACCTTCACTTTTATTTCAATTCTTTTCCTAATAATTTAAACAATTATTCTTGGGTTATAGAAACTTTTGCCAGGAGCTTGTGCCTTTGCACTCCTTTTTGTTGGCTGCTTGTAATTTTTGTGATTAAAGAATTTAAACCTAATCCCTTGTCGCACTGATTGTGAACATTTTGGCACTGACCCCTATATGTAAAAAATAAATAAATAAATACATAAACATGAATTATCATACATGGGATACATCCAGTCGCGTGGTTACAAGCTTTCCTCTGTGTCAAATTGCACCAATTTTAACAGCTCTCATCCAGCAAAACCAAAAACCAACTACATGTTGAAAAATAAAATAAAAAAAAAATTAAAAAAACGGACTTCAGAAAAAAAATGCAAATGGATTTCAAAGGGCTCCGAGTAAGCCGTGCTATGTGTCCTCGGCTGCGTGCCCTGCTTGTAGTGAAAAAGAACCGTGATGGAAAATATTTGAGGAAATGGCAAATGCTTAATGGGCCAGCACTTGATGTTGAATTCCATAGTGTAATGTGTCTCAGTCAGGCATAAGAGCAAGTGTTGTACGCGTGCCAGCGAACAGGCTGGAGGTTCAGGTCACTGAGAGGACCCATCCAGGCTGAGACAAATTCACGCTGTACAGAGCAGAATGAGGGTGTTTACATTTGTCTCTGTGCTATTTTTACACCGCACACTTTGATGAACCGTGATATCTACAAAATGACATGACCTCTGCCTGGATGGTGCATTGATTTCCTGTCAGGTATTCACGCTTGACAAACTAGCAGCCAAATCCTAACTAGTGCTGTGAGAGGGGTAGAGCCTCCGTAGATCATTTACAAAAACCTTGTCCAACTGTGTCAGCCTGTAAGAGGGACCAGGCTGCGGCGGTTCACCCTTTGTGAACCAAAACTACCTCACAGACTCGCCGTAAAGTGAAAACGGCACCGCGCGGTCACTCTGTTAAAGCTATCTTTACATCCTCCAAACTTCCAAGAATGTCAGCGCAGCTCGGAGTTTCTCAAGTATTAGCAGTGATATGTTCAAACATGTATCAGATGTCTCTCTCCGGAGCCAACCCTCCCCTACCCCTTTCACTGGGAGACCCCACTCCCCCTCACCTTTCCAATTTCCCAACATTCCTGGGCTGTGCCCCATCAGTCAAAGGGCCAATTCATGGGGTTAATGCTGCAGCGAGTGCAGACAGGGCTCTGAGACAGGATGTTTGGCTGATACCTCGCTCTGCTTAAACAAACAAGCCACCAAAATATGATTACTGAGGGCAAAGAGGGAGCGGTCTTCTTGTTTTACTTGAGTACATCTAGGAAATACTGATGTCCACTCCGAAAAGAGTACAGGCGGACTGGATGTCGAGCATATATCACTGCTTTACTTGCATCCGCATGTTCAAAAGCCATGACCTGACGTCACAAGGTAAACAGGTTTTGGTTAATGACAAGGATGACATGAGGCAAATGTTGACACATAGATTAAACTAAAAACAGTGCTTACTTTGTGAACATAAAGCCTTCATCGGGATCTTTACAGATTCGCAAACAAGTAACAATGCAAAACATGATTCATGTATTTGATTCTCGTACACACTGCAACAAGTTGTGATTGATCACATACAGAAAAGTTGTGTGAAATCTGTAAATGATATTATCATAGAATAGTAATTTAAGCATCAATAGCAGCAGGAAAGGTCATAATAAAATGCAGAGAGCAAAGAAAACATAGTGCATAGGGCTATAATGATTTCATCTAGAAATGTGTATTTAGGGAAAATACTACACAGGCTATGTTAAACACAATGCACAGCAGACATTCACTTCCCTTTTATCATATATATGAATTTAGATGGTAAAAGGGTAGACCTATGCTTTCACCTCAGCAAATTCAACAAATCCTACACACACACACACACACACACACACACAAACTGCTCCTGGGGAGCGTGACAATAAGCAGCTGAATGTCACGTTTTGTTGGAGGCACCAAGGGACAATCAAAGTAGATGTAAGCCTACCAAACTTCCAGTAGACATTTCAAAGGAGGGCTGTTTGCTGTGGTTTAAGGGGAATGCTAACTGATCGAATGATAAAAGAGGCCAGGGCAAAGGTATGTATGGACCACACCCTGCTGCAGCATTTTCAAAGCCAGGGCACACAATTGGTTCAAAATGGAAAAAAAAAATAATAATAATGATGGCAAACATGCAAGATTACATGTTCAATGCTTCTATTTATCTGACAGAAAGCATCACCGGGTTTTAGATAATATGCCAGACGATCTCTCACATCAAAAAAGATTCATTTCAATTCTTGAAAGATCTAAGCAGGACTAAGGCAGCATCAAGAGTGGGCTTGAATTTTGTTTTTCTCTCTGTGGCAGCTCTGGTCAGTTCTTTGATACATGTTAGACTATGTTATATTTTCAGTTTCCTGTTGTTCTGCTAGCTGTAGCTGGAAAAGGGGGAGTCTCGGCCTGTCAAAGCTTACAAAGAAAAGTACATCCAGGGAAAACGCCATGCAAATTTTCTTGCTACTTCTTGTTTAGCCAACCTTCATTCCCACTTGTGCGCTTGGCCAGAGCTCCAGTTCTCAGCTCTGGTGCTCTGGTGTGGGGGCAGGGGAGGAAGAGACCACACACACACACACACACACACACACAAACACACACACCCCATCTCACACGAAAACTGATCTCTCTATTTCAACTCATTTCACCTGGCTGTGGCAGACAACAGGGTGTATCCTCCCTCGCAAACCCTACCTTGACATTTGACTGAGTTGCAGGCTTGACTGAACCGACTTCAGATAAACTTCAAGCTTGACAGCATCCAAGTGTCTTATTTTTCTAAATCAACTTTTTTTTAAAAAACAGCTGGCTTTGTTTAAAACACATCATACAGGATGGCAACTTACGGCGAAATGAGTGAATTAGCAAAATATGATAAATATTGACTTCAACACCAACACTCAACTCTACATTACAAGCTGAGCACAACAAGACCGACCCAGAAACAGCGTGGTGGGAGTGTTTCTGTCTCTCCAGACTAAACAGAAGGCAGGTCCATGATGCCCTGACTATATTATGCCGACTTCATAGGTGCTCATTCACCTTTCAACACCCTCCGTGAGCGAGTCCAGAGAAGCTTGATCGAGTGGGTTTGCGGCTTCTCTCAACACTACAAGGACCCCTCCACCCGACCCCGGCACGTAAACAAATAAAGCTCCAGTTTCATCAACTAGAGGGGGCTGTTTCCTGTCCGGCTACACCCCTCACCCCTTCCACATCTACACACACACATACATACACACGCACAAAACTCTACACCTCTGCCTCATCAGAGCCGCTCGACTCCCCCGCCCCCAAAATGCCAGCCTCTTTCCACTGCTCAATTGCCGAGAGGAATGGAGGGATTTGAGGGAAGAAAGAGGGAAAGAGGGGGATGGGTGACTCCAGAGGCAAAGGGGATTGGGAGTATGCATGGGGATCTTATTGCAGCTTCATCCCAGTGAAATATTTTGCTGTGGAGAAAAGAGGAGGGAGGGAGAGAGAGAGAGAGAGAGAGAGAGAGAGACAGGGAAAGAGAGACAGAAAGGCTACACTGCTGTGGCATCTAGATAGTGAGAGCCCCCACAGCCCCCCCCACCTCCTCCTCCCTCTCTTTCCAGCTCTCCATGCTTCTCTGACAATAGGAGCTTTATGCGGTAGATTTTTTTGGTTATCTTAATGGCCTTTCAAAATAGGAAGGAAAACACAACGTAATAACCTCAGTAAATGCAATTTGCCCTTTTATATAAACATTCAGACAGGATGCAAGTTTGTGTGTCTGTGCGTGTATGTGTGTATGTGTGTGTGTGTGTGTGTGTGTGTGTGTGTGTGTGTACATGGACACACAATTTAAATAAAAAACATTTTCCTCTTGTGCTTAAGAACTTATTTGTGAAAAGTGTTCCATCTTCAAACAGACAAACTCATCTCCGTCATCAAGCCCAGATAAAACAAGAACATAGGAGGCCTCTGGTTCGCCACATTATCCACTATTAAGTTAGTATATGTTCCCATACAATAATAATAGTGCAACAGCAACTCACCTGTGTAGTCTCTTGGCGTAATGTGAGGCGGGCTGGGGTAGTGGGGGGGCGCGGTTTCAGTGTAAGACAGAGTTGAGTCTGGCAAATTTGGAAAAGGCACACAACATAGATGAGTGAGATTTGGCGCCTCAAACCATGGACAAGTCTGCCTGTGGGCATGTACAGGTGTATGACTGTATTATTCACCACAAATGTCGTGTACTTTCTCATCACAGGTAGAGCCCGACAGACTCTGTGACACTTCCAGTACAAGCAGCTCTTACAGATCGTCTGCGTTACAAATCTGAAACATGTAAGTCCAGACAGCCTTGATGGCATTTACTGGTTTTGCTACCTGGTATCAATCTACTGCCTGACACTTACCCAGTGGCTTGTGTTCATCTGAACGGGACAGAGAATACGGGGGAGGAGGTGATTCTGGAAATACAATGGAAAAAATGATAGAGTTAAAGGTCTATAATCAAACAAAGGGAACACAGAGAGTTTAACCCTAAACCTCTGACTGACAAATAATAGAGTGTGTACACATCATATTAATACTGTTAAGGTACATGAAACGATTAAAACAAAAACACAGCTGAAATATGGACACATACAGTCACATGTCACTGCCATTTGAGCAACAATACATACTTGCACACCTGAACAAATTTTTGTAGGCAATAAGTATTTTCCCATCTCTAGTATTCATAATTACAGATGTACATCCACTCTGAAGATTGGAAATGTGTCAGCCAAGACTTTGTACCTGTAGGCTACTCATTTCAATACATTTGTTTTATTATCAATGTTTTGGGTTGTAGCTGTGTTATCTTCAACACTTCCTATTTGGCTTATTCTCATCATCTAGAATAAGCCAAGGGATCATTGAAGCTTCAACTAATGTGATTTAATTCATGCACACAGAGTGGTGGGGTAACTTATGTTGCGGAAAAGACACTAAATAAGCTGAGCCATGGCAGTGTTGTTGAAATAGTGAAGAGCTCCAGAGGGGAAGTGGACGAGTGGCTGCGGCCCCTTTAAGAGCAGAGCCAGTAATTGCCGGAGTCCTCAGTCAGTCAGATACCCAGCGAGTCAGTCTGGCGCCAGCCCTATGCAAACTGTATATTATCGGCACTCCTTCACCTAAATAACAAGAGGAGGACCTCCTTGTCAGAGAAAAAGGAGCCTAAGTGCAACTTGAGAGCGATCTTCAAATGGATGATGTGGGAAGCAAGTTTTGCGCAAATTTAAATATGGGTATAATGTGTTAGGAATGCCAGGATCAAAATAATGGTTTACCAAACTACTGCTGAGTTATGAAAAGATTATAAAACTGTAGGCTATGCTATGAAACACACTCGTTGTGTGAGCACGTTCGTGTTGGTGGTACTGGGATGAGTGTGTGTGTGTGTGTGTGTGTGTGTGTGTGTGTGTGTGTGTGTGTGTGTGTGTGTGTGTGTGTGCGTGTGTGACGAGATTGCAGTGTTGCTTAAAGTCGCCATACAGCCTCCATATTATCAACATCACTAACAGGCGTGCAAAATAAATGTTTGCGCTTTAACCACCGAAAAATATGCCTATATATTTTAAGATGAATAATGTCCAGTGGGGCAGAGCTGACAGGGGGACTTCATCTGCCTCTGGGCCCTGAACTCGGAATAACAGAAACAACTAAACGGATCTTTTACCCCCTATGGTTGAGCTTAATGTTTGACTCCAGTTGCTTGTTATTTAAATCAACCTGAGTTACGGGCTTGTTTAAGTTCTACTTCCAGCTGCAGGCCTGATGAAGACTAAATCTCACCTTGAAGGCACACAGCCGCCCTGCTTCTGAGTTAAACACTCAACTATCACACCGACTCTTTATCTGTATGAATCGGCAGCTGCCTTTGCCAAAATGCGGCAAATCTCATCCAACTCGATGACGCATACCACTTTTATGTGATAAAGTAGGCCCATGCCCTGTGGCTGGCTTTGGTAAACTACCGTGTCCAAAGTGAGGCCCGGGGAACCCCCAAGGACCCATGACTGGTGGCTAGAGGCCCACAGCAAAATGTGGACTGGTTGAAAATGTCGTGTTGCTTCACTTGGTAGAGGTTTCCAGGACACACACACACACACACACACACACACACACACACACACACACACACACCTCGAGGCGTTTCTGCTCTGGATAATGTTAAAGGGAAAAAAAACATTCCAGAGGGGGATCCTCCACCTGTATCTGGATGGGGCCCCTATGAAAATCAAAAACTTTGGGGGTGGCCTCCCCCTCCTCCTCCGCTCCCCCCTCATGCTGATGTCCTTACCTGGCCCACATAAGCGGCTGTAGTGATAGGGGTTGCAGCACACCTTTGCGCTGTCCACTGCGCCGAAACTTTGACAGTGGCACAGCGCTTTGAGCCGGGCTGAGAGCTGCAGGTCGCTCCAGCGGAAGAGCTTACAAAGGAGATACTGTGGAGAAACGTGATGACCACCCAGCCGCAGATCAGCCCGTGGCACCATGACACATTCACTGGGTATCCCGCCTTTGGTCTCTACAGCCTTCAGCAAGGCATCCAGAGGTTTCTCCTTTAGTCTTTTCAAAAGAGCGTAAGCAAGGCTCTTGAGTTCCTCCTCAAGCCCCGAATGCCTCGGAGCGCACTGATAAGGGCCCCCTCCGTCCTTCCCCAGGGCCCAATAGGGGCTCCGAGGTCTCATATCCCATTCCCCAAACAAACAACACGTCACCGTCCTGCTGTCATCCTCTCGGCCCCGCCGTGAGCCTCGATGCTCCGGGACGCACATGGCACCCCGGTCATCATCTGGATGCTCCTCTTCCTCCTTCTCGGCGCTCTCGGTCAGGTCTCCAGCCTCCCCCAGAGGTCCCAGTGCCGGGTCAGCCCGGGTCACCGACCGCTGCTCCGTTCTGAGAAGCTTTCCTGTGTTTCTGCCACACTGACCATCCCGACCCCCCTCACCTCGTCTGCTTCCATCTCGCCCGTCGCTCTCGGTGACCAGACGGCTTCTCCACAGTCGCCGTACAAGACCTGAGCGTTTCGACCTGAACATACGACAACCTAGACAGTTTTGGATGTGTCGTATCGGTCCAGTCCTGGTCTGGGGAGATGCCACATCGATTTAGACTCGCCGCACAAGATCAAGGATTTTTGTGCGGTGCGCACAACATGCGCAGCCGGAGGACACAGATTTATCGCTATCCCGCAGCATTAGAAAATAATATTCTCTCATATGTTGCATTAAACTGCGGCAAAACGTCTGCACAAGGTGAAGGCTCCACACAGTCACTGCTTAGTGACCTGCTGTCGCCAACTCAATTAAGACACAACTTTTGCCAGCTCTCAAAAAGCCTGCCGCCCCCCAAGCTGTGGAGATCCCGCACACAGCCCCAACACCACAGCTAGACCCAGCGATGTGCAATACAAGTCCACATGAACTAAGCAACAAAATGGGCAGCAGAAATCATCCATCCAAAAGTTTGCCAGTTTTTTTTTTTTTTTTTTTTTCTTGGGCTTTGGGAACCCTAGATCCTTAAAATCCGGTGCCGACACATCGGTGAAGTTCCGTCACCCCCGAAATAATCCCCTCTACATTCAAATCCCAATGTTTTCTTTCATTGCGTGGAAGCAATAATCCCTCTGCAGTCCACAGATAAAAGCACAGATAGACGCGCTGGGGCTGAGGACGCCAGTGCCAAACTCCAGGACGTATTCCGTGCTGAGAAGTTGTTTTAAAGAGAGCTGGAATTACTCCACTCTCCACTCCCCTGCCAGTCCTGTTCAGATGCACACACGCGCGCACACACAAACTCACGCACGCACAGTCCAGCTCACACACCAGCGTCAAGCGGGCAGGACTAAAAACAATACTTCCGGTAAAAAAGAAAAAAAGGGGGAAAAAAATCAAAAGGAAACTTATTGGCGCACCTCTCCCTACAAGTATCAGAGTGGATTATGATTTAGCGGGTAGAAGGCTCACAACTCAGCAGGACTATACAACATCAAAAACATCATATTTAGGCGATCAATTATAGTGTTACTGGACAGCAAAAACACGCAACTTGGAAAGCCGTTTATTTCTGTTATTTCTTACAAAAGTTCAGATCCAGAGCAGCGGCAAAACTGTCCGCAAAGGCAGTCAGGAGAGTCGACGCGACGATTCTGTACACCAGGATATTGTTTTTTTCCCAGAGATATATTTAATGCTTTTATTTTGAAGGCAAGAAAGGTCGATTGTCCATCTTATTCTAACTGGCTTGACGCATCTCTCTCTCTCTCTCTCTCTCTCTCTCTCTCTCTCTCTCTCTCTCTCTCTCTCTCTCTCTCTCTCTCTCTCTCTCTCTCTCACGGGGCCCCAGAGGAAAGCTCTGGAGCCATTGGTTGATTCCCGCCATCATGTGCCAGTCTAGACACTTTGGCGGCTGGGAGCCGCACTGATTGTTGCGCAAACATGGTTTCAAGTTTCTTAACTCTTAAAGACGCAACATCCTCCTTCCCTCTCCTGAAAAGCTCCACAGCGTGTCGCTCCGTTTATCGCCAGCACAGAGGTAAACGGTAGATACTTTATGTGCATGACTTACCGGGCATGCGGTGAGAAGGTAAACTGTGTTAAAACATAAATACATTACTTTGAATGGTAAGAGCACATTCAATTTCTGTCTAAACCTATTACTATTAAAAAGAGAGGGAGAGATGATAATATGTGAATTTCTCCAAAGATATCAGTGAGAATTTAGCTGGTGTGTTGATAGATGAAATTATGTGTCATCATGGTTCTTATGATGATCATTATGATAATGTCATAATAATAGTACAATTAAAGGGTTAATACCTTTTGAAGTGGAGTTCAGAAGGTAAAGAGACCTCCCCATTTTTTAATAGCTCAGAGTAGCCAATGTTGAGGAACTGAGCATCTCCTCTGCTCCAGGTTTTACCTTCAGACTGGATGAGGGGTGTGCTGTGAAAATACAAACACTTGTGTATCCTCCAGTGGTGTGGTGTATTAGTGCCTGTGTCAGCTGGATCTCTCTTGTTTGTGAACTGAATTGAGGCATCAAAGTCCAGCTCAAACAGGAGTGAGATTTTTTTTATTTTCACCTTTACTGTGACTGAGGAAAAAAACTCTTGTTTTTCCTGAATGTCAGCTGCACAATGTGTGGCATTCAAATTATTTCACCTGTGTATATTCTGCAGATGCTGGCTGTGAGTGAGTCAACTGGAAAACTGTTCCTTCAAATCTGCCCTGCACATTCATGACCCCTAGAGGAAGAAGGCTACTGTTTTTTTTACAGCCACATGACCTTTCCTCTAGTGCCCCCATCAGGCCAAACATTCAGTTTGTGAAAGCAATAATGGTAGAACTGATGTTAGCAAACAGTAAAATAGGATGTGTTATACGCTGTGCACTGTGGAGAATATTAGGAGAACTGAATATTTTCATTATAGGGAGCAGTCCTACTTCAGTCATGTCCACATTATGTGAGGTAAATTTGAAAATTCATCTTTTTTGTCCATTTTGGCCCACTATGGTTTCCATCTGCGAAAACATTGCTTTTCAAAAATGCTCTCCAAACTGTGTGAATTTAAAAATACCAGCCTATCATGATAATGTGGAGAGGGCATGTGCAGCCTTTCAAAAACACTAGCACAGGATTGTCATGTTATCTAGTTCGTGGTTTAAGCATGGACAGGCCATGTGTGTAGGCCTGTGCATGCTCAATAGGGGCATTTAAAGCTACATTAAATCATACTACATGCAGTTTGTTTACAGTACACTTCAGCTTCCTTCATGGCGTTTCTGAAACCATACGTTCTGTGCCTCTGTCACAATAAAGACAGAAAAAGTTTATTAGAAGCAGCTTACCTTGTAACTGAAAGTCTGTAGCTTCACCACATTTTCAGCTTTCAGGTAAGAGACAAAACAATCCTAGCAATCCAACAGCAGCCTAGTGAAAATGTGTTTGTTGTTTTTTTTTTTTTTTTCACCTTAAGCTTTAGGCATTTTAGGATGTTTCAGTGTCAACAGTGGGCTTCCGGAAAATGGTCTGAAAACACTATAGTGTGCTGTGGTGTCGGGTGGATGCAACACAAAAACATCATGGATATGGCCTTAGTACCGTCTCCAGTTAGTTCACCAAACTGTTGAACCAAATCAGCGGCAGAGTCGGAGGTGTCACTGGAGATTCAAATAATTTCAGGGATATACCCTGCTGTTTGATGGTGGCAGGCTTAATGTCTGCTTTAATTTTGAGTATAAATTGTAAATTGTTTTTTGCCCCCTTAAGGACCAAATATGAACCCTAAATATGAACAAATATTTCATCACATTTTCTCATTGAATTAAAAACTCTTATCACTCACTTTTTTCCTGGAGATTTCACAAAACCATAAGTCAGCCTCAGGGGTTTACCTCCTCTAGGACCTTGCAGCTTTTAAGCAGTGTTCTGCTTTAAGGCGCGATCTTTGACATGCTGCAGGTACAGCAGTGCCACTCACTGATGGATGCTCATGATTTCTCACAAAGGGATACTGGTAGACGTTGAGTCATAAATCTCATCCTCTGATGCCAAAATAACAAGTGTACACATGGCAGAGTAGCCTGGAACATATGAAATAAATAGCGAGAGGCATGACGGGTAGAGAGACTGGTTAGGGTATCCCCATTGGCACCGTGCCCATCATACCATCGCCCGTCACTGTGCCTGTGCATGTGAGTGGTATTTTAACAGCTCTTCAATTTGCTTCAAGTGGACATTGTGGCCGTGGGATTAGTGCAGTGTTAGTGGCGGATAGCCGTTTGCACCTCATATCAGAATAGTTAACTTGCGTGTCGGTAGCATGTCCAGCTATGTGCTGTGTACCAGTCTTTGCGTGCCCGAACTCCAC
Source organism: Myripristis murdjan (assembly GCF_902150065.1). Taxonomy (NCBI): domain Eukaryota; kingdom Metazoa; phylum Chordata; class Actinopteri; order Holocentriformes; family Holocentridae; genus Myripristis; species Myripristis murdjan. The sequence continues at coordinate 34,404,785 of NC_043982.1, read as the reverse complement.
TGGAGTATGTAAGGGACTACAGGGCTGGCTGAAGACTCTGTTGTGTGTGGGAGTCATGTTACAATGACAGGATCAGTGAGTCAAAGAAGAAGGGGGAAAGGAGAGGGGTAGTGTGTGTGTGAGTGTGTGTGTGTGTGTGGCTGGGGAGGGGTTCACTGGGCACCTGTTCAAAATGTGTTCCCCCATGTAACTCAATCAGACGCAGGGATGCAGACAGGGAAAAGGGAACTGTTTTGGAAGAGCCTCCCCACAGTTGAGTGTTTCAGTGGCTCTACAAACACCACTGGGACTTTCAGCCATGGGAAATGCCAATTGTTGTACTAAAGCAATATATCATTTCAGCAAAAATGTATTTCTTTGTAGCACACACACACCCCTGAGAAGTTCAGGAGCATTTATTGTTCAACATCAGCCGCCCTTATTCACCAGAAACCATCGATATTCGTGTTTTTGTGTCTCTATATTCTTCCAGCTCTCAATATTGGTATCAAATGCCACATGAGGCTAATTGCAAGGGTACTTATTGCTGTGCATATTGCCTCCTAAAAAACAAATAAGTGTATGGGTGAAAGAAAGTACTGAACTAGGGTTGAGAACAATTTCACTTAAATTTGATAATATTTTTGTTTCTAATTGCTTTAATTTGCTTTTAATATTTTTGCTGATAATATTTTGCTGAATGAATGCCCAAAACTCTTCTCACAGAACTAGCCGACTGATCTTTTTTTATCTTAACAAAATTAAAATTACACTGTAAAACCCAGAAGGGGATCCTCAGCCACTTTTTTTCCTGTGCAGTTTCACTTGTTTCAGGAATTATAAAGTGTAGCATAAGTTGTAGTACAAATATATAAGTACAAATAACAAGTATATACATGTTGAAACAAGGCAGAATAAGGCAGCCAACTAGTATCAACAAAATGAAAAATGATTCTGGGAAATGCTGGGAACAAATTGATTAGCAATGGAAACAAGTGGGATCATCTCCTCCAAATAGCAGATTATTTCACTTGCTTGAGGCAAAACACGGTTTTAAAACCGAGGACGAGACTCAATGACTTGCTAAGACAGAGATTGTAGCAGTGATGTTCTCTCTTTGTTCTGCCATGCACTCACCAAACAGATCAACTGACCCTGAGTCATTTCATCAGTGTGTAAACTTCGCCGCGTTGGTGCCAGTCAAGCGATTGCTACAGTTCCTGTGTAAAAATGTGCTTCTGTCTGAGGGGCTGCCTGCTAACGGTGTATATAGGGAGATAAGTTGGGGCTATGTGTGCATGTGTGTGTGTGTTGGGGAGGGGTTGGGGGTGATGGTTGGTAGGAGAGTAGACAGGGTGTCCGGCACCAGACCACCTCCTAAAATAAACCCCGTCCATCAGTCTCTGTGTCTGTCCACTTGTAGACCTGCGGGCTCCCACAGTTGCAGTAGCAGTGCAGAGAGTGTGGGGCCAGGCGGCCTGTCACAGGAACAACATGTCATCAGCTTCATTGCTCCCCTAATGGCTCTCCTCTAGACCAGAGACCTGGCAGACAGCATGTTGCCCCACCAAGGCGGCAGCATACTCAACACACACACACACACACACACACATGCACACCACATACATAAACATTCATGCACACGCACACACACAAACACTCCCGTCTGAGTCCTACTATCCACTCCCAGCCACTTACAGCCCAGGCCTGGAAAGACTAGGAGGCCCCCTTATGAAAACATGCAGGGGTGCTGGAGATAATGTCTGCCCAGACCTCTGGACCCACGCCAGCCTGCCCTCTTAATCTCAAGTCCATAGGAATCTCTCTGCAGAGAAAGGCTGCCAGGGGTTAGTAACATTAGCCAGCTAAAATATTTATCTGTTTGGAGCTTCTCCTCACTTAGTTTAAGATGTGAACAACATTCAGAACCCTTAAAGGGGTGTGCAAGATTGCATAAGACATGCACTGTCCAAAAAAGGATGCTCGTTTTTGCATGTGAAAGATTTACTTCATAGGAAAGATTTTTTTTGTTTTTGGACCAGCCAAAGGATGGTCCAGAATTTCATTTATTTTCTGTTTATTCCACAATATCTATGTCTGTCTGCACCTCGGCGTAAATCTTACTACACCATAAACTTGTAAATAGGCTGAAATGTGACACCTCATCCCAAAGTACCCTCAGCAGAGTGAACCTTGCACCTCAAGATAGTGAAATAAGTCGAGAAGCCGCCTAAACTGCTTTCCTTGTTAACGGTTCTCCGCTGAGCACACGCCCATCCTCGTCTGCTGGTCGTCTGGCACCAGGCAGGGCGTAATCAAGACACACTCTGCCCTCTCGCTCACAGTTCAGCACTAATGCTCCACCATCCCTTTGAAACTGCACTCAGCTACCCTTTCAATGAATTTCCATGCACTTTTTCTAGAGCCGCATATTTATTTTTCTTCCTCTCTCTTTGCGGGTCTGACTCTCACGCTCACCAGCGGGGCTCGACAAACTGGCTGCACTAGTTAGCTCATTAATCACTGTTCCCTCTCTTGCTCCATTCTGAGAAACACAGCCACTAATTAATGGAAAGCTCTTTATGACAGTACTCAGGGGTTTCCTGGAAATTAACCATTAATCTGGACTTCCATTATATGTCTAATAGCATGAAGAGGAGGTTGGGGTGGGAGGGTTTACAGTGATGGAGAAGGGTGATGCGAGTAACACAACTCCAGAAACGCGAGCTGTGTAAATAGTGTGTAAACCCTCATTAATGTTAATGCCAGCATTAGTGAGGTCAGCCTTTGCACGAGTTGATGGATGATGTCCTATATGTCACACCAAATGTGTTTGTTGGAATCAGCGTTACAGATAGAAGACATTTATATGATTTAACGATTATGTGCTAGTTGTATTTCACAATAATGTAACCCTATGCCCATTCATGCTCCACCCCACTTCATTAGATTGTTATTATTATTATTATTATTATTATTATTATTGGCTGCTACCACCATCAAATTATCCCAATGCCCAATGCAGATCTCTGTGATTACAAGGCTTAAATCTTTATAATTATGTTATCCTAATGACACACAGGGGCTGTTTGATGCTTGATGACATCCTTCATTATCAATATTCTGGACCAGCTCTACTTTCAGGATTTGACATTTCAGTGAAGTTCAAATAAATATTTTAACATCAGTTTGACAAATGGCTTTCTTTGACTGATTTTGGGCCAGAATGCAGTGGGCTTATAACAAATGAGGCTTGAGGATCTGAGATTTGGAAAACTGATGTGCTCAGATCAAAGAAAACACAGTATGGCCAGTTAGCATCACGCTGGGTCCTAGTTTTGCTGACACGTAATGTTTTCATGCAAATTTTTCCTCCACTCGGTGTTTCCAAGGTGAGGAACCCAACCTCCAGAAGATATACCATCTGAATTCAAGTCCACAAATTGAACCTGTCAGCCACCAAGCCCCTGTCACAAATGGCCACCACTGACACAGTGGATCTGCACTTGAATTTAAGATGCAAGCTTTACTCTTATCTTTCTCTTTGCCTTGGCTTCTGCTGCAGCCCTGCCGACCCCAGGAAGAATTAAGAGGAGGAGAAAATGCACGAATGAATAAAAGAATAAAATTTAATTTTTATTTCATTATCTGATTCATGAGTAGCTGAAAAATGCTTAACCGTTTTGAAAATGACACCATGTCACACAATGTTGCAACAAGCTCCCATGATACCACATTGCTACATAATGAACAAGTTGCAATTTACACAATTTTGAAAATGACCCTTAAAGTGGGACACACCAAAATCTTGTTTAGGATTCCCAGAAATCGAAGGCAATACTCCAGGACAGGATACTCAAGTGTCCTGGCCAGGGACCAGTTTTGGAAAATAAAAGGGGGGCAGGGGCCTCTGGGTAAAACAAGGCATTATTGACTTTCCTTTCAAAATGTATATATCCCAATACAGGAATAAGGTGTGCATGTAAACGTGCTCTATCATTTGTCCTGCTGTAACAAACGTGCTAAAGACACAATGACTTAAGGCACTGGCCACAGTAACTTCTTCTCTATTAAACCCTCTGAAACCATTACATGTTTAAAATTAATTTACAAAAAAAGATCAGGAAACTGTCTGATAGATAGTAAACAATTTGAAAAAAAAAAAAAAGAAAGATCAGAAACAGAGTAAAAGGTTAAGGCTGAATCCTGACTGCAGCGTCCCGGGTTTGAATCCGAGCCCAGACCCTTTGCTGCATGTCATCCCCTCTCTCCCTCTGCCTTTCCTGTCTCAAATAAAGCAGAAATGGAAAAAAAAAATCTTAAAACTACTAGTAAAGACCAGAAAAAAATAAAATTACAGGACAATGAACATAAAATGAGAAAAAATGAAAAGAAAAACATGACCAGAAAATCATATTTGCAATGATTATGACTTTATGTTTAAAATTAAATTACAAGAAATTGCCATCAAATTAAGACAATTAGAAAATACCCCTGGTCTTTGACTTTCATTTATTTATTCATTTTTTTCAAGACAGCAGAAATGAACTGAAGGCTAGTCCCAAAAAACAAACGGAGGACTATTCAAGTGGCCTGTTTCAGGGATTTTCCCAATCTCAGATCAGTCACTGACAGGGATATTAAGGGGTCACACCGGTCTCTTATTGTGACATCTTGTCGACAGTTGGGTGTGTCCATCACAAATCCCTGGTTGCATGTAGAGAATAAGCTTTGGCTGCTTGGACGTCAGGTCCCCCTCACTGGCACCACTTTACAGTAACACAACCCTCATGAAGGGTTTATGAATGGTTTATAATTGGGTTATCAATTAGGTTCATAAATCATTGATAACAGTTTTCACACGTCGTTGCAGGCTCACTTTAAGGGTAGTCTTATTGTAAAGTGGTACCAGTAAGCTAAGCAACCAGCAAGACCTGAGATTCAACAGAGCAGATGCAGTGCAGTGGGGACTTGGGCCTGCCAAATAGTGAGCCTGCATTGATGCATGACGACTGTTAAAACTTGTTTATAATTGTTTATTCATGATTTATGAAGTGTTTAAAACCTAATTAATAGGCTAAATTATAAACCACTTATAAACCTTGAAGGCCTGAGCCTTGGTAGATGCTTACATGCAGTTTGAATAAAGTAAGTACGCAGCTGATTGAGGTGCTGCTTCAGACTGAGATAGGAGGTACAGAAAAATGCAGATACAAGGTGGAAGTACTGAAGTAAGCAGGAATGGAAAAGCAAGATTGAAGTTATATCGCATTGCAAGTACATGTAGGCATGGTTCATTCAAGATCCTGGCTTGAACATTGATTTCTAAATATCTAGTATAACAAGACTGAAGTTCAAGCAAATTCCATGTGTGTATATGTGTGTGTGTGTGTGTGTGTGTGTGTGTGTGTGTGTGTGTGTAATTATCCAGTACTATAAAAATGCAAATGCATGTGTATGTGAAGCATTGTAAACGATTCCTGCATTCATTACAGAGTGAATTATTTATAATCGATTTTGCCCCAGAGCAGAACATTTATTATGAGCACAATCTCTACTGCCTGCCAGCGGATTAACCAGTTTGTCCTAGAATGACCTCAAGTAGATGTCTTCAAAAATTAAGCACTTGAAGTAAATGAAATACTTCCAAATCAAGAAAAATGTGAAGCTAATTTTCATAGGCTCCAAAAACTATGTGGCTCATCATGAGACTGCAGCATGTGGTCGCTGTGGCCAGCCAAGTTAAATATGCAAAACAGGACATTTTTCCTTCAAGGTTGTAACTCTGTCAGCGAGGATTTGCTCGAAAAATACAAGAAATTTATTGTATACCAATGAAGATTGATGACTAAAACAAACCTTGACATTCTTAGGGTTTTTTGATGTTGCAGACGTGTTTTGCTGAAATTCAGATAGTCCAGAGGTGCAAACAGTTCTGTTCAAGGACTTGCTGTGTCACAAACTACATGTCAGCATGACCAGAGGCCCCCCTGTGTACGTAGATGTTATTCCCAAAATCTCAGGCACAACAACAAAATAATTTCCGCATGATACCGCACTTAAAACTGTCAGTCTTCAGAAACCAGATATTAAATTACAAAGGCGAGCCATGGCGTTCTCCTAACAGTTAAAACTTCTCCCATCAAGATAATTGCACCATTACATTTACATTAGTCACACAGACACACACTATCCTCCAGAGAGCCTTGCAAATGATGTCACAGTATAATAAGCTTAAAATGTTTAATTTGCATCACACAATCAACCAGTAATAAGAACTGCAAGCCCAAACAAGAGATAGTTCAGCTATTGGTGTGTCCTTCGAGCATTCACGTGTGATAAAGAAAGGTTATGTAACAAGAAATGATGCAAATAAAAGCCAGACAGACTTAAAGAAAATTTAAAAAGTAGAAGAAGAAATTGGAGTCCTGAAACTCCATGTCCTTTTGGATCCAGATTTTATTGGCTGGTTTCACATGGTTCCCCATATTTTAACAAAACAAACAATACTTTATCCAAGGGGTGAAATGGGGTATAATTTCATTTGGATTTAAAAAAAAAAAAAAAAAAAAAAAAAAAAAAAGAGGCACTTGATGAAGTCTTTCTATTTTTTTCTCCTTTTTTTCACTTGGCCTGATGTGAATTTGTGCTCTCTGACTCTTCAATGCTACAAATTAATGGTCACTTAGTGAGGAACCATGTAAACCATGAAACTTCTGTTGAAGGACAGATTCTTAATAAGCACGATTTTTGACATGGATTCCAGCTTCATCAGTGAAAACTGTCCTCAGCTTTTATGCCTGTATTAAACCCAGCCATGCTTCATTTTGAGAGGTTTTTTTTTTTTTTTTTGCTGGTATTCAACTTCATATCAAGTGACTAAAACATGTCAGTGAGAAATTAATCTCAGATATTGTGAAAAGCAGTCTAGATCAGTGGCTCTCCATCTTTTTGGCTTGTGACCCCTTAAAATAAACCAGTGGCTAATGGTGTAAGAGTAAGCAAGAGTAATACTGAAAAAAAAATCATGATAATTTTGCATATTAAAAATGTTTTTTTCATTCCTTTGTGTCTTAATCATCCTGCGACTGCCAAAAAGTATCTCACAACCCCCTGTTGGGTCCTGACCCGCAGATTGAGAACCACTGGTCGAAATGTTCAGTGTCTGGGTCAGGATTATTGTTAGGGTTTGTTTTATGTTAGAAATGGACAAGTACATCTACTTTTGTCACCTCATGGTTTATAATCATGACTGAACCATCCAAATAAATGTTACTTCTTGTGAGCAATTATTTTTATTGGTATTTAAACATGCTTATATAGGAGTGGTGTTACAGAGTGAGAGATCGCATTTAAAGAAGATGAATAAAGTTGCCAATGTCCATGCATTAATTGGCACAAAAACTGACACACAACCAAAAACTAAACAAAATAGAGGAAATTAGAGCATGTGTTCTCTTCCAGAGGTCTGCAACCCTTGGGCACTCTGGCACCGTGGGAAAAAATGGGCATTTGAGTGCAAAGCGTGTGGTTTGTTTATGGCAAAGATTGCATTTTATGCTGCGTTAATTTGACTCCTAATCTGTATGGCCACATGCCACCAGTGATAGCAAAACTTTGGTTAGTCGTGTCAGGAAAGGACCAAGCGTATTGTGAAAATGCTGTAAGTTGCCAACAGGGTAGCTCATTTTCAGGGCGGCATTTATGTGCGAACACTTTCAAACATTATTATTCATTATTAGTCACTCTTTATTCAGTCCAGCATATTCTAAGTAAATCAGATGCTCTAGCCCTCCTATTATGTTTGGGGTCAATTTGACCCCAGCCAATGTTTAACGTCTCTAAATAAATGATTAACATCATTTTTTTTGCTTCATATTTAATGAGTGTTCCTAATGTAATGGGTTCTACCGGGTAAAGATGAAATTGACATGATGATATGTTTTCAATGTCCTGTACACACTTTGTAACGCATCGGTTATAAATAACAAAAATCTGTACTTAGAAATAATATAAAGCCATTAAAACACCAAAAATTAATGTTTCTTTCCAATTTTAGGTCAATCAGTGAGATTTTATGGTGATTTGAATATTTTTCCATTGTCGCGTAATAGGAATACTGGATGTATAAGTGGGGTGGTGGGGAGTTATGTTTTATTTAAAGGGCTATTTAGGTAATCAACAAAAAAACATCAAGTACTTAACACATAAACTTTGGTAACAATTTTAGTTACAATAATTTTGTGAAAGTTTAAACTGCAGGGGTCAAATTGACTCCAAACATAAAAGATGTTCAAAAATGTGAACATAACAGGAGGGCTAGATAAACACAGGAAGGTGGTACAAGTCACCGACCACTGCACAATAAAATTGCTCATAAAATTGCTTTGTTAAAGGCTGTGGCACATTGACACACACAAAACATTTCTGCCTTTATTGATTTCTGGAAACTGTCCTCCATTTCCAGGCGGTGACAGACAGGAGCAGATGCAGGGAGCGAGCTCGCTAACCGCTTTGTGGTTGCAGGCGCTGCCGAGGCGCAAAGCACGGAGATGTAAAATGGAGGTGACAATCTCTGAGGACGGTGGGGCATTTGCCACCAAGTCTGACGCTCAGGATGCTGTCACAGCACACACACACACACACACACACAAAGTGGAGTACAGCAGGAATTTTTGACAGCTCCTTATGAGACTGAACGCTGCCAGATGAGATGACAGATGAGGCTGAAAATACTGATATTTATTTGTTATTATCAAGAGAAAGCATGGGAATCAGGGAGAGAATGAAACACTTTGTTGTAGGTGCATTTTAAATGCCTACAACAAAGCTCGACGTGCTTTCTTTCTTGCAGTTGTAACACGTGGATCCACCTCCTGTTCCCAAGGTCCTGTGGTTCATTAGTGTATTTTTCTCAAACTAAGAACCGCTCCATCTACACTCTGTCCAATTTTGTCCAAATGTAAACAGAAGAATAGTTTCAACGCCTCTATTATATGTATAATCTGTTAGTATATGTTCACTAAATATCTCAGACAGTGTTTATGGTCAAGCTGCTTCGAAAGATAATATCTTACTCAAATACACTTTTTTATTAACATTACACAACATTAACACATTTGATATGAGTGCTGGTCTCAACAAATGTGGCCACACACATAACATTAAACATTAGACATACACAATCCAATGCTGTTTCAAGATAAAAAGAAAATAATCTCCATGTCCTCTGGTATGCTTACAAAAAAAAGCTTAATCTGATAGTTCATGTTCAGTCGATAATATCTGAAATGGTGTTTGAAAATGGTGTATGAAAAATAAAACATTACATTGAGGGAACATCGAGCCCCGGGAGCACCGACACACTCCCATAACACGGGCTACACCAGACGTTCAAATCAAATCTTTGTTGTCTAAACAAGAAAGAAGATACGTATAGCTTTACTCATACTGACCACTCCTTCACCAAATTATGAACAGAGTTGGAGTCACTTTGGTCCAGAGAAGAAATCAAAATCAAAACTAAGAAGCGGAGATGATGAACTCGGAGAAGACGACACCCACCTCGCTCCCTGACCCACTTACAGCTCTTCTTCTGTTTGAAGCGGGGGCCTGGATATTCAAGGGAGCATGCTTTGTGTTGCATGTAATTACTTGTGATTCTCTCTGTTAACTTCAAAGACAGGGAGCGGTATAGTTCAGGGGTCAAAGGCTAGACTTTTGCCCAAATGCCCCCCAATTTCCTGTTTTGTCTGGCGCTTGGAGTCAAAAAGTGATCTGAGATGAAGGCCATGTGCTCTTGGAGCCAACAGGACAAAAGCCCCGTTTCTCTGTCTGCTTATCACTCTGTCTGTCCCACTGCCCGATTCCTTCCTCATTTCTTATCTCAGTATGTACATATAATCTACTGGCTCTCAGCTATCTTGACTTATGTTTTCTTTGCAGTAAGCAACAATACTTTAGGTATAGTGTGGTTCAAATACACACATATTTAGCATTCAAAGCTAAATATATGGAAATTTAAAAAAATGGGAAAAAAAAAAAATTAAATCAGGTTTCTCGAGATTTTTTTTTTTTTTTTTTTTTTTTTTTTTTTTTTTATTGCATTGGGAAACAAATACTTCACTTTATCTTACACCAGCGGCCGAGACAGGGAGGGCCTTTTTTTGCTTCCTCTATTGTTTTAAGATTTTTTCTGTTTTCCTGACTATATGTGCAGCAGACATGGAGCAGAGAGGATTTTTGGCAGACAGTTTCTTTTACCTACAGAAAAGTTCAATGAAATACCGATGAAGACTTCACACTTTCACCAACAGTTCTGCACATAATATCCTATAGAGGATATAATGTAGTCACAAAGCACAGAGAGAGAAGTGTGTGTGTGTGTGTGTGTGTGTGTGTGTGTGTGAGGGTGCGTTTTCGGGGGGTGGGGTAACGTGCAAGTGAGTGGCCCCAGTGCTAAATTACACTGCAACATGGTCCCTCTCAAAGCCCACATCTGGGATTGGCCCTGACAACTGGATGCCGTGCCGCTCTAATTCTGGTAACTTTGTTTATAACCCTATAATAGAGACAGTATAGGACCACAGGGCTGGAATGGGGGAGGGCAGGACACAACCAGCGACTCAAAGTAAAAGCAGTCATTTTCAGAAACCTTGTGCGGTTATTGACGCTTACAGGAAACATGTGCTGTTTGTTAAAAGAACAGATAAAATGTGAAATTTTGAACCAGGGTCCTGTCGAGCTGTTGTGTATTTGGGGGGGTTTGCTTCTTTTTAATGGGGTTCAAACAGTCACAATTTTTTCCTTAAACTTGAATATTGTAGGTTGCTGTTTATTGAGCTGGATAAACATGGATGTAACAATATGGGAAATCTGTAATTATACTGGGAGCAGATTTAGGCTTTGCCAGGCCACTTTGGAGCATTTACATAGTCACTGTATATGTCGAATTGACTCTATGTCTGTACAAAGTATTTTGTGTGCAAAATATTTTCACCTCAGTTATTTACAGCTGGGTTTTTCTTGCCCACCGTGAGAATTAAGTCAGGGGGCGTCGTTCTGCTTGTTGTAAACGTGTGGGCATATAAACTCCTTTCAGACTGTAAAGTGTGATATTAGGCTTCAAATAAACTTGAACTTATTAGACTTGATAATGAACATTTTACTTACTTACTTTACGGTGACACAAACCTCATGTCCCCTATTAAAATAAGCTGAAATCCAACTTTTTGTCCTCACACGTTGCTGGTACAGCGGTGAGCATAGCCGCCACTCTGTGACAGGCTTAGTCAGTGCCTGTTTTGCAAGAATTTCAAATCCAAAGTGTGTGAAGAGTCCTTTGAAAATGAGAAACATTTTCTCCAGTGCTGTCGCCCTGAGGCCAGAAACGCATGGGACAAATAAACAATTTTTTGTTGTTTGTGCCCTCATCCAATTTGCATGTTAAGTCTCATATTTATAATGATGACTAAGCAATAAAAAAGGAGGTGTGTTCTGTCAGATTGTATTGCTGTTATGATGAATAAGCCACCTGAAGCGATCAAGCCATCTGAGAGCTGAATGGTTGATGCTCACGCCTTTAAGATACCTAGGAAATTGCCTCGGGTGAGACCTGCATGCCAACCAAAACAATATATTTTTGATATTGTTTGTGCAAACTATAAACTCACAGTTTATGTTCAGGTTTTTGCAACTGAATTCCTTTGCAACACCAGAAGGAAATATGATGGCTTTTCCTAGATTCATGGACCCATGAGGCTGTTTCTCGTCTCCAGTGGTACTTTGCAGTGAACAGGAAACTCTCTCTCATTCCTGAACAGCTACTGTTGCAGTGCCCTTGAGCAAGGCACTTAACCTCCAAGTGCTCCAGTACAACTGATAAATATCTAAATGATGAAACAGCATTTTGGCACCAATTCATTGGTAAGGGAAACTGGAACAAATCAGTGCCTCTAAATGTATAATTAATTCACCAACAAGCACAAGTGAATGGTTAACAAAATAAACTAGAAAAGCAGCATTTCCTGGAGAAAATGTGTGTGACTGCTGCCAGCCGATAGGCCGATTAGTTTTGCATTTATTTGTGTATCATTATGACAGTGTGTGTATTTGATCAGCATGTCATACTGAGCATATAAAAAGTTGAATGGAGCTCCTACTGTATACAGTCATTGTATTACACAATGGGAGTGGATGGGGCTTCATTGACTTCCATGTATTTCATAACTCATGAACTATACATGTCATCATTATGAGAGTGTGCATGTTTGATAAGAATGTCATATTAAACATTTTGAAATTTGAATGGAGTTTCTACTGTACACAGTGTCTGACTTACAAACACAATGGGAGTGGATGAGTCTTCATTGACTTCCATGTATTTCATAACTCATAAACCAAATGTCATGAATATGAGAGTGTGGACAATTAATCAGCATGTCATACTGAGCGTTTAGAAATTAGAATGGGATTTCTACTGTGCACAGTGGTTGACTTATAAATATAATAGTATTCTATGTAATTGTATTCAAATATATACGTATATATGTAATTAAATGTTAATTATTCAAAAGGTATTAAGAGTATCAATAACAAAAGTAAAAGCATACATCCTCCAAAAATTCCTCATGGTTTAACATATGGAACATCTTCGTAGCATAAAAACTGTGCCCAGAGATAAGTGACATAATAAAATATAATAATGATAATACCTCTCGGAATATGCAAATGTATGCAAATGCACAAAATGCTACTTAAATCCCCAAACAAAATGGCATAGCACTGCAGGTTTTACATGCTGTACTTATGGAGACATAATCAGGGAAAAGCTTCAACTGTATATCAAAGGTGAATGAGATGACTTAGAGCAGATATAAAAGAAATTGTAAATATAGGTGAAAGTGATACGTCAGTGTACTTTTCATGTCCCAGGTGGCTGGAAAAGAGCGGGCATGCCCTTCAAACCTGTGCAGTGTAACTAAAACCAAAGCTGAGGACTTTAACAAGCCAGAAAAGCGCAGAACAAGATCTTCAGAAAGCTCTGTGGCTCTCTCCTCAGGACTTTCCTTTATTTTGTCGACTCTGTAATAAGCATTACATATAAAAATCCAGCTGTTTGTATATTCCACTGGAAATTTAATTATATGTACATCAAAGACTTTGAAAGTATCCAGGCATTGTGAATGTATGAGCTGGGAGACAGACATGACATAAAGGCTGGGAAAACATCCACCGGCAAAGATCCTGCCTCTGTCCGCTGCAGATTGCATCTCTTTGTTTGTATGAGGACCAGACGTGACTAAAGTTAACCTTACGTAAACCCAAACTCAGAGTTTAATATTGCTCTGTTAACCCGTTTAATCAATGCACATAAAGTCAGTATTGCGATATTGTGCACACCAGTTTCTCACACAAACACAGCCGTCTCTGAGCGCTTCATTAGATGGAAATGAATGGAGGACGCTACACTGAATCAGGGACGATGAAAAGTGAAGATAAACGCGAGTTAAAATGCAGCCTGATGCTTTTTTAAGTATCTTATGTCCCGACAGAAGCAGCTCATCATAAAACCCCCCGAGGGCTCAACACATGGCACACACAGCACTTCTAAATGAAGCGCTGTTTGATTCGGTTTTTCAGCAGACATTTGGAGCAGTTTAAAATATCCAATAATGAATTCTGTCCACTTTTCATAAATTTGGAACAAGTAAGCAAAACAAAAAAAAAACAAAAAAAGAAAAGGGAGAAGGGAGAAGACAAGTCGCCAGTGAGAGCAAAAACTAATTTGATTTTCTCTTGGAATTTAACAAGCTATTTATTTTTATTCATTTGAGGGGGCTGGTACAACACTGCCAATCCACAACAATAGCTCCCAGAGGGAATGAGGGTTCTGTGTGATGTGCTACACTGGAATACAGGCATAAACAAAACAGCAACAGAAAACAATGGTAAAACCAAACTTTTGCCGAAGTTGAAGGAAACTTACAGGAACAGAAACACACTCTGTGCCTCTCGGAGGGGAAATCAGAGTGTAAGTCAATCTGAGTCGCTCTTAGGGAGAAGGAGTTTGGAAATTTTAAAGGTGACAATCATGGCCTTTATGATCAGCTCATAACTTTTGGCCAAATATTCCTACTTTTAATCCAGACGAGAACTACACTGTCATGTTAAAAATGTGCATCTGACCAGTGTGTGTGGCAAGTGTTTGTTGACGCTGAAATGAATGGCACCAAGGCACTGAACAAGAATTTTGGTTGAGGAAAAAGCGAGAATATCTGCGTGATATTTAAAGATGCGGGTGAAACATGCAGCCATTACAGATCACCGTCACACCTCAAAGATTTTCTGATGCACACCAGCACAAACTACTGTGGTGTTATGTGCGATACAGTGTGTGACGCTGTGCAGATAACGGGAAATGATTTTCAGCGCAAAAACCTTGTTGCCAGCCTCCTATTTTAACACGATTCCCGTGCAGTTGATTGAGATACAATCTACCAGCCGGCAAAATTAAATAACACATCACTTTAATGCAAGATCATTGACAAATTAAATAAAAAAAGAGGAAAAACAGACTACCATGGCAAAAGTGGCAATGATTGAATATTTTTGACACAGCCAGTGTGTGTGTGTGAGATTTATGATGGACGGGAATAAGAGAGAGGGAAAGGCGACGTAACTGAACATCCTCCTTCAACAACAAATCTCTGTGCGAGGATAAATAATGTTTGGACCATGACATTAACTAAACAGGTCAGATTTAATTTAATGATTTAGGGGGAGAATTGGATTATAGCAGAAAGAAAACAAACAAGTCATACCACATGATCTGATTTGGACTTATTTTGACTTACATATCAAAATTTCTTCCTGAATAACTTATGGGTTTCCTGGCTGTCTGTATATTAGATTCTGTGTATAAAAATACTGCTCCGTCTGATCAGAATCGCTTCATCTGTCTGCGCTCTTGTCTCCGCTGCTTCTTCTCGTTCACTTCCTCTGGTGCTGAGGGGCTTTCAGCGGAAAACCAGGGGCCCAGAAAGTTTACCCACAGCAGGTGCAGGGCACGGGCAGGGGCCTAAAACACACACACACACACACACACAAAAGAGGGAGAGGATCAGCAAAGGAGAGAAGTAGGAAAAGCTGGAGGAAAGAGAACCAGTCTGACACTTCAAAAGCAACAATAATCGTGTCATGATTTCCATGTGCCAAAAATCCCACTGGACATATCAGACAAACTGGTGACAGGAAAAATAAATTTGCACAGGAGCTCTTACCAGCAGCCAAAGATACCAGAAGTAAGCAGAGATAGTGCTGAGCACTTGTACTATGGCTGTGAGCAGGATGACATCCTTCAGGTGCCTAAAACCAGAGCAATGACAATCAATTAGCACTGAAAAACAATTCATGACTGTCTAGTCTGCACAGCGGGAGAAGAAGCCAATTCAATTTTATTTTATTTTTTATATTGCCAGTAAAGAGAGCAGTTAAAGCATTTTGTTCTAATCTTGAGTTGAAGCCCTTTTCCTCTGCTGCTGTATCTGTATCTGACAGACACTCGTGGGTGGCTGGGATCCTTGACGATGTGTCTGATTTTAGTGCGTCAGCCTGAGCAGCTTTCTGCCCTCCTGCCCCCTTTAAACTCGTCATCAACATGCATCCTGTATCTGGATCACGACTCGTTCTGATTTTGTGAATAACATTTGCACCTGATGTGATAATGAATGTCCAGCAGCAAACACACTGCAATCTCATTTCTCTCTTTAGCAAAATGCCTCCAAAATTTACAGTAAAACTGACTGTCTCACTTGTTTCCCATTCACTGACAGTCAGTTTTAATAAGCATGTTATGATTCGAGCTGTCTGCCTGGTTTGGATCCACGTACAAACATTTATTTCTGTATATGTAGTTAAATGTGGATTTAACCAGACCATTTCTACCAGGATTTTATACAGTTTTGCTCTTTCCGAACAAAATCTAACAAGCATGCATACTACAGCCATGTATAAAAACTAGGAGACTGGGAAATGTGTGTGTGACAACAAAGCAATACTTCTTTGTCTAATGTTTTTAATGAGAAGATGATAGTCACATAAACTTTTTGATTTTCTATAATTTTGTAACTCTGAAAATTTGAAAATCGTGACTGTGTGAATCTTTTCCTTTTGGAGAGCACTCACTCTGCCATGCCCTGCTCCATGTTCAAGTCTATTCCTCCATCCAGGAGACTCCCATCCTCAGCAAACACTGGCTTGGCCATGGCAGACATGGAGCGGTAGCTCCCAGCATACACTGCCAGTGCGAACATGAGTAGAAACTACAAGGAGGAGGCAAAGCAAATAAAGATTAGCAGAGGACCACGATCAAGAAATGTGATTAGATCTGTGGAAATTTTGTTAACTAACGGTTAAATAACCTTGGTGAAGAAAGCACTCACCCATGTCCAAAATGAGGACGAACTGTAGAAAACCAAAAGGTTTATGGCAGCATATATTGCCTGTGGAGGAAGAACAGTGAAACGGAAATAAGTAAAGCAAACTAACCATGTGTTAATTAACTCCACAATGAGTGAATGTTGTCAGCAGCAATCACACAATTTTATTTTATAGTAATACAATGACAAAATCACTGTTTTCTTATTATCTAATTGGTAATGTGGATTTTTTTTTTTTTACTATTGTACTGAATAACATCTACCACACAATACATTTCCTTTTGCTACACTTCTATTGACTAAATATTCAAAATGAAAAGCAGCACAGATGTCTACACTGAGAAACTAGGCTCAACATCATGTTGAAGACACAGCGCTCATCAGGCCTCGAGCACAACGCAAAGCTACGCAAACACTGGAGGGGCTGAAGCTTGAGCCGATCCACGGAGTGTGTGTGGAAACATCTGAGCAGCGAGCCACACCTGTTTGTTTAACTTAATACCTATTTAGCTTCTATGTCCCAAACATGACTATCTATGCTCTTTTGCATCTATAAGTTTCTTTTATTATCAGTATTATTATTTTAAATGGACATTACAATAGTGCTGGAACTGTGAGATAAAGTCATGCACAAGTGCCAGATGTACTGTGTTGACCATTTGTGGCAAAATATTAATTTACAACATTTAGCTCTTCGAAAAAACAGTAAAATAGAACTATGTTTGCTTATGCTCTTTACTTACTTTTGCCCTGTTTGAACCATGGACACTAGCCACAAGTTAAAAAATAAAAAAATGTTCAGCTACATTTTAGACTAAAATAAAAGAACAATTACTTGCATATGCACCAGAAATAAGATCAACATTAATTCAGAACTGTGACGAGGCAAACACATGAACACTCCTCCACTCCGCTCACTGAGAAACACGTTTTCCATTCAATAAGATTAATCACATTCATAACACTTGACACCGTACCAGTGGAACTGATTCAGTGTAGAGTTGAAATAATCGGTTGATTAATCAATGAGTCGATCAACAGAAAATTAATGGACTAGAATTGCAGTAATTGGTTAGTAGTTTTAGTCATTTATCAAGAAAAAATCCTGAACATTTTCTGATTACAGCCTCACGAAGATCACCAACATGACCATATTTGCTTACTTTTTTCTGTTTATATGATTACAAAATTAAGATGTTTTTGCAAGCAATTTTAAGACACTGCTTTTTGACTTCTGATGAGGATTTGTCATCATTTTTAAACTTTCTGGACTAAACGACAAATGGGTTTAATAAATAAAAAAAAAAAAAACATTTGTGTCGTGTGTTACTGGGTGGTGCGATGTGCTGTGGTGATGGGATGCTGTTGTCTAAGTGTGACGTATTACTGTTGTGTATATATGTATTGTATTACTGTTGTGCTTATATGTACAGTGTTGTGAAAAGGAATTTCCCCCAGGGGACAATAAATCTAAATCTAAATCTAAATCTAAATATTTGCTTACATTTGCTCCGAGAATGACTCTTGTGTAGAACTTGAGAGTCGCCTCGTTCTCCTCGTAGATCTGCTTCTTGCCTTTCGTGCCGACTTTACCTTTGGGCTGTGGAACAGGGACAACGACACACGACAGTTTCGTCATCGAGAGGTGAAGACTCAAGACACATAAACAGGCCTACAGGTCCGGACTCCATCTCTTCGGTCCTGAGCTGAACTTTTCAGCAAACACCTCACATCACCGCCTCTCCCTCTCTGATTGACAAATTAAAGGAAAACCCAACATGACGTGTCTTGCTGGGGGGCTGGAACACCATTTTCCCAAAAGACACTGCACATAAACACATCTTATAGCAGGGTTGTGGTGCATAAACCCCCTCATTAAAGAGACAAACTAACTATAGAGAGATGTGGGGGAAAAAAACAATACGGTCAGATGAGTCATCCTTCAAGGCAAGAAAGAGAAAGGGGTCCACTGTCTCTGCTGCTCTTTCCCACACTGCAGAGCAATACAATTTATTCTAAGCGATCACCTTTATCTTACACGATGAGACGTTTACTGTCCTGATGTGAGCGGCCTCTGTCGGCATGACAACGCCTCCACCCACAGGACGCTGAATGGCTTGATGAGGATGTAAATAAAGTAAATCACACTCTGTGGCCTTCACACTCGCCACGTCTCAGTCCATTTGAGCAGCTCTGGGAGATTTTGGACCAAAGTGTCAGACGGTAAAATCAAATCAAATCAGATGAGAGTGGGTATGTTTTGGCAGAGTGGAGCTCCATCCCTCCAGCAGAGATCAGGAGACTTTAAAAAAAAAAAAAAAACTACCAAGGAGCAGTGAAGCTGGTCAACTCAAACACCTTAATAAGACACTTAATGTTGTTTTTTCCTTTTAAATTTGACTCTCGTTCATGCTTCTCTTCCCCCCCAGGCTCCCTGACCTTTGCACTCATTCATTTTTAGTTGCCTTCCTTGTTGTTGATGCAGCATTTTCAGCGTCTTTCTCTTCCTCTGCTGCGCTCGGAGTAAAATCACAATCAAGTCCACTGTCAGATAAATGCCTGCAGTAGCTGTGTGTGTGCAAACGAGCAGCTTTTCAGCCCGTCTTGCCGCCTGTTTGTCAGCCTGTCACTACATGTGTCTGCCTGTTTTCACCCACCGCCATTCGCTCTCCGACCGGCCGCTGCTGTTCGCTTCCCCGGAGCGCACTCAGTCCTCTTTGACATCGACCTCCGCCCGGCCAGAGCCTCTCGGGGATGTTAGTTTTAACCCCGAAAAAAACAAACAAATTCAAAAGTTTACATGCGCTGTAATTTCCTTGTAACACATCAGCATTTGCGGCTGGGGAGCAATACATCCGGCGCGTAAAAATGTCGTCATCCAGCACTTTCGGTTTGGTCAACTCGGGTCAGGTGAGTGAAGTTTTGTGAGTGAGCGCCATCTGCCCGTGGTGAGAGCGAATTACAGCAACACAATATTTATCTGTGAAAAGTGACTGTAACCATAACTACAGCAGTCATTTTTTAAAATCTCTTCTTAAAACATTATCTCCCTATTTTTTATTTTTTTTTTATTAATCTATACCTTTTAGTTATTGATTTATTTTTTGTTTGCTCATTGGTTTGTTAGCGAATGATTACATATAATAGTGGCCTACCTAGAGATGGAAATACAAAATGGCAAAAATTGAGATATAGTTGCAGCTAATCAAACAGATCAAGTTTGCTGTCACTCATCATTGCAATTTCTTTCTTTCTTTCTTTCTTTCTTTCTTTCTCTTCTCCTCTGTCCTTGAAGTTACCTGCATCATTGTCTGCAAACTACAAAGTTAGATTCCTCAAAGTTCCTTACTCCTTATCTGCTGAAAAACTGTAAAAAAAAAAAAAAAAAAAAAGAAAGAAAAAAAGAAAACGATAAAAAGAAAGAAGCATGCCCTCATCCATCCAGTTACCTGCTTTTCACTGGTCACACTGCTGCCACTGTAAGTGTGAAGTGCTGTGGTTTAGAAACATGTCTGATATTGTTATTATTGTGCTGTTATTGTGTGAGCTTTCTGTGGATCAAAGGAATTTCAGGAACGTTTTTTTTTTTTTTTTTTTTTTTTTTCGCTCAGAGCTCTACTTCACTCTGGAGCTGCCACAGGACACTCTGACCTTGACTATCTCCGACTGAGCTCGTCAGGCTGTCTCTCCGTATGGCACAATGAGGCCACATGGCGCTCTTCAGCAGCTCCTGAGTCCAGGTAAAGGACCTGCTAACAGGCTGCATGTCCTCCTGTAAGGGTTCTGCAGTGAGGACATGCATCCTGCCTTACGCTGGCCCACCATGAGAGAGGACACAGGGAGCTCTATAGCAAGACTGCATCCAGAATGACTGTCCCATTTGGCCCCTGGATGGTCTGCTTCAGCGTCCACCTGTCCCCCACCACCGCTGGTCTCATCGCTTTGGACTTTGGTCTGGCTTCAATGGAGGGTAATACCACTACCATCCCAAGGCTGTTATTTTGTTATTGTCTTATCTTGCTCTGCGGCAGCAAATGTTATCCCAAGAAACTCTTCGCCCCTGAAGGCTGTGGTTTATGCCAGGTATCTGTGTCCTTGTTGTTGGTTTGAGCTCCACAAAACAATAGCCCTCCATCTCCACTGTACTGGGGTGAACGTAGACAGGGAAGAGTGGGGCTAAACTGGAAACCTCGCCAAATCACACAGAAACTAGTTGGATGGATGGACTGCACTTGGGTTCAGCGGGAGAGCATCTCTCTTTTGGACTTTATGTGATCTCTTCCTTTGAATACCACAAAACAGGGAGGTACTGATGAAGGTAAATGATGGGACTTGTAATATTTGGAGGAGGTTTTGAGCAAATTTTGCTGGGCAGGTGAGGATTTAGAGGGAAGTACTAATTTAATTAAGGCATGTCCCTTCAGAAATATATCTGACTGATACAATCTAATGTATCTCTTCACTGTTGGTTGGTTGTGATACTGATGATCTACAAATTGAAGCTTGTTGTACTGTTGTACTTAGTAGAGAGAGCAGAAAGAGCTACATGATCAGCATTTAAACTGTGGATGAAATTTCCAAACCTATTTAATTTCTTACTACCTTTGCATTCGCTGTGTATGCTCTCAGTATATGTCAACCAGAAGTCTTTACCCCTCATCACACGTGACACTTAACTCTTTTTTAAAAGACAGTTTTATGACAGAGATGCACATTTGCAGCTTTTTTTTAAAACAAATTTTTTAATCACACTCACATTCATTGTATCTTTTGTTCTGCAGATCTGAACTTCACAGCCAGTGCTTTTGAAAAAAACATTGCATACAAATACATATAAAATCAATAAATAGTGCCTTAAATATACATCACAGGCCATGTGAGAAGGTATTCACATACATTTAAGACATATGATACAGTTCCCGTGTATCATATATGTTTCAGTAACCTGTGTGACAGCATACAGAGATTAACAGAGAGCATGACAGAAAAATATATTCCTGTCTATTGGTAATTAGTTTGAAAGGTGAAAAAAAAGGTGCCCTGGCTTCTGTTGTTTGAACTGTCTCTCAATTTTCCAGGGTATGCTGTTGATTCTTTTTCAATGCAGCCAATCTGTCTGGTCTAGCAGATGGAGCAACAATAGAAATTTACACATGTGTACCTGTCCAGATTGCAATATGAGAACACTGTGATTAAGATATGGGTCATCACTTAAGACTCATCTCTTCACTATACCCCACTCGCATAAACCTGTCAATCCAGACCATATTCCCTAACAAAAAATCACATATTACCAGTATTACAACTATTTTTTTTTTTTTTAACTTAGGCTTAGCTGATGAAGACTGGGATATATGGTTGCTTTGGATAAATTAATCTGCTAAGAGACACTGAGTAATGTTATGCGCTGTGGGGTTTCACAGGGTCACGGTGCGTCATGATGTGATCTCACAGTGCTTCTGCGGCTCAGGTGCTGATGGTGTTGGCAGCGTCCAGCAGTGAGCTAAAGAGGGAGCCTGGTCTTTTCTTCAGCACGTCTGGATGGTCGAATTCAACTGCCTATCAGACATAAAAAAAAAGAGCAAACAAACATCAGACTAGGTTCAAGACAACACAAGCTTTATCTAAATGTGTGTGTGTCTGTGTTACCTCTCCATGGTTCATGACCAGGATGCGGTCTGCCTGCAGCACGGTGTTGATGCGGTGGGCGATGGTGAGCATGGTGCAGTCCTGGAAGGCCTCTTTGATGGTGTGCTGGATCAGAGCGTCCGTCTCCGCGTCAATCGATGCTGTTGCCTCATCCAACACAATGATCTGACGGTGAGGAGAAGTGTTAAGGTGGAGGCAGGTGATGAGGTGTGAGTGCATTAGGATTAAATTGGATGAAACTAATGACTCTTGTCGGGAAATCATGCCATTACAGCAGAGGGAATGTAGAGGAGAGTGAAACAATTTACAGCGATGAAGATGTGATACATAAAGTCAAAGATAATCATACAACGAGTAATTGTACCACCCACATGGGAAAATTTGGTGATGCAAAATATCAGTGCAAATGACATCAAAACAGGCGAGAAACAAGCACAGATTTAGTTTAGAGAGAGACTGACAGACCTTGGAGTTGCGCAGCAGTGCTCGAGCCATACAGATGAGCTGTCTCTCTCCCACCGAGAAGTTCTCTCCGTTCTCCCGCACCTCCGCCTGCAGCTTCCCCTCCAGCTTGGAGATCTGAGGAAACACAGCACTAATAGCATTCCCTCAAATACTAGTAAAACTGTCTGCACAATCACCACTACTACTAATGCTATCAACACTACTAACAATTCAGAAATAGTGTGTCTGTAATGTAAGTATACTCTGTGGCACCTGTACCATGGAGTAAGAAATGATAGAGCACTTATTTTGAAATTATACTCATGACTAGTTTAGCATTTGGTTTTTGGAGACAGATGATATGGATTGAGAGTTTTGTCTCAAAAGTTGTGAACCTGCAGGCCAAACAGTGAAATCCAATACCAACTTTGCACTTAAACGCTTCATACTTTGGATAATACTTTCATTACTTAACATGCTGTATGCTAAAGTATTACCATAATACACTGACCAGACAAGTCTTGCAGAGATGATTTTCCTAACCTTCCATGAGATGCTGGTTAAAGTGAGCAAATGGCTACACTCCTAAAAAGTCAATGTAGTCTTTTACAGGACAGTTCCAGCATGGTTTGAGTTTTTACTTATTTTCTGCATTCCCTTATTGATTTACATCACTGTAGATTGTTTTCTGTGCTTTATGTGTCAAGATAAGTTATTTCTCCATCATCTTAGTTGTTGTTTTTTTTTTTTTTAATAAATATCGTGAAACAAATGCTCTTTGAATATCACAAGTTTCTCAAAGTAAAGAGGAGGGCAGCAAATGTAAGCTAAAAAAATGTATCTTAACTTTCAGTTTCATGGTTTAGGAAAACAGATGAGTGAGGGTTTGAATCTGGCGATATGATGGGTGGTTTCATGATGGGTGCTTCCTAACACTTCATGTCAGCTTCAGCTATTTCTTGTTGCAACATTTGGTAGGACAAACAATGTCATTACTGTAGCAACCACAAAGTGAATCTTATGCTGAGTGACGTACTGTGTCCTTCATGTAGGTTTTCTCTAGCGCGGCCCAGATCTCCTCATCAGTGCAGTTGTTGAAAGGGTCCAGATTGTACCTACAGACACACACATACACCACAAGACAGCTGGTTATCAAGTATGGAGTTAACCTGAAGGAACAGTGTGAACTGTGTGTCTGTGTGTAGAAGAAAACCTCTGTAAAGGCTCTTTGTACTTCAATCATGCACTTCAATCAAGTAGCACACTAGAACGCATGGTGTCGTCTGTTCAGGGAAAATCCTGGATCTGCTCCATTAGGGTGTGTTTGTTACACAGCAGAGCACAACTTAATAGACTGCAGCCTGTCAGCCAATGGCAGCAAACATTTGCATCATCAGCAGCTAAGTAAACAAATGCCAATGGATGACAGAGCAAAAGCCATGGTGGCAGCTGCCCTAGTTGACTCAGTGAAGTCCTTTGCATCAGAACCAACACATTTCCATATCTGCTGGCATGGAGAACAGTTATAATTAGTCAGCACTACATTTTTCAATTCAGTGTTTAACCTACGTCTATTGCTCGCTTAGCTTGAACCACATATTTGTGTCTGGTTACCAAATGTCTTCGCTGTTCGTGACAAACCTTCAGAGAGTCAAAACTAGAATGTGCTGGTTTTAACTGGAGTGAAAACCACACCCACTCAGGGCAAAAGCAGTGCACCCATTAATTTATACCTCCTCTAACCATCTGGTGGGATATCTGATTTGTTTTTCCGACGTGCCTTCACCACATCTAAAACTTGGTCCTTCCAGTCATTTCCAGGTAACACAAAACACACACAGCCATGCCTGGCCTCCTCTTTTTTTTTTTTTTTTTAAACACTAGGTTGTGTCTGGCTGAGGAAAAATACAAACACATTCATCTTTTTGACTTTTTTCCTACTAGCCAACAGCCAATTCATTTCTTATAGAAATTACTGGAACAACATGACACTCAATGCTCACACTTGGATATATTCAATTATTTGAGCACATCTAAAGCTGTCAAACACCATGATTTAAGTTTGAAGTGAACTTTCCTCTTAATTGGCTTGTTTAGAGTTAAGATGGACTTTGCAGAGCAACGTAACAGCAAACAATGAATGTAAAAAGTAGCTGTCTCCTGCCATGACATGTAGGGCTATAATATTTGAAACTGCTTACACTTGACAGCCAGTAGTTCCTTGATGACATCAAAATTCAGTAAGTCTGATAAATTGGGAATCATAATATATGATATCACTGCAGTGTGGAACCCAAAGAAAGAGAGAAGGAGTGTGGAGGCAGACTTTGCTCTAAGGTTACCTGACAGAGCCAATGAACAGCACGGGGTCTTGGGGGATGATGGACAATTTGCTGCGCAGGTCGTGCAGGTTGATGGCAGAAATGTCCACTCCGT
The DNA here is from genome assembly GCF_902150065.1 of Myripristis murdjan. Classification (NCBI taxonomy): domain Eukaryota; kingdom Metazoa; phylum Chordata; class Actinopteri; order Holocentriformes; family Holocentridae; genus Myripristis; species Myripristis murdjan. The sequence goes on along the minus strand of NC_043982.1, from coordinate 34,379,838 downwards.
CTATCATGATGGTCCCTGCTGCCGGCTCCACCAGCCTGAACAGAGCCACACCAAGAGAGGACTTCCCTGCATCCCACAGGACAGGACAGATCATCATGTTTGCTCAGGCAGGGCACAGAAGTCACACATTGCTGGACATCCATCAGCTGACTGCTTTGCACAACAAGCACACTCTACATGTATGTCTAGTTAAATGACTCTTTAATGCCTTTAATTAGCTGCTGCTTGGTAAAGTTTTTCCTCCACCTGCTGTGGTCCTGTCACAGCTGAGCTCTGCAAGTAACAACATGCTGGTGTGGTATTGCTGCTCCAGCTCTGACGCTCTATTTTCAGCCATTGGTGGATTTGCTTTGTGCCACTCCAATAGCGTCATCATTCAACCAGGGCGAAGCTTTGTGCTGAGTCATTACCATTAAACTGTTATCATGTGGTAAGACAGTTTAGCAGTTTTGTCTGGTGGTTTTATCTTCTGATCAGAGTTTCCTGACTGAAGTAGGACTTTACTGTGGCAGGGTTTCCCCACAACACATCACCCCTGCCTTAGAATGGAAATCCTAATAAATTTGTATCCAGTCATTTTCCTCCAAATTTTGGATTTTTTTTTTTTTTTTTTTTTTTTTTTGAGAAGTCAGACCATATTTTTATGGTTTGTTTCTGCCTCCTTACAGAGAACATCGGAAGTAGGATGACTGTTAAACTAGAGTTCCCTGTTTGAACCCCCTTTGATCCAAATGACAAGGGACACTTCAAGTCCTGAAGTGTTCCTGAAAAAGACACCGAATGTATACAAGGGTAAGGCACGCTGCTTGACAGGAGACTATAACATCTGACCCCTGTAAATAGTCGGGTGGGGTTTACCACATGAGATCGTATGATGAGTCCCATAATATATAAACAATCGTAAGTTAAGAGCCTGATTTTTGACATTTTACGGTATGTCTCGGTTAAACAACTGAACCATTTCCTCAATAGTCCTGATGATGGTACTCCAAGGAGAATAAGACAAGCATTAAAGAGTTGTGGTAAGGTACTACTGCTGGAGCCAGGTCCTCACCAGAGCCTGTCCTTCCCACAATGCCAAGCTTCTCCCCGCCTCTGATGTGGAGATGGAGCCCATTGAGGACAATGGGCGTATTCTCCCTGTACCTCATCTTATAGTTCAGGAAGGTGATTGCTCCTTGCTGGGGCCAGTCTTCTGGGACCTGCCCCCTCGTAATTTGTTTGGGGGCCTCAGATACACAGCCCTGCACATAACAAATAATAACCACTTAGTCAGGGATTAATGGATGGACAGAGAGATGAATGAATGTATGTATGGATAAAATTCATCACACATAGCAAGATAGTGGGATAGCGGAGTCAGACTCAGAGGCATAGACAATGTGTTTGGAGAAAAAAGAAAGAAAATGAGCCAAACTTGAAAACGCAGCAGCATTTGGATGCATTTTGACAATAAATGCAATGAATGATGAGCAAAGTGCAATATTTTCAAAACAAAAATGTAATTTAAAGCAGACTTCCCCCTCCTTAAGAGCTGTTTACTGACAAAGAGGTGTAAATCCTATCTCTAGAAGAAATGTACAAGCAGACCAAAAAAGTTACAGCTGCTGTAGATGCAGACACAACAGCCAAAGTTAGAGGGTTTTCAGAAAAGCTACCGGTGACAACTTTTGGGTAATCTCAAATGAATTTTGCAGAGCCATTTTTTGACTCTGAAGGTCTGGAGGTTTATAGCTAGGTGATATTAGGGTGGTATTTCTGCTTTCTGCTGGTGCAGATGTCATTGGCTTCACATGCCTGTGATTTCCATTGAGCACTGAAGCATTTTCTAGCTGAATGTGAAACTATCAAGATAACATTCAACATTTTGAAGTCTGAGACCATGGTCCTCCCCCCCTTAAAAAGCTGGCCCATCCAGTTCAGGTGAGGAGTGAGCAGCTGACCCAGATGGAGAAGTTCAACTATCCTTTGGTAAGAGGCATCATAAGATTGTCCAGTGGTCAGTGCACTGGCTGACACAATGTAAATGTCCCACTGGGCTGTTTTGGTAATGAAAGCTAAGCCATAAAGCAGAGCTTTCAAGCCACCAGTATTCATTCAAGCTTTTGCCTGTGGTTATGAACTCTGGGCAGTGGCCAAAAGAATGAAAAGCTGGTTTCTCCTCAGTGTGACTGAGTTCACTGCACATGACATCATGAGCTCAGTGATCCAGGAGGACTTCAGAAATGAGTTGCTGTTCCTCCACAAGGAGAAAAGCCAGTTGAGGTGGTTCAGACACCTGGTAGGGGATTGTCCCCAGCCACTGCCTTGAAGTATACTGGGCATGGCAGACTTGCTCGATACTTTGGCATTCCCAAGAGGGAGTTGGAGGTATTTGGCACAGCAGACTACATCTGGGTTGCTCTGCTTGTCCCGTTGCCACTGTTATCATGGATGGCTGCTAGTACTGAGACAACCTGTATGTAAGTAGTCATTATGGCTCTCAGGCAGAGAGGAAGTGTGGAATCTAACCGTGATGTATTCCTGCAGTCGCTCCACTGAGTTGAACCTCGCCTCCACCTCCGTCGACTGCCGCACTACGTACTGGAACATGCCTGTTAGCTGGTCAACACACATACACGTTGCAGCTGTTCATATGGCCTTTTAAAAACTAACCAGACAATATAGCCAGCTAACACTGTGACACTAAATGGCTAATAAGCCAGCAGCTGACATTTCCTGAGATCACTGCTTTGTAGTCTAAAGATGTGTTTACCTGGATGGTGTAGGACAAGGCCAGGCCTTTCAGGGCCGGGCTGATAACATCATTAGAGCTGAGCACCACGAAAAGCGCCACCAACAGGGTCATGGTTGCACACATGAAGTCCAGCCAGAAGGACAGCCAGCGTGTCCCACAATGGAACAGAAAGTAGTGGTTGGAGTTGTCATCATTCAAGGTTTTGAACCTACAACATGACACAAGACAGGAACCATGTAGACGAAGGTAAAATGTGGACACATTTAACACCTTTTACTGTATTAGTCTCAATTTTTAGAGTTTTGTGTAAAATGATGTAAAATTTGGCTTTTTTTCTTCTGCTTTTTTGTGTTGTTCCAATGCACATAAAGGAAATAAACGTGTATACCAAAAACATTTGTAATTGCAACAATTCTGGGAGAAATGGTGTATTTTCTGGAAAAATTCCAGGGGTGCTAATACCTTCAATACTTTCGTCCATGACTGTAGGGATGTTGATTAATTAGGGCCCTCGCCTCTCTGGAAGAGGGCCCTATTGTATTTGTACCGTTTCTTTTTTCTTCTCCCTTATTATTACGTCTCTTCGAGGCTTAATTTGACCCCCTAAACATGCTCAAAAACTCACCAAATTCGGCACGCACACCAGGTCTGGCGAAAAATTCGATAAAATCAAAAATCGAACCCCCCAGGTGCAAAAATGGGCTCGGTAGCGCCACCTAGGGACGCAAAGGCAGCCGCTGCGGCCCACAAGAATGTCATAGAAAGACCAAACCAGCGCCGAAACGTAGATCTCATCAAGCCCGACATTTTTCGTGCCGTGCCCCCCACCTAAAACCAACAGGAAGTCCGCAATTTGCATTTGAAAGTCACGTTTTCGCCCAAATTTCCACTTTGCATGAAATCTATCTCCTCCCAGGGCATTAATTTTATCGGCTTGCAAATTTAATAGATGACAGAGAACATAGTGCTTAACAAAAGTTCTGAAGGAATTTACATTCCTTCGAACCGTTTGGCTTTCAGAAGGATGCAAAGTCTGAGTGTCCACAACCAACGCCTCCACTTTTTCCCATGGACCCTGGTGTGCCTGCTGTGAATAAACAGGCACTTGCCCTGACAATGGGCACTAATTAGGCCCCTGGTGACTAAAGTAAAAGTCTGACAGCTTTCAAACCTATGCCGATGGAAAGAGGACGCATATTCCTACAAAACTATATATCATGGTGTGGACTTGAAAAAGTTTGTGGCCACTGAAGAGTTGTTCAACAGGTTTGGACTCTGGTTTCTCTGCTCTGCACTGCTCTCCCTCCCCTCCTCCACTCCTCTGACTCACAGTAGTTGCTTGCAGCCTTCTCCCAATGCACACTCATTGGGAAGGAGCAGTTACAACTCTGTGTGTGTGTGTGTGTGTGTGTGTGTGCTTAATGCCACAGCCATAATATTGTTATTATTATCATTATTTTATTGAATTGTTTATTTCTTTTTCCTTATTTTCTTGTCTTTCTTTCATCTTAAATGTGTGTAATTTAATTGGTCCTATGTTCTATTTATTATTATTTTATTTTGTCATGTATGTACTCATACATGATTTTGATTATAAATGTTAAGATTATGTGAAAAGGGAAAAAAATGTAAATGAAAGGAAATGTACATGTCATGTTACTATTGTGAAAAAATAAATAAAAATTAAGTTAAAAAAAAAATTCTGAGAGGAGAAGAGGTTCTTTTTCTTCTGATGTGTGCACATCAAAATTTGATCAATAAATATACACACTCAGAGTCACTTTATCAGCTCCACCTGTCCAGTCTGCTGCAGTTCAGCTCAGCAGCTCTGCCTTAAATTCTACTTTTAAAGAAAGTTTATAATGTTCAGTTTGTGTTGACATTGTGGAGAATGTGTCACTTTAATTCTGTGTTTATTATTGAGGTTGTAGTTTGCAGAAGTGGACTACATTATACTGAGAGGTGTTTCTAATTTTTTGTCCTCGCCTATTTAATATACATGAGGGGGGACAGAATAGTGGAAACAGCTGTCAGTAAAGTGCAGTCCAGTCCAACAGCAGCACTAACTATGAGCTCAATGCCAAACATAGAAGTGAATGATCACCTCTGTTACTGTGACAACAAGACAAGCTGAGCATTAAAGGCAGCAGGAGAGGAGACTTTATGGCACAACAGCTGGATTAGATTAGATTAGATTGTGCAGGTCGACCTAATATAGTGGTCACTGAGTTTACATGCATAAGTAAACGGCAAACATAAGCATCCAAAATATGCAAAATTCTATAAAAACTATATAACCTGTAACTGTGAAGTTATGATTTTCCACATTATCTGCTAAAATGTGTCAGTCCAGCAGGATCGAAGATGAAGTTTGAGCAGATCAAGCCTAAATACTGACAATCGACTTTTCAGCTCCCTTCAACCTTTATTTAAGGCCAGAGAGATGAGAGAGAACACAAACAGACTGCCAAATGGAAGAGTACATTTGTTCTTTTGTGATTCTGTGCATCAAGGGGAAAATTTGGAAGAAATTTGGAAATTGGAAATTTGCAAGAAATATTTCAATCTAAAATTCAAGACAGCCATTAAAATTTGGAGGCTTAGACCCAATGATATTTAAAAAAATATTTTAAAGCTGTGAAAGCAGCATTGCATACATATGACATATATATGTTATATATATTATTCCATTAAAATATTTTTGAAAAGTTTGAGGTCTCAGAAGGTTCGATTCTGACTCGGTCCAGAATTCCAGAATTCCCGTCACAGAGGAGCATCGGAACGCCGTCACAAAGCTCCTCTGTGACGTCGGCGACACACAGCAGACACCTGGACCTGCGTGTGTGTCCCGACTTTCATTTCCAAAGTGATCGCCTACAGTAAGCATGTCACTGAAGCAGGTCAACAACCACAGGAGGACGGGCTCCTCACAGCTCCGTCCGGCTCCACAGAGCCTCCACCAGGCTCTCATCACCCACATTCACACCAGGTATGGACATTTTCCCTGCTGTCTACACAACTTTCTAAGGGACTTTCTGACTCTCTCTCTCGGGTCACGTCTTGCTCAGCTGCTCTCTGCTTTTGTTTCCATTTTTTGGAAGAAATCAAGCCAGTTTGCTCAGGTTGCAAAGGGTTAATTAAATTTAAACACAGGAAACGTGACGTTGATCCAGGTTTCAGACGGTTAGATTTGGTTTGACAGGTTTGATGTTCAGAGTGACAGCGCTCGCTCTCCTGTGATGCTGCTTTTATACAACACTTCCAGAAACAGCTTCCATCAAATAACGGAAATAAGACACGACAGATTATGATTTACTCATTTAGTGATAATAACAGTAAAACAGCAGCGTGCTGTTATTCTGTATATCAGCACTCACTGAGCGCCTCTTGTCCAATCAGACTGAGCCACTAACAAACTGCTGTATCATGTCTGACATGTATGGTGCTACATTATATTTGTTCTTTTGCTCTAATTATGTTGTTGCTGTGGTTTGTGATGTTTGGACTGCTGCTGATGCATGACTCTTGACCTTTAACCTTCAGCTCCACCAGAGCTGAGGAGCCACACCAAACTTCTGAGGAGCTCCAAAGCTCCTTCGCCTCTCCAGAGAAGAAACACCAAGAGAGGGAGGCCACAAAAGACACTGAGGAGGACAACAAGAAGGAAGGTGATGAAGCTCCCAAACCGACCTTCGTCATTGTTGACCCCCAGGACAGATTCAGCCGCCAAAGGCAGCTGTTCAGGGCCAACCTGAAGAAAAGGAGGGAGTGGATGCTGGAGCCTTCTCCACAATTTAAAAAGGCCCAGGAGAGGAAGAGGAGGGAGGAAGTGCTCCGAAAAGAGAGACAGAGGAGGGAGGAGGAGGTGGCCAGAGAGAGAGAGGCCTGTGCAAGAGAGGCCTATGAGAGAGAAAAAAGAGAGAGAGAGGCCTGCAAGAGAGAGAAAAGAGAGAGAGAGGCCGAAGAGAGAGAGGCCCAAGAAAAGGAGGAGGAGGAGGAAGAGGCAGCAGGAGTCCCAGAGGCAGAAGTGGAGCTGAAGCTCGGCTTCTGGGAGAAGCTCCAGGCCTGGAACTTCAGGCAGCAGAAAGACCGCAACCTGAAGAGGATCTCCAGGACTCTGAGGCAGGAGCACAACTGCTGCAGCTGTGAAGGTAAGTCAGGTTAGGAGTTGTATCCCCCTCAGGGATGTGTAGCTTCACAGACACATTGTTGTATTTTTTCAAAGTGGTGTGTGAAACCATTAACAATAATATAGTCAGTCTCCAATTAATTTAAATTTAACATTTATTTCTTTTTTAAAATGATTTATAATTTAATATAACTTAAACAGCTCAGGGACATTCATGCAATATTGTTTGAACACCTTTTTGCACCGTCAACTTAAAATAATGTTCTGTTTTTTACAGAAGGGGTGAAGTTCGCTGAGCGGCAGCAGTGGAAAAGGAGGAAGCTGCTGAGAAAGGAGGAGGAGAGACAGAAGAGAGAGGAGGCGTGGAGAGCTCAGCAGCTGGAGAAGGCCAGAGAGAGAGAGAAAAGAGAGAGAGAGGCCCGAGAAAAGGAGGAAGAGGCAGCGTCCACGGCAGCAGAGGAGGAGCTGAACCTCGGCTTCAGGGCGAAGCTCCAGGCCTGGACCTTCAAGCAGGAGAAAGAAAGAAACCTGAAGAAGATCTCCAGGTCTTTGCAGAAGGAGCACGGCGTCTGCTGCAGCTGTGAAGGTAAGTCAGGTCGCTCACTCAGCAGGAGGAGTGACGGCAGCGTGGCCTCCTTCAGAGCCGCTGCAGCTCCGTCACACTCCACACTCACCTGTCCACCTGTCCCTTTTCTCCTGCAGTGGACGGCTGCCCGGAGGTGGCTGAGCGGCAGCAGTGGAAGAGGAAGAAGCTGCTGAGGAAGGAAGAGGAGAGACAGAGGAGAGAGGAAGAATGGCGAGCAGAGCAGCAGGAGAAGGCCCGCAGAAAGGAGGAGAAGAAGAAGAAGAAAGCAGAGTAGAAGGAGGACTTCTCGGGCCCATCCTAATTTTTTTTTTTTTTTTTTCATTCATCTTGAAAACAAAATCTCCTCCTGATGAGACCTTTTGTCCTAAACTGAGGAAAGGATCCCGGGGCTGAAGTCAAACCAACTTCACCTTCAGCATCCTTTCCCATTTTAACACACACACACACACACACACACACACACACACACACACACACCACCACCACCACCACCACCACAACCCTTCACTCCTCTCAATCTCCACACCCCTTAAACCCTACACACCCTAACACCACACACACACACACACACACACACACACACACCATTCCCTTCTCTCCTCTCAATCTCCACGCCCCTTAAACCCTACACACTAATGAACATCACACACACACACACACACACACACACCAAAAGGTCTCATCATGATTGGCAGATTAGATTTTTTTTTTCAAGATGAATGTGCGCTCTTAAAAAGGACGTCGGCAGTTTATTTTCCAGCGCTCCACATGTCCCAGCCTGGGAGCCGGGACGTCCTGAAAAGCTCCACGTCCTTTTTAAGAGTGCACCTCGGGCGGCACGGTGGCTCAGTGGAAACACTGCGGCCTCACAGCGAGGGGGCGGGGCTTGGGCTCGCGGCCCCGCCCTCTCTGTGTGGAGTTTTCGTGGTTCTCCCCGTGTCTGCGTGGGTTTCCTCCGGGCACTCCGGTTTCCTCCCACACTCCAAAAACATGACTAAATTTGCCCCCATCAGTAAAATCAATTGTCTCTCCCTCAGCTGAGGCTCCCTGATCGCTGCTTTTTACTGAATAAGTCTCTTTACTGTACTTTGTTGGCTAGATGGTGTTATTTCATATTTTATTATAAGTTCTGCCAGTTAAATTTTGCTCAGAGAAGGAAGGAGGACATTATTTCAAGAATCACACATGAAGTGCAATTATAAGGAAGAGGATTTGGGCCGACCCAACAGTAAATACATAAATAAACACATAAATAAACTGACTTCTGAGATTTATCTCAGAAAAAAGTCATAATTTTGACTTTTCTATCATAATTCTGAGAGGAGGGGGGCGCTTGTGAGCAACACATGGAATAGGAAGCGTTTTTCAGAGCCCCTGCAGAATCAACAATAATTTTTTTCCAAAAAACAGCTAAATATATGTGAAGATCAGTCCAAACGTGTGCGAAAGACAACACAAGGGGGTGAACAATCGAACTGCATGCTGAGCGTGGATTTGAATGGCGGAAAAGCTTCAAAAATACAAATACAGCGGCCAAGCTAAAGCTAACAGTTCACGGCCTGCTAGAACTGCGAGGCAGCGCACAACAGGTGATTCCGACCAACCTTCGCCCACCCGGTCTGAAAACTCAGATATGTCTGCTGAAGGTATTAAAGAAGAGGTCTTATCTTCCTTGAGAGGAGAGATTTCCAAAATCATAAGGGATGAACTTAAAAGTGCGCTGGCGGATGACTTTAATGCACTTAAATCGGAATTTCAAGGACTGAAGTCTGAAGTTGCCAATAATACAAAGGCAATGCGTGCAGAAGTAGACCACCTCAAAGCAGACATACAGGATGTGAAGGACGGATTATCAACATGGTCCAATGAAGTGACATCGCTGCAAGCCACGGTATCCAGCCTTAAAAACCAGATGACAACTCTTAAAGACCGATGTGAGGACATGGAGGGGAGAATGAGACAGAACAACATCAGGATAGCAGGCACAGAAGAACATCCGAACTCCAGCTCTCCTAAAGCGGTCGCTAAATGTATCAGAGAAATCCTACAGCTGGACCGGGATGTAAAGGTGGAACGCTCACACCGTGTACTCGCCACCAGAAATCTTGGAGACTGGGAGAAACCGCGAGTGATCATCGCAAAGTTACATCATGATGAAGACGCCGTGGAGATCCTATGGAAAGCACGGGACAGAGCTCCACTATCTTACAACGGACACCGAATTGCCATATTCCCCGATTACACCGCCAGTGTTGCCAAGGCTAGAGCTGCATTCACGGATGTACGGAGAGCGCTGCGAGGTCGGAAAGGGATCTGCTACGGTCTGCTCTACCCAGCCAGACTCCGAATCACACACCAGGACGAGGACAAGGAGTTTGTGGACCCCCAAAAGGCCATGGACTATGTGAAGAACATCCTCCCAGCAACAGAGATGGAAGGCTGAGATCCGGTTATGATAATGACGAGAGACTTTTACCTTACGAACAATTCTTCTTTGTTATCCCCATATTCTGTTATAAATACTAGTCTAATACCGGTTCACTTGTGAAATTTCATGTGGGGTCATTAACAGTGCAAACTATATTCCATATAGCTATACCAGTATGTCCCATGAGCGACACAAGGTCGCGGTAGTTCTCACTCTCATAATTTATTATCATATATCTTACTTAAGTAGTTATTATGAGAGTATAGGTTATTTATAACTCTCTGTCAGAGTCTGGTAGTACAAGCAATTCATATAGCGGTAAAGAGCTGCTGTTTGATTTGACATTCCTATGCTCTGCAGGAGCCTGAATGAATGGATGATGATAATTGTATTTTTATTTTCTTCTTTCTTTGTCTTAGCGCACCCAAAGCACAGTCAATTCCTACCTGGGTTGCGCACATGTGCTGCTTGTTTAGCAGCTAGGGACAAGGTCCCAAGTACTGTCATGTCTGTTAGCAATAGTTAGAACTGGTTAAAGTTCTGGGACTGGTTCGCACTGAGTGTCCACAACCAACACCTCCACTTTTTCCCATGGACCCTGGTGTGCCTGCTGTGAATAAACAGGCACTTGCCCTGACAATGGGCACTAATTACGCCCCTGGTGACTAAAGTAAAAGTCTGACAGCTTTCAAACCTATGCCGATGGAAAGAGGACGCATATTCCTACAAAACTATATATCATGGTGTGGACTTGAAAAAGTTTGTGGCCACTGAAGAGTTGTTCAACAGGTTTGGACTCTGGTTTCTCTGCTCTGCACGGCTCTCCCTCCCCTCCTCCACTCTTCTGACTCACAGTAGTTGCCTGCAGCCTTCTCCCAATGCACACTCATTGGGAAGGAGCAGTAACAACTCTGTGTGTGTGTGTGTGTGTGTGTGTGTGTGTGTGTGTGTGTGTGTGTGTGTGTGTGTGTGTGCTTAATGCCACAGCCACCGGGCACAAGTGGGCACGCGGCAGCACGGGTGCGAGGGCCCGTCCAACGCTGCTTGCAGCTTTAATTTCAGATTTGACATAGCATTACTGTTTTGAGTCACAGTAATGGCAGTGCTAAAAAAAGAGAACATGCAGGCTTGGAGAAATCCTCCCTCGATAAAAAAATGCTTAGAAAAATGACATTTTCTGTTGAGGGATCCTAGTATCTTACAGTTTTATGTATCTCTCCCTCTTGTTGTAGGCGTGGATGGTGCTGAGGCCCTGTAGGGTGCAGGTGGTGAGGGAGATGCAGGGGGAGCGACTGATGTTCTCCATCCTCTTCATCTGACGGATGCTCCTCTGGAACACACTGCAGAGAAACCACAGCTGATATACAGGATGCCTTAAACCACTGCTGATCACACTGTTTATGGATGTGTCCAGACCTGTTATGTATTATTACTGTAGAAATGCTCCGAATTTTACGTATTTGACAGTTCAAAAATTTATACTACACACTGAGACTGGAGAACTGCTTGTAGATGCTGTCCTTGGTTGATTAGTGTTCTATATCTGTGAGTTGTGCCACAGAATGAACTTTTTCTTCTGGTTCCTGTAGAACTGGGTGACTTCAATATTTTTAGTTTACTAATGTTAACTCACAAGAGAATGAGCGTGAACACACATCCCAGAACAGCCACAGCTGCCAGCATGGCGGGGAAAATGGATGCAATGGTCACAATGGTGTAGGTGCACAAAAGACAGAACTGGAAGAAAGCGTCCATGTTGGGTGGCAGCACGGAGTCGACCTCGTCCTGGTCTTTGGAGAAGCGGTTGAGGATGCGACCAGTTGGCGTGGTGTCAAAGAAACTCATGGGACTCGCTATGATCTGAGAAAGGGACACAAAGCAGTTTTCTGTGTCAGATGATCATGAACAGCCATGTCGCTTTAACTTCCTTTCTAAAAACCACTGAGGGCAAATCTCTTTTCTAAAAAAAACTAACACATACTAAGACGGTTGCTTTAGTTTGGTATGTGTCTTTACAAGAAATCACACTGATTTCAGGAGATGAAACATAGCGTAGAAGCATACAATTAATTTTTTAAATCAAGTACAAGTTAAACTCTACAAAGTCTTCATGAGCACTTTCAAATAATCTAGATGGCCAGGGTTCAGCCATCTGACCTGCCTACCTTCTTGAACATGGTGTTGTGCATCTTGGAGGAGGCATGCAGGGTGACCTTAGTGAAGGAGTAGCCTTTGATGACGCCAAATGTCACCATGGCGACCACCACCAGGCCATAAATCATCTGGTAGAAGTGCAGATCTGGGTTCTTTGAGATGTTGCCGATGTCTGAGGCTGACACATTAGCTTTCTGAGGCATAACAACAGCAAATTGAGAACCTCAGTGGAGACATTGGTTTGGTTCAATGAAATTCATTTTTTCTTTTTTTCATTATGAACCTCTCTGAGAAGTACGAGACTCTTTGGTAGAGACAACAACCCATAAAACAGGTTCCTGTACCAGATCTTTCCCTGCTGAAGTTGATTCATCTATCTATCTGTACAGTAACTGGACAAGGAGGACAAAGTTTTTTCAAAATGTCATTAAATGAAATCGAATATAGGGCCCAAGAAACTAGTTTCCACACGGAGGGTATAGTGTTAAAATGCAGAACCTGTCAATTCACAGTAAGAATAACTATTAAAACAACTGTTACTGTCTTCAGCTGTGGGAGGTCCTGTAGTATCAGTGAGGGCTGGTAGGAGTCTGTGTGTGTGTGTGTGTGTGTGTGTGTGTGTGTGTGTGTGTGCGTGTGTGCGTGTGTGTGTTAGTTCTCACCCCATGGCCCTGGTCCAGCCAGTAGCTGAGCCACCAGTTGCTAAAGGCCGTTGTTCCCACCAACAAGACGATGATGACGAGGGTCAGGAAAGAGATGAAGTAGCCTGCAGAATAAAGTCACACCAAACTTCAAAAATAGAGAATATTTGTTTTCCTGGTGGTATCAAGCTGGCACCTGCATGCACACTGGAAAGTTACAGACCAATAACAGCAATCAGTGGAACAATGTCAGCTAAACATAGTGATGTGTGCAAATAATTTTTATAGATCAAATTACTCAAATCCTACTTATAATAAATAAATGCCTGTCCTAACAAGGAAACCATGTGCGAAGCTTGCCCACCATATGACCATATGAAATAATTATCATTAGTTCCTCCATGGGAAGTGGAGCTCAGATCAGACAAACATGGCGCCTGACATCGCTACTCATCTTTGGAGGAGTGAAGAATGCTTGATAAAAAATATCACCATTGTCCACTGCAATGGAAGCAACACGGTCTTTGCAAATATGCAATCAATCAAACTGTGAAATAATTTAATATAATAATGTCCATCCCTTCATTGCATATGAGTGCTCACATTTGCATTTTTCTCAATAGACACATGTCCATGCACAGGTGTGTGTGTGTGTGTGTGTGTGTGTGTGTGTGTGTGTGTGTGTGTGTTGTGCCAGACCTCCAGCTGCCTGGCAGTACTGATGGTAGGTTCTCCAGGTGACTGCACCTTCACTGGAGCTCTCCTGACTGACCAGCTGGGCTTCAGCCTTTGCAGGAGCTTCAAAGGAGGAGAAGGATTTTACTGATTCATACCAGGATTAAACTGCTTTCCACCTGCCTACACCTCTGTCCTGAGTGGGTTCACAAAGTGTAGTAACACACAAAATCCATATTTTAATGTAGAGAGACATTAATGATCCCATAACCCAGACACATTTGATGCTATGTGTCTCCAACGGAAATGAACCAAAACAAACAGGTTAGCAGGTAGTCTGTGTATGAGCATGCTAGTCAGTTTTTTTTAGATAGTACACTGACAATTTTGAGGACATAATAGAAATAATTCAATAATAATATCGCCAATAAGGACTCAGATCTGCTTCATTCCTGTTATATTAGAGTGCATTTGATGAAGTTTGGAGGAGAAATATGGCATTTTCTGCAATGTATGTGTTGTTGCTCTACAGAAACATCAGACATAGAGGTAAAAAAAAAAATCATACAGGCATAAGGTTTTATGGACCAAATTGTCATGAAATTTACTTATCACATAAATGTCCATGGACACTTTGAAATAGACATCAGTATTACAGTTATGATAATAACCTGACACTGAAAAGACATTGGGTTATTAATCAATATTGTAATTATACAGACACTGTGGATTATATATATGGAATGGCACAGATGTTATACAACACTGTATTGCAGTATTTCTGGACTGGATATATTGATTTGTGGATGGACTCCAGTTTGTTTGTGTAGTAATATAAAAATCAGCACCTTTGTCTTTGTAACTTACTTTGTTTTGTAGACAGCGGTCCATCATCTTCATCTGACATGTCAAACCCTGGGAGGAAGGACAGACACCAGTCATGTAGAGACACATTAATGATATCATTACCCAGCAGGGGGAACTGGACATTATTCTGGATGTCATCATTTAGGATGATGAAAAGCCAAAAAACTGGACCAAAATGAACCTAAAATGTAAGAAATGTTTTCCCAATTTAAGGAATTATAGCTTTGATTGGTCTAAAAGTGCAAAACCACTGACAGCTACACAGAATATGAGGTAACTATCACTTGTGCTGTTTGGGGGAGCCCCAATGTAGAAATCTGATTTGATGATGTGATACTCAAGAACAATGAGCCAAATTATGTGACATTATACCAAGAATTGTGCCTTTCCATTTCTGCTTGATGATCAGATGAAATGTTTGCAGTAAATCTCCATCCAAATGTTCTGTCTCACCTGGGTTCATAACCCCGTCAGACTCTCTCTGCTTTGTCTCCTCCAGCTGAGCAGAGTCCAGTGGCGATGCCTCCTCCTCCCCCTCCTTTTTTTGTGTCTGTAAACAGGCAGCACAGTGTTACCATTCACTCTGGACGGGCTGAAAAGGACTGCTTGGCGTATTTAACTCTGGCCTGAACCTTACAAATAGATGAAAACACTAATATGTGCAGTCAGATTTTCAAAGATGAAGCATTTCTTACATTCTGTTTTGTGGCTTGGCCTGACTGTGCGGTTACTGAGAAATACTTTTGCTTCCGGTGTTACTACAGTGCAGCCTTGAATCCTTTCACCACCTTCTCCTCATAACCTCTGAACTCTCTCAATCCTGTATTATACGTGCTTACAAGTTATCTGAAGAGACTTTTTTTGGCTCAGCTGTAGCAGAGCTCAGTAGTTTTTGTGAATGCTTTGTGGTGGCCATCTTACTCTGGACTGTTCTGTCAGGTAGCTGGTGATGAGCTGAGCGTAGCGTCCATTGGCCTTCATCAGGTCCTGGTGGTTTCCAGACTCCTGAACTTCCCCGTCCTCCAGAACCAGAACATCATCGCAGAACTCCAGGTACTGACAGACAAAAGCAGGGAGAGTTGCATCAGCAGAAACAAATCTGCACCACACCGAGAGCGTTAACTGATGTGGCCAAACAGCGGTCATATACTTCCTGGTGTTTGTTTTACTCATGGGTGGACTTAACGCATCACATTTGGACATCTCAGATCTTGTTGGATAAGCTTTCAATCACAGAGAAGTCCTTTAGATCTAGCTAAAGCTAAAATAGTCTAAATCTATAGTGATTTTTTTCATATGCTCATTCAGAGTGGCAAACACCATCTGTCTGTCCAAAGATGTTTCATCTACCTGTCTGGTGAAATGAACATGTAAGTGAAACATCTTTGTTTTTATCAGTAGGGATGAAACCAACTACAAATGTTCATTCAAACACATTTTAATCAGTGCTGGCGATTAGTGGTTATATTAGTGTGAACTGTAATACTGGCATTAAAATCAGGTGTGTCATCTGCAAAAGTTCACCTAAAGCAATCCAGCTGTGAATGTTAAGTACAGTTTGATCGTGAAACTGGCTAGTTGAAAACTCTGAGCTGCCCACTGACCTTCCAGGGAGCAGCATTCAGGTCCAGTTCAATCCTCTGAAAATAAAAGCCTTGACTGGTTGTACAGCACACTACTCTCTACAGATTCAGAGCTCTTTGGTATGTTTGTGATATCAAACCTCCTTATAAATAACTGAGTCTGGATACTCTATCATTTGCAAATTGACACAATTTTCGTGTTTCTAATTTGGATTGATTGAATGGAGAGTTGGTGGAACAGACTGATAAACAGATTGCTGTTTATCTGATGGAACAGACTCCCAGAAACAACACAGAGACAGAGAACATTAAAAATTCTTATTCTAACATTTCAGAGTGCCCTACAGCTCTATGATAAAAGTAAAACCATTGAAACCACCAAAATTGCAGCTTTTATTCTTAACAAAAGTGCAAATCAACTGGGACCAATGTTTTGATGCTGGCTGCATCCTGATTAAGGCCTCCAACTCTGTCAGTGGCTAAATGTATAACCATGGCCAGTCCCACACAGTGTAAGAGTGGGGTATCCTGTCACACTGAGAGTAAAGCCAGGCACGCCATCAGTGCAACTCCACCATTATACCACCAGAGGGCAGCCTGCTAAGGACAATCACCAGTCTACCCTGTATAGCCTGGTTGAGCACAATCCTGGCTATAATGCATTCATCCACTGCACTTTTTGTCATCTTACCAACATTTTTGATACATCTTCACAACTGATGTAGTTGTTCTAAAAAAAAAAAAAAAAAAAAAAAAAAAAAAAAATATATATATATATATATATATATATATATATATAAAATTAATATTCCTTAGATGCTAATTACAACATTTACAAACATACACTTGATTACATAAACTCACTAAAGCACACAAGCCTGGAAACCCTGCCAGACCTTGATTCATGGCTCTTTCCATCCAACTGAAGGTAAACATCCTTTATCTCCACAGCCTTTACCATTTGTCTAATAATTAAATGTGCAGTCCTAGTATGGCATTAACCCCCTCAAGCACCAATCAGTTACAATATACAAACAATTATAAATATGCCAGATAGCCTAAGGAGTGAATAAATTCTTGAAAGATGCAAAAAAGGCATGTAAATTAACATGGTTGTAAAAATGCATCATTCCTCAAAGGTTCATCAGATTTTAGCCAACAGTGTCGAAGATATTGAGAACTTGTTGCCCTATTGGCCTGGTGGTGGTGCTACGGTGGGCCAATCAGGTTTACACTCAACATGCTGGACCCCAGGGTCAAAATCCATCATTTCCAATCACTTTGTCCAAAACAGGCTAGCAGAGGCAGAGAAATCATGCTCAGTAAATGGACAGACAGGGAGACGCCCCATCCATAGCCCCTTCTCCAATCTTTGATCATGGAGGACAACAATGGCATACAGGCACAGCAGCCCCACTCAGTTATCATGTCATCAACCATGCACATAACAAAATAAAAGCATATGAATTAATGTTTGACACTGCAGTTTGACATTAAAGGTGGGGTCACATAACTAAAGCATTGGCACATCAGCCCAGGCATACAATTCATACACCAGTCCATGCATGAGTGTAACTATCTGAAGGGCATCTGACAAGCCATCAGCACCAGCTATTTCTGATTTGCTGATTATTCTTCTTGTCATGTGTCATGAAGGGATTCATGACTTCTTTTTCTCCCTTTAAAATATCCAGAACAGATGGCTGCACTTTAATAATGAAATCCATGGTTAGTTTTATGTTTATTTATCTCTGAACCATAAGTCGCAGAAATTCCTTGGGTCATCTCATTCATATATTGGTGTGCATTTCAATTTTTCACGATTTTGGATTTTGTCCAAAACACATTTTTCACTACTCATTCATTCATTTTCCAAACCCCTTATCCAATTAGGATCATGGGGTGCTGGAGCCTATCTCAGCGTTAAATGGACAGGAGGTGGAGAAACACCCTGGACAGGTCACCAGTCCATCACAGGGCAGACACATGCACACCTAGAGGCAACTTAACATCGCCAGTTCACCTGACTTGCAGGTGTTTGGACAATGGAAGGAAAGTACACACACAGGAAGAACATACAAACAGAAAGGAATCTCCCTGACCTGCCAGAAATCAAACCTAGGACCTTCTTGCTGTGAGGCAACAGCAGTAACCACTGCACCACCACACCACACCTCTCCTACGAATCTGATCAAATCCTCAATAATCAAAGTATTCCCCTACCTGGAGCTGATGTGTAACCAGTATGATGGATTTCCCACGGAGCTCCTTCTTGATGCATTCCTCAAAGATGTGTTTCCCCACATGGGCGTCGACAGCAGACAGCGGGTCGTCCAGCAGGTAAATATCCTTGTTGGAGTAGACAGCTCTGGCCATGCTGATCCTCTGCTTCTGCCCCCCCCGACAGATTCAGCCCCCGCTCTCCAATCTGCAAACATCAAATCACCGTTATGCCACCAGCTACAGATCCTGGTACTGTGCACACCAAAGTCGACTTTTCAAGGTCGAGAGAATTGGCTTGTAAGAACATATCTGAAGGATTCAGTTTTGCTGAGGAGATAATTCCTACCTCGGTTTGATCACCGTAGGGGAGGATGTCCAGGTCAGGTTTGAGGCTACAGGCATTAAGAACTCTGTCATACCTGAGGAAGAATGATTCAAGACAGTATGGCACGGTGGCTTCATGGTTAGCACTGTTTTTGTGTGGGTTTCCAACTACAGTCCAAAGACTTTCAGGCCAGGTGAACTGTGTGATGTAGCATATGAAGCCCTGTGAGACAGACTTGTGAAGGAAATAGACCTGACTGTACCATTCACTCTCACTCACTTTATTGCCACTTTCATGAACTCAAAATGACCTTATTTTGCAATCAATATTCAAAAAGACAAGAAAGGCCAATAAAATAAGATAGTACTATAATAAGAAATATGGGGCCAAGGCAGATAAAACATGTTTTAAATATTTTTTCATCACCCTTCATCAGCCTCAGCTTTGTTATTGCAAGCCTCCAGCTGCATGTTCACACAGCAGCACAATAAACCACAACAAAAGTCTGTCAGACATGCTGGAACACTTAACCTGGGAGTCTAGGTAATTATTTGTTGCAGTTCAGAATAAATTGTCAGGGACCACAGTATTTAAACTTTTTCTGTCCACCTTGTGCACAGTTATCAGAGATGATGGTAACTTGTACTTTACTACATTTTAAATCATGTCCATTACAGAGAACAAAATGATCAGTGACAGACTGTGCAACCTTTCACAATAAAAGCTCAGTCAACAAAGATGATTAGAGGAATATACTTTGCTGGTTCTACTTTTTGTCCTTTCCAGATTTCACAATAAAAGGTGCTCGGTGAAGAATTACAGGCGGTCATTAGAAGCAAGGACCATTTAGACTCAGCTGGCAAATGTGTGGAAAAAGCGTGAAAAAAGGGGGATAAGAACAGCAAGTTGGCCTGAGGATGAGAACCATGTAGACTCAACTGACAAAAGTGGGTTAAGCAAGTATAATGTTGATGGTTGAGTCTACATGGTCCTCGCTTCAATCAACCCACAGCAATTTTGCGCAATGCACCTTCAAAAGAATGTAGTTTGAAGCCTGTGTTCTCATCCTTTTGTAACTGCATGGAAAAGATCAAGCCTGATACAGATATCGCTTTGAAAAAGTAACTCAGTACATATTTTTTACTTTTACTCATGTAGCACTACTTCTAGCTCTAGGTAAAATATCTGTACTGCGACCTGTAGTACTCTTTCCACCCCTGGTAATTAGGATGAGGTTTTGGTCTAGCTGACTTGACATAACAGCCGTTCACACACCTATAGCACACCTACAGGCACAAACTCTGCCATAAATATTTATGTCAGTACCAGAAGAATAAAAAGATTCATCATAATTTTGTGCAGCCCAAGCAGATCTGCCTCAAAGCAAAACCTCCACACATCAGCATATATTCCCTCTTGCCATAGTTGGCAGGACTACGCGGCTCTCTGATTATCATCCTGTTATCTAACAGAGGTGACCTATGACCTTTTACTGCTTGACAGCATGAGGAAAAGCAAGCTCATAGAGATAAGAGAAACTTCCTTTTACACAGCCGAGGAAATGCTGGCTAACATGAGTCAGCTGAAATACCAATGACAGGCAGACCATTGAAAAAGACTACTAGGGAAAAAGGTTTGGCACATCCTTGTTTTAGAGTCACATAATCTGTTATCTCTGCAGTAATAACTGACAGTGGTAACATATTAACTTCGCAGTCGCTGTCAGAGCTATTCATCCCCAAGAACAAGGCTCTAGATGTTATTTTACATTTAGCTGCAGTTACTTATCATGAATATAAGCGACAATTGCCTGGAAAATTATTAAAAGCGATCCCTTACTTGGCCTCGTCAAAAAGTTCCCCCATCAGGATGTTTTCTTGGACAGTTCCATGGAATATCCAGGCCTGCTGGGAAACGTAGGCAAACGTACCATCGGCTGTGACGGAGCCCTGCAGAAGGTACATCTAAGAAACAAAAAAAATATAAGAATACTAAAAATAACACCATATTACAACAACAGTGCAGTCATAGAGACGCTTAATTGCAGTTAAGGGATAAACTCAGAGCAATATCACTTGTGACCTGCAGCCATCACAGTGAGACCCTGTGCTCAAAATCATATTGGTCCAAATGAAAATTAATATAGATAGATAGACAGAAGGTAGAAGGTAATTGAAATCAGAGGGAAAACCATCATATATATCAATTTCACATGCACTTATCCCAATACCGGCCGACAAATTCAACTTTTATTTTCACATTTTTATTATTTATTTTACTTATTTCCTTATTCTGTACTGTGATGTCACTTTGTCTTTTATTGTGCTGCAGAACATGTGACAGACAATGTGACATACAATAATTAAATTCCTATGTGTGAAAATGCAATGTGGACATAAAAAATTGTATTGACTGTTTAGATAAGATGTTTCAATGCCAGGGGCTTGCAGAGATGGAAAAAACAGATTCGAAAATATAAGGAAGAGGAAGAACCAACCTGTTCCAAAATGCTAGAGATCAGTGATGTTTTTCCACTTCCCACATTCCCACAGATTCCAAGCAGGTTGCCCTACAGGGAAATACACATCAGAATCATTAGTTTGCCTTTAGCTCAGATCTAGCCCTGCTATTATCAGTGCCAAAGCTGTGAGCAGCCACCTTAGGCAAGGTGAAGGAGATGTTTCTCAGGGTTGGCAGGGTTTCAGTCTTCCCATTCTGGGACACCAGGTCTGCCTTGTCCTTACTCAGCCCGCTGTCTGTGTCGGGGGGCTGTGCTGACCGAACGGCTGGTTTGGTCCAAGACAGAGTAGCTTTGACCATCACTATGGCTGAAGCACTGTTGTGTTTCTGGACTAGGTAGGGCTCTGGATTCTGGATCAGCATTATTTTCTGGGGGGAAAAAAAAATCTTATTTGTATGTCTCAAATAAAGAGCTGATAATGTAATAAAAGTTAGTGTTTCCTACATTCATTTCTTCTGCAGTTCATCCCCACCCACCACTCACACATACACTGTAGCATACAGATCAGATCAAGGTGACATATTTATTACAGACTGGGCCAGAGGGACATTGCATCATCCACAGGGGACAACATGTTTGTTGTCAAACAGAATTTTCCCGTAACACAGGAGTCTGATGAAGATAGCTTCCATTTTTGGTAAACATCAGAGCAAAGTGAGCCTTTACTTTAAGATCCAGCCTACGAGAGTTTACATGAATCTGCTAAGCAGGAGAGTTACCTTCAGTCGAGCCGCTGACACGGCAGCCTCAGCCAAGGCTTTGACACTGATAGGCACTACACCCAGAGAGAACCTCATGGAGTTGAAGATGGCAATGGTGGTAAAGGCCTGGTAATGACACAGTGAGAAATGTCTAACACACAACCTGACATCATACAACACTGGCCAGTTCATACCAACGAGAGGTGGACCAACAGGGGAATCCAGGGGGAAACTGATCCCTTTTTAATTTCACCTGTCAAATCTGCTTCAGTCATGAAGCAGGGATGTTGCAAAATGGTGTCGTGCATTATGTGTGCTGCCTTGCTGAGACACTCACGGCAGAGGAGCTGAGCCGTAACCCCAGCAAGGTGTGGATGACAAAGGTGATGATGGTGGCAAATGTAGGGATGATTGCGGTAATGGTGGAATTGACGTTCTGGACATAGCCGGTCTTCTCCAACAGGTTCTTCTCTCTCTTCCTGATGTCTAGGGGAGAGACATCAGATATTTAGAGAGCAGGTTTTGGTTTAAGTCTGAAACCTTTAAACTTTACTTCCTTAGTTAAAGATTGCTGAGCTCCTACGTCTGTTTCAGCCCCCGGCCTGATTCACATTCACACACTGTGAGCCACTTTGTACAATCACAGTCTGCTACTTTTGGTTTTTGAGAGATGCCAGCAGACAGTCAGTGATGTGATGTTTAACTCTCCTATATAATTACAAACATATTTGATTTGAGTGCACAGTCAACACGCATACATCTGGTCTCATACCTGTGATCTTCTTTTCAAATGAATCCTCCCAGGCGTACATTTTGATCAGTTTGATGCAGGTGAGAATCTCATTCATGGTGCGGACACGGCTGTCTGTTGAGACCACGACTTTCCGCCTGAACACATTAATGAGCTTGGCCATGGAAAACTGACAACAGAAAAAGAAACATGGGGTTAACATAACTATTAGCCATGGAAATCAAACAGCAGATAAATGAACATTTAAAAAACATGTGATCAATCACACTACAGTATTAGCTGATGAAACTTGATCACAAAAAGATTATGAAGGGAAGTTAATATTTCTTGTCATCATGGCAAACTGACAACAGAAAGACTGAGAAGAAAATTAACTTTTAACTTTTATCTCTGGTGCACATATTTATCGTGCACTGTCCTTGTCAAATAAACAAATAAAAAAATAATATATTTAATATTTGAGACATGGCTGAATGATAGCAGAGAAATTAACATTAATCAATATATGTGGCGTTAGTGCATATACAGTTAATACCACTAGCTGCTGTGCATAAAAACATATAGTCTTTGAATTAGTTCGCTCCCAGCAGAACCCTACTATTCCTCACAAAGTAAAAAAAAAAAAAAATACCCTTTTGTTTTGTTTTGTTTATTGAATATTCATATATGCCGTAACCTTAACATGCGTTACTATTTCTGTGAGAAGCTATTAACATGAGTGACGTAGGCTTATGTTACAGAGGCCTGGGCTAAAACAAAAATAACACATATTTATCTCTCTTAGCACGCTCTTCTTCTCAGAATAACCATATGTAACACACTGTTCCTAGTAGTGGGTCTTGACCCAGGCTTCAGATTGGTAACTTGCCCATGTGCATGATCTAAATCAGTCCCATAAAGAAGGTATTTTAATTTTACTGTGAAACCATCTCCTTCATAACACTGCATGTGAATATTTGTCTGGTTGTTATCTCTTGTGGGTGTGCAGATACTGTGTATAGACCTGTATGGGGATGAAGATGAGGTAGATGAGGACCCCTGTTAGAGCGGTGTAGCCCAGAATGTAGCAGGCGTAGAAGGTACAGATGAAGAGCAGCACAGGGACGCAGAGCATGAAGGAGCCGAACACCACCGCCTCGAATATCCTGTGGCCATCATTGGTCAGAACATTAATCATCTGCACACAAGCAGAAAGAGAGAGAGGTGGAAGATTCAGATTCATAGAGTTACGAGGGCAAACTGTGTATTCTTTGCGCCTCAATTGCTTGACCTAAGAGCACACTCTATTCATCTTATTTGAAAGTCTTATCCAAGGGAATTTATGTAAATCAAGATGTGTTGCCGCCAACCCTTTGAAAGCTTGAAAGTGAAAGTGAAGGTTGAAAGTGTTGTGCATAGCGTCTTGATCACCAGCTGCAAACACAAATAACTGTCAGGGAGAAACAATAAGCAAAGGTCCAAGTTTATTTAAAGCCTAATATCACTGTTCAAAGTCTCAGAGGGCTTTACATGCCCAACAAGCAGGATGACATCCCCCTGAAAAAAACTCCCATAAAAAACCCAGCTGTAACAGGGAAAAATGGAGGAACTCTTGGGAATAATAATAATAATAATAATAATAATAATAATAATAATAACTTAAATTTATATAGCACCTTTCAAGAAACCCAAGGATGCTTTACACAGATAGAACAGAAAACACAGACAACACAGTAGACAAAGACATAGCAGAAGCTAGAGGCTATAGGCTAGGTTGAAGAGGCGGGTTTTCAAGACTTTTTTTTAAAGGTGTCCAGAGATGGGGCGTTACGGAGCTCAACTGGGAGAGCGTTCCAAAGGGTGGGGGCTGCCACGCTGAAAGCCCTGTCCCCAGAAGTCAGCAGTCTGGTGTGGGATGGAGAGCTGACCCATGCCAGAGGATCATAACTGTGTGTGGGGGTGGAGGAGGTCAGAGAGGTACTGAGGAGGAGGGTTTTATAGGTGATGTGGGATTTGACCGGGAGCCAGTGGAGGTGGATGAGTGGATATGCTACCAGGGTTTGGTGCAGGTGAGAACCCTGGCAGCTGAGTTCTACACATACTGGAGCCTGTCCAAGGTTTTGCTGGGAACCCGGGACAGGACTCCATTGCAGTAGTCAAGACCGGAGGTGATGAAGGTGTGAATGAGGGTTTCTGCCTCAGAGTCGGAGAGTGTTGGCCAGAGTCTGGAGATGTTTTTGAGGTGGTAGAAGGCAGATTTGGTGACAGGTCTACAGAAACGTCATTCCTGGCCAGACAGGTTTGCAATCAAAAAGTACCTGTTTATCATTTGGACTAGGGGCCCTATCTTGTGCCACCCGCTATCCGCTGCCACTACCCGCTACCCGCAAATTGCGGATTTAGGAGCTTCTGCTATCCCTAAACGGTATCTTGCGCTACCCGCTATCCTTATGCCGACTCCGTCATTTGCGCCTGGAGGTGTGTTCGTGGGCGTGTTTCATGCGCTATCCCTAAAGTTGCTATCTTGCGCACAGCGGATAGTTGCTATCTTGCGCACAGCGGACCACCCGCTATCCGCTATCCCTAAAGTTTGGGCTGTTAGGAGAGCGCGCCCAGGCGGCTTCAATGCGCGCCCCGACGGAGCCTCACCACGCACACGGTCGGACTGATACCGGGACGCCGCCGGAATGGACTGAGTATATTACTCATATAGACTGTTTAGAGGAAAGACTGTTTTAATTGGACACTTACGCCAGCACGTTTTATTGTTTTATCATAAGCCAGCAGCTGTGCTATATTTTTATTTTTAATATTTTATTTGCCCAATCTACCTTGTCAATAAATTAGTTTACACATAGTTCCACCTCTGCCTCGTGTGTGTGTGGTGTGGCCGGGGATTTTACTCAATCAGTACAACCTTGTGACACGTCCACTTGGACACATGTGGCTCCACCTCCCGAATTAACTCGCCTATAATATAATATATCATATATATATATATATATATATATATATATATATATATATATATATATACACTATATTACCAAAAGTATTCGCTCACCCATTCAAATGATCAGAATCAGGTGTCCTAATCACTTGGCCTGGCCACAGGTGTATAAAATCAAGCACTCAGGCATGCAGACTGTGAAACAAGACATTTGTGAAAGAATGGGCCGCTCTCAGGAGCTCAGTGAATTCCAGCGTGGAACTGTCATAGGATGCCACCTGTGCAACAAATCCAGTCGTGAAATTTCCTCGCTCCTAAATATTCCACAGTCAACTGTCAGCTCTATTATAACAAAATGGAAGCGTTTGGGAACAACAGCAACTCAGCCACGAAGTGGTAGGCCACGTAAAGTGACGGAGAGGGGTCAGCGGATGCTGAAGCGCATAGTGCAAAGAGGTCGCCGACTTTCTGCACAGTCAATTGCTACAGAGCTACAAACTTCATGTGACCTTCAGATTAGCCCAAGTACAGTACGCAGAGAGCTTCATGGAATGGGTTTCCATGGCCGAGCAGCTGCAGCCAAGCCACACATCACCAAGTGCAATGCAAAGCGTTGGATGCAATGGTGTAAAGCACGCCGCCACTGGCCTCTAGAGCAGTGGAGACGCGTTCTCTGGAGTGATGAATCACGCTTTTCCATCTGGCAATCTGATGGACGAGTCTGGGTTTGGAGGTTGCCAGGAGAACGGTACATTTCAGACTGCATTGTGCCGACTGTGAAATTTGGTGGAGGAGGAATTATGGTGTGGGGTTGTTTTTCAGGAGCTGGGCTTGGCCCCTTAGTTCCAGTGAAAGGAACTTTGAATGCTTCAGGATACCAAAACATTTTGGACAATTCCATGCTCCCAACCTTGTGGGAACAGTTTGGAACGGGCCCCTTCCTCTTCCAACATGACTGTGCACCAGTGCACAAAGCAAGGTCCATAAAGACATGGATGACAGAGTCTGGTGTGGATGAACTTGACTGGCCTGCACAGAGTCCTGACCTGAACCCGATAGAACACCTTTGGGATGAATTAGAGCGGAGACTGAGAGCCAGGCCTTCTCGACCAACATCAGTGTGTGACCTCACCAATGCGCTTTTGGAAGAATGGTCAAAAATTCCTATAAACACTCTCCTCAACCTTGTGGACAGTCTTCCCAGAAGAGTTGAAGCTGTAATAGCTGCAAAAGGTGGACCGACATCATATTGAACTCTATGGGTTAGGAATGGGATGGCACTTCAGTTCATAGTATGAGTAAAGGCAGGTGAGCGAATACTTTTGGTAATATAGTGTATATATATATAAATATATATATATATATATATATATATATATATATATATATATATATATATATATATATATATATATAAAGCCAACTTGCTTTAGCCTCAGTAGAAGCCCTGAGAAAATCTACCTCCCTCTCTCCATCGCGGGTTTAGGATTTAGGATTTAGGATAGCGTATCCTGCCCTTAAAGGCAATGGCACCTGGCACACTGATTGGTTTAACTGGCATAACGCCCAAAACACGCCTATTCATAATAAAGCGGGTAGCGGAGGTGTTTTGCGGATAGCGGGAGGTGCACAAGATAGCAACTTTTACGGGGGAACGCCTCTTCCTAAATCCTAAATCCGCAAATAGCGGGTTTAGGGAGTCTGGCGCAAGATGGGGCCCTAGATTTCTAATCTAGTCGACTGAAGTTCAAATTCTGTCTGCTTGTTTGGTTGGAATGTAAGGACCAGCCAAGTATAGCCACATTCTACAGACGCTTAATTATCACAATGACTTTGCCCATAAGTGTCCAAACACGGCTTCCCTGCAACATGAAGTTAGCCTCTCTCTTTGTGAGATATATAGTGGTGGAAAAAAAAGTTTTTGGACACCCTTAAAATTTTACACAATCTCAAATATTATCATGAAATATTTGTGGAAAAAAAATTTTGTGTTTCAAAAGGTGTGGCTGCATTAGACAGATACAAACAAATACAAATTATATATATATATTTTTTTTGTTTATTGTTTACAAGAAAAACTAACAAAACTAAATTCTTGACAAATTCTTCTGACCACAGAATCTTCTTCCAGTTCCTGGCTGTCCAGTTCTTGTGTGCCTGGGCCAACGACACCGGGCTAACCTCTGTCTCTCATTGATCAGGGGCTTCTTGATAGCCTTGTAGGACCTTAAGCCATGATCTAACAGTCGGCCACGTGCAGTACGGGTGGAACACTGGACACCAGTTTGGTTTGACCACTGCTGCTGAAGCTCCTGTGATGTCATTCGGCAGTTTTGCCTGCACATGCAGATCAGGATACGGTCATTTCTTGCTGAAGAAACCCTTGGACACCCAGATCTTGGTTTGTCTTCCAAGCTGTTGGTTCGTCTGTATTTCTGCAGAGTGTATCCAACTGCTGAAGGACTGCATCTGCACTTCCTGGCTATCTGGCGGCAGCTGTACCCTTCCTGGCCGAGAATCTTTATCTTCAGGCGTGTTTCCTGCGTTAGGTTCCTTGTTTTAGCCATTTTTGTGTCTGAAGAACTTTCAAATGTGCTGGCTTTATATAGACACAAAGCTTGGCAACAAAAATTGTGTCTTTTAATAAAAAGAACGACCTTGATCACTGGTACCAAAATGACCCAATACTCAAAATTTCTTATGTATTTTTATGGAACCAATCAATTTTACGTTTTTAATGGTTTTTTTAGGATTAGTTTAGTATTTTGGCTGTGACTGTACTAAAAGAAATTGCACTTGAAGACCTAAGAGTGATTCTTAATGCAATATTTCACAAATGCATTGGGTGTCTGAAAACATTTTTCCATCACTGTATATTTTAATGACACATCCAATTAAAGAATGACAAGTCTGTAATCCGACATCTGTTTTATTAAAATCGACAGACCTAACTTTCGCTGCAGGTCTGTAACTGTGGTTTGACCAGTCCCAATCGTTAATGTGCACTGAAAGTTGTGGCAGTGTGAACAAGCCCTGCAGTTGAGATTGTTCTGCAGCAAGTGAAGAGAACATGGAGCCTCGTAGGTCTCAATGCCTTCTTTCTTTCTCATCCTGCAGACTTAATGAGTTTGAGAGTTTTTGGTCTATCAAAAAGTATTTGAGCTTTTTTCATAAACATAATAGAAGTGTAATTTCTAAATTCCTCCTTGTAGCTTGAAGGACAGAGAGCCCACCCCCTCAAGTGTACCTCCACTGCATATCCAGAGTTGGAGCCACAGGATGTGACTGGACTCCATTCAAGTTCTGTGGCTGGAAACCACTGACAATCTGTAACTGAAGTGTGATTATTTCAACAAGCAGCTCACATGCTGCTGTTTGACAAACTACAAGGCAGTTCATGTTGCTGTTCTGTTGAAAAATCACCACAGTTATATCTTGTGGAACGTTAAACTGATACTTGGGCATTGGTTTAACAATTTTATTTGGGAATGGGATTCTCATTATATTAAACTTTTAGAGGAGCACTAAGTGATCTCCAGTTTCTCCTTTGTACTCGACGCCTATCACTGTGTGTGCAGCTGAGTCTCAACAGCGTCGCCAGTTTTGTAGGGTCAACCAATTCATTTGACTGTCAGTGGTCATCTTTGTTGGTAATGAGATGTCAGACTCAGACCTGAGTTACTCATAATGATATAAAATTTTATGCCTCACCGCGATTTAACAGCAGATATGCTGATGTCACTGCCGATTGGAGCTGTTCTTAATATAAGATAAGATAAGCCTTTATTAGTCCCACCATGGGGAAATTCACAGTGCTGCAGCAGCAACAATGATCAAAGATAGGAAAAATATAGACAAAAGGAAAGAAAGACAGTGCACACACAATATATATATATAAAAAATGAATGTTTGTCTCATCTAGATAGATAGATAGATAGTCTGTACCTCTCCCATGGACATTCCACTGGGCACCCTGAGAGAAATTACTTTCTGGAAACCCATCGATGAAAAGGCGCCCTTCAGCCTGACTGCCGTGCGCAGGTTCACTGCCCATAACAAGGACAGGAAGACGGTCTTGCACATCTCTGTGAAGAACAAAGCAAAACACAGGCCGACACCGTAGGTCACTGTGGATCCCTTGTGCTCATCGATGTAGCTCAGGATCTCATGGACCAACACAGCCTGGGAAGTGAAGTACGACAGGGAAGAAGTTAACGAACCAAACCTGGTGGATGTAAACTCACATGAGTAAGAATACAAACTATCACTTTAACCAAATATACAAGTCTTTTGGTATGGGGGAAACATACAGAAACAGCTGGACAATGTGCACACTCCACACAAAATGCATCAGTGCCATGATTCAAACCCAGGACTTTCTAACATCATCATCACCATCATCATCCTCACCACCTATTGCAAGAGATTAACTGCTCCACCACTAGCATTTAAACTTCAAATCCATTATCTTCAACTGAATTTTACAATCCAATTCTGCCAGTGAGTGCAACAGGAGAACAAGCTCCAGGTGAGCCCACTGGGCCAGCACATGTAGCACATTTATATTACCACTGCCACCTATAATGGCAGGTAATTTAAAAACAAAATGCAAAGATGATGACTTACCGGCCCCACAAACACAGCAAACATGAAGAGAATGCCAGCAAGGAAGGCCAGCGTGAGCCTGGTTCTTTGAAAACGAAGCAGCACTCGAACCACAGAGGCTTTCTCCAGACCCACCTTTGCCACTTCCTCCTCCCAGAGTCTCTGAAGTCTTCATAACACACACAGTCACATGACACTCAGTCTACTCCAGTCACTCTTATAGTTCTCATAGCATTTCTCATTGTTATTTAAATAACTTTAGTAGTAGAAAAAAACTAACAGTGCCTGGACATACAGCATACACATTCCCTGTCATACAATTATTCGTTTCCTCACATTTTCGCTATCAGACTTTTCAAAACCTGAATTTGAATATATGCAATGAGAGCAAGTTAACTTGTATCTCTCGATGAAATAGAGCATTGCATCATTCACAGAATAACCAGTTAATAAAATGTATTTAGAAAATATTACAGGCTGGGATTCAAACAGAGATTAATTCCATAATCATCCACAGAACCTTTTTTTGTTTCTTTTAAATAAAATTCTGATTTATTTACAATCATTTATGAGGTGGGGAATCTTATCTACTTTTCTTATTTGATTATTTATCTAACGTAAATCACATGAATTATTTGGTGAGAGCGATTCCAGCTATGTTGCTTCAGACTTGGAGGCAGTTTCAAGATAAGATGAAGTTCAGGTTTATGATTTGGCTAAACCACTTTGAATGCTGGATCAAAGCTGTAATTTGGTGCTGATTTACTGTTTGTTTTTTTCTTTAGTTTTAGGGATGAGATTATAACTCAAACAAGGTTTTAAATCTTAATCATGGCATTGTTACCTTGTGAAACAAAGAGGTTTAATAAATTAAAGATTCTCAGTAGTGCTGCTGTGTAGTTAAAGGACACCACAGAACACAAGGAACAGGCAGTAGCAATGGTAGCTGCTGAATAGTCCAACAACTCTGCTACACTAAATTAAGGACAGTGCACTGCACATGACATGGTGTTAAAATGATTCACCCATTACTCTAAACTACACCAAACATCACATTATGACTGTGACAGCCCGTGTGAGAGCCCTGTCAGTCAGCAAAAACAGTCTCAGACCTTTGTCCGTTCGTGTCGGCTCCGTCCACGTGAGACAGGCTCAGAGAGCTGATATCCAGCTTGTTCCTGAATATGGCCCACATCATCGGTGTCATCCAGGCAAAGGTGGTGAAGGACAGAAAGCCAGCTCTGTCAATAGGGCTGTACCTGGGAAGGTAAACATCACTGAATATCAGTTCTGTGGGCGGAAGAATGTAAAGTGCAACCAAGAGAAGAATAAAGTAGTTCTCTACATAAAGAAACACAGGCTACGGTCCGTGTATAAAGTAATCATAAGAAATGATTTTGCTAAAGTGATGTGAAAAACATTGTGATATGCCTAATACAGAGTTTTCAGCATATATGGAAATAGTACAAATAATTTTGTTATTGATATTAAAGGATAATTATAAGAAAAATGATCTTTGTATAATGTGATTTCAATTACCATCTTGTGCTGAAAGAGGGTTTTCAGCATGCTTGAATCGTGGAGGTAATATTAATTAAATATGAATTCATGTAAGTGCTGATCAGTGAGTTTCAGCTGGGTAAAGCTTGTCTTTGATGCTCACAGCTTGGTACAGTTTGGACTGTTACTTCCTAACACCAGTGGAAGTACAAACCATGGCCACCTGCTGAGAGGCTCCGTACTTTCCTGCACTGAAACATCAGCAGGAAGCTGCCATACAACAAGAAGCACATTGCAGAGTACAAATAACCACAAGCAGGGCTGTGATGCGCCAAAAATTTAAAGGCCACAGTACCTTTCAACTAAATAACAAGCCACAATTCATTTTTCTCACCTACCAGCTAAACAATGTGCCTCTTGGCTAGGCATGTGGATTGGCCTACCCAAGTGGCACAATCTATGATTTTTTTTAATGTTAATTTTAGAGGCTGTACAGTTAACAGGAGCACTGCACCTGCAGTGTTTTACAGCCTTAAAATATAACAGTGGTCTATGGAGAAATGTCTCCTCTTTTGGCACAATTTCTGTCGCCTCCTTGAAAGTTGAAAATGTCACTTGGTTTCAAAGCCAAGTGGGATCGTCACTTCTAGTTCTTGCATTTCAATGGCACATACTCATCATCAGCTGGTCAGGATGAACCTAATCATCCTGTGACTTCTTGCCACTAAGCCTTCAGATTCATTTGAGGCAGCAGGATTTTAGAGGCTTCTACCTGTACTCATAGAACTAGAGTTACCACACATAACTATATTTCTATTTCACACAGGCTTTGCCCACTGGCTGTAATTATGAAGCCCAATGACTATACACAATGCAGTGTGTCAGTATCTTGCCAGATAGCGAACCGATTGACTGTCACCACAAACACACACAAATCAGCCAGGGTCAGTGGAAAAGGAAATGAAGCTGATATGAATTAAAATGAACCATTTGCTCCCTGTTTGACCTCTGTAATGTTTGAAGACCTAATATATTTCATGAGCTTTGCCAAACTAAGTGAACAATAGTTATGCGTAATAACTTTAAGGATAACCAGGAGTGTTGGTGTGTTGCAGTGTGATATTCCTTCAAACTGAAAACACCTCATCATTGAACTGCTCATGCTGTTAGACTCAAGCACTGATGTGCTATAGCACGAGGCTTTATAATTAATATTTAAAACAGCAAACTTGCAATCAGAAATGAAGATGCTCTCAGTTGGTAGAGCATTGAAATTTTGGACAAGAGTAAAAACTAAGGCATCATCCCCGCAGAGTACTGATACTGCATCATTGCCATGGTGGGTCCAATATGGGGAAAGCACAGCGCTGTTATTTGACCATAGCTGTAGCACACTGAACATAGTGCGAAGTTTATAATGATGAGACTGACTGTGAGGAGCGGCGGAAGGGTTTGAGGGTCTTCAGGCTCTGGTGGTATTTGCTGTGTGAAGGAGGACGGGTCTTCGCTCTGTTGTCCAAACCATCGAGACCCTCAGGACTGGAAGCAGTGGAGTCACTCTTCCCTCTGACGCCGTCCATTGTTGTCTGCTCAGAAAGAGACAGACAAAATAGACAAAAATGACAAAGATACAAAAAGAACAAAAAGAAACCAAGGCAAACTCAGTAGCAAACCTCTCTTCAAGTCAATATTCCAGCAACACAGAATTACATAACCAGATGAAGGAGACCAGAAAGCAAAACACAGGAAGCAGGAGAAACAATAAGAAAGGAAAAGATCTGAAGGAGCGAAAGCAACATGAAAGGAAGAGCACTCTGATGAAGGCTGGTATTTGTCCTGTACTTACAAAAGAGATGCATTGAATGCCATTCTTCTCCTCTGGTAAAGAAGTGGTCCCCATTTTGTCTTGTACCAAAGGAAAGAAAAACACCTTTTCATCCACAGGGCAATTTCACTATTTTACCTGCAAATCAGATGTTTAAAATAGAGAAGGACTCGAAATAATGGTTGGCAATCTATAGACTAATTGACAGATACAGTTATTTAGCAGATTGTTGTGGCTGGTGGTCATTTCTCAGCCCGTGTTTGTAGAACGTGACAACTTCACTGATGTTTGCAAACCAGCTGCAATACTAACCATTAACTGTAAAACAAATAACCAGTCTTGTATAAAGTATTTGAAAGCGATACCTGAGTAAAAGTACAAGTATATTACCAGAAAATGACTTTGGTATAAGTTAAAGTCACCTTTTAGAATATTACTTGAGTAAAAGTCTTAAAGTACCTGACCTGTACTTAAGTATCAACAGTAATTTTCTGATATTTTCTGTATTTAAGTATTAGAGTAAAAGTATTTAAACAAAGTGAGCGGTTAGCATTTTGATAATGAATTTATTGTGGCTTCCTTACAGTAAAAGCAACCTGGGTACAGGAGAAAAAAGCTTCAACTTTTTAACATTACCGTTAAACTTCTGTCACCATCAACAGCTCTCTCTGTCTATCAGCCTCCCTGTTTGGACAAACTGAACTTGGCAACTGGCAACAACTGTCATGAGCGCGAGTTATTATTTGAAATTATAAAACGGGTGCTTCCCATCCTTAAATGTGATTGGCTGAGCCGCGTTCCATGCCGTTGTAAAATCAGTGTAACCCACAGGCAGACCGCAGCACAAAATATCCCTGCGCCAGTGGAAACGGACATAAGGTTGCCTAGCAACCAACTACTCTGCGCTCAACTTACTCGTTAGGTCACATTTGTTTCAAGACTTTTGTAAACAAAACGTCGGACTTTGTAGTGAATTTTGATTTGCTGGGTGGCCTGAGCCTGGATGAGTGGTTGGAGGAGGTGCTTGGTGTCTGTTAAAGGATGCTGAATTCACCACTAGCAACAATGTTTTCGCCGGTGCGGTAAAGAAACTCCGCCGAGAAGGACGTGACAAATCTTCCCACCACCAAGCCATAACCGAGGCAGACTGCCAGAAGATGAAGCACTTTCAGACACTAAGTTCAAACACACCTCGGGGGCTTGTCTCTCAAGTCTGGTTTGACGTGCAGCTTCATATGGGACGCAGGGCGAGCGAGGGAAACCGCAAATTAAAGACCGACTCCTTCAGCATTCGCCACGACGAAAATGGCCTAAAATATGTCACGCTGTCTTTCAACGAATGCACAAAAAAAATCACAAAGATGCTGCCGAAAAAACATAGAAAGCCTACAGCGATTTATATATATGAGCCGGGTAACCTGTGTCCGGTGGCGGAGCTTCTTCTACGCACTTGGTGGCCGCGGTTGAAATCAGTTGAAACGATAACAAACAGGAATTACGTCACCAACTCAACTTTTATTTTGTAGTAACGAGTAACGAAGATGGTTAAGAGAAATGTATCGGAGTAAAAGTACACATTTTATTTCTGAAATGTGGTGGAGTAAAAGTAAAAGTTGTCAGAAATATAAATGACGAAGTAAAGTACAGATATGTGAAAATTCTACTTAACGAAGTATTCGTACTTCGTTACATTACAACACTGCAAATAACCACAATACATCTTCGACTTGGTTTTCAAACTGTCCTGTCGACTGTCGACTTTTGATTCTGTGCCTCACACTAAGAACCGTAAAACATTTTGCGTTCAGACAATGCTGATCAATGACTTGTAGCACTATACTGAAACCATATAACCATAAAAGACAAGTTCACCAGTGTAACACTGCGGCACGAATGACATAACTGAGGTAAAGGTAACGTAACGTTACATAATCAAACTAAACCAGATAAAGAAAAATCAATAGATCAACAAATAAAATAGATGTTATGTAAGTGAGCAACATTTAAATAATCTAAATTTAGATTATTTTGATTTTTTTCTTTTTTCTTCATTTATGAAGAAAACTAAAAACAAACAAAACTAAATTAAATGAAAATAAAATGAGGTACACTGCAGAAAATGGAAAGAGACATACAGTAACTAAGCTCATGTAAAATAAAGGTGTAAATTTGAGCAGAGTTAAACTCCACTGAGCTATAATTGTCACTAATATAAATTAAAACACAGTACCTCTGTGTGGAGGCTGGGGAAGCTGTGCTGCATGCTGTTAGTCCAAACACTGGCACAATAAGCTCCTCTTTAACAACACTGACTTTATAGGGTTCAAGGGTTACCTATGTCGGAGGTCAAACAAGGGGAGCCAATCAGTGAGAGTCTGAGTGCAGCGTAATATCATTGCCAGTAGTGATAGAGGTCACTGTCTGGGCATTTCTGGTTCCCATGACAATGCACAATTTGAGGTTTTACAGAAACATTTTAGCATACGACTGAAGAATCGCACAACATGTACTGTATATATCTGGATATCTGAGCCAAGATTTATTATGTAAGTGTACAGTTAGACTATAAGGACACAGGTGTAAATGCTGAGATAATAGATGAACATGAACAGGGGCGAAAATCACATTTCATTATTGTGGGGGGGCAGCAAACAGCAAAATTTCTGAGAGTAATTGTTGGGGGGGACATGAAAAAAAATGCTGTCTGGCACAACTGTACCTCCCTCTTTCTCTCTTACGCTCCTTTGAAATTTGCCGTACAGTCTTGAGCCCTCAGCATTTTCATATGTTTTAAATAATGGTATTAAAAGCAATAATCCTCTAACCAAATTTCTTTGCTCACTGTTCTATTTCCACTACAGTCCATCAAAGTAGCTTTACAAGAACTAGAAACTCAAAATAAGCTCTAAAACTAGAGGAAATACCTTGAATAATCCATCTACATCAAACTATTCTTCAAAAAACATATTTATTGTAGTGTCAACAAAAAACAAAGCAAGATATGGCATCAAATAGTGACATACAGTATATAGTATAGTTTGAGCTGTACACTGTCCCTTTGAGATAAAATAAGAAAATGAAACTGTCACAAAATAATGCAACTTAAAATGCAAAAAAAAAAAAAAAAAAAAGAGATTTATCTAGAGACAAACTCAAAATATCAGTAAAATATGAACTATTTCTGACATTAATATCCTGACAGACTTTTTGAAAGAATAAAAAGCTCAGTATTTGCTCCTCCTGTGGTCGGCCCTCTCTCTTCCTCACTGTCATGCACTTGCCTGAACTTGTAAACAATCATTAGCTATTAGCTTAAACAGTGAGCTGAAAGAGGCAGGTTTTGAACCAAGCAGGGGAAAATATCACTTTTCATATTACAACCTTGTGCTTGGTGAACAAGTGGTGTAATAAATGACTCACTGGCTTTCACTTGAGGAGGTTTTCTTGCCAGTTATCATCAGGCTGCTGCAGGGGCGCCGTATATGGGGGAAAAGTTAGGACAATTCCAAGGGCCCTTGCCTGACAGGGGGCCCAAAAAATAGGTAAAAACTAATATAAAATTATTAAACAATCATCATGTAAATATATATGTATTTTTTTTTTTCATGGGGCCCAAAATTCCTGGTGGCGCCCCTGGGCTGCTGCCTCTCCGGCTGAGTGACAGACTGACTGAAAGTTACCGAGCTGCTGCTCTGCCGGTAGCAGGATGCTGACCAAACCACTTTGAGGCATGGGGGTTCATTTTTGTTGTTAATTTTTAACACTTAAAAACACACTGTTCTACATTTATAAATAGCAACACTTGCATTGTGCTTTCATTGAATATTACTATATTATTCAAAATTATTTATTAGTGTTAACAATGATTTTTTGTGGTTTTTTGTGGTTTGGAAAAAGTGAAGGGAGTCTGAATCCTTTCTGAATGCACTGTACACGTGTATGCACAGAGACAATATGAGAAGATGAGATAAAACTAAGACAATAACTGTTTTACTTAAAGCATTCCAGAGATAAGGAGCAGGTGCACAGAGCAGAGATGACCACGAGAGGTAAAGTTTATTAATTTTGGTATACTTTAGAGATTTTATCACTTTCCATTATTATTATTCTTTTTATGTAGGTTGGTTTCATTTTTTTAAATATTATTTTTTATTTTCCTCAGAGCAGTAGATAGTGGCCTGAGACATACCTGAAAGATTAGATAGAAGATAAATTGTAAAGAGGCTTGAAGGATACGATGCTGCTCCAGCCACCAGCTACTCGCTCTCCGTCCACCGTCCCCCTGCCTGGCTCCAGATACCAAGATTGAGTGAGAAAATGATGGAACACAACAGTGTGCTGTTGTTGCTTTCCTGTAAATGTGATACACTTGGCTGGAAGAGGAAGGGGGGTCAGGAGGTTAACCTTTCTGAAATCTGTTTATGTTTTGGGTGCTACATCAATGAGTCCTTCTCTTTTTCTTTCTTTTTCTGGTTAAAAAATAGTAGGTGAACTTGCACCTACTATTACTGAAAGTACTGAAAAAGAGGGCTGTCATGCTATAAGACTGTTGATGGTTGGTAGCACCAGATAGCAATAAATTCATAAAAATAGTAGCTACATTAGTCCTAACACTGACTAATTTGCAATCAAGTTGAAGGGTGTCTTCTCAGTGCTTACTAATTAACATTTAAGTTCTCAGTTAGCAAAAGATCCAGGTCAGAAGTTAAACGGCATTACAGTAATGTAATTTTCACTGACTGTCAAACATTAACACAGTATATCCTGTAGAGAGAGTCTGGGTGATAGGTTGACTGCATTAAGGCCTGAGGTTGTTTCCTCAAATGCTGTAATAAGGGTGGTTAAGGCTGCACAGAGGACTGTGGGGAGCAGCCTTCCCGCCACTTCGGACCTCTACACTTCACGATGCAGGGGGAGGACCCTCCACATCATGAAGGACTCCACCCATCCCGCTCACAGTCTGTTTCAGCCCCTCCCCTCATATCAGGCAGGCGGCTGAGGAGCATTCAGAGCAGGACCACCGTGTGTGTGTGTGTGTGTGTGTGTGTGTGTATATATATATATATACATATACTGTTTATATTTATATAGGCTGTTTATAGTTTATACATACTGTTTATAGTTATACATATTGTTTATATTTATATATACTGTTTATACTTACATATTTTATATTTTATATTTACACGTCTTTCTTTCTTTCTTTCTTTCTTTTTTTTTTTTTTTTTTTTTAACCTTGCTTTATTTATTTATTTAGGCTTATACCGGGACCTGAGTCCTAATTTTGTACCACTAACGTGTAAATGTGAGCTGGTATGACAGTAAAGTTCCTTGAATCCTTGAATCCGTGAAACGTTATAGGAGTTGTAATCTCTGCTGTGTGACATGAACCCTTTTCTGGCGTGATGTGGACAAACATTTACAGTAAAGGCCACTTTAACTGGCTAGATTGGTATTACCATGTTCAAACCACTAGTGGGTGAACTCACCCAAGACATGTCATTTCCATATGGTTATTGCTGTTCATGTCTTTTTTACCTGTGATATCACAAATTCAAAAATGGCAGAGGGAAGGGAGATATGTTGGGGAATCTGTTAGGCCTTTTCATTTTGTGAGAATCAGACAGGTAAAAACAAAATATTTTTTGGCTACATGACATGTTATCCAGTTTTTGATGGGATATTTACATCAAGCATTACATGGTATATTTTGCCTATTAGGTTTGTATTCCAGCATATTACCATGTAATTCCAATGTACTACACCTTTTCCTGTGTTTTACTGTGTAAGTACTCAGCATACCTAACTCCACCCATTTATATATAATAGGTATACCAGTACTCAATACATAATTATGTATGCCTAAGTATACTGAATTGTACCCTTAAATGCAATCATGGAAGTATCATAGACTAAATAGTATTTGTGTGTTCTTTTGTGTCATTTGTTGCAGGATTTTAGTTTAGAAACAAATTTTCCGCAGGCCCATGTGAAATTCCACTTAGTCACCTTTTTGAGATTATTATTATTTTATTTAATGTATTTATATACCTTTTTTGGGAGGGCAATCTATAG
Organism: Myripristis murdjan; assembly: GCF_902150065.1. Taxonomy (NCBI): domain Eukaryota; kingdom Metazoa; phylum Chordata; class Actinopteri; order Holocentriformes; family Holocentridae; genus Myripristis; species Myripristis murdjan. The sequence continues at coordinate 34,340,583 of NC_043982.1, read as the reverse complement.
ACTAATTGACAGATACAGTTATTTAGCAGATTGTTGTGGCTGGTTTTCATTTCTCAGCCCGTGTTTGTTGCACGTGACAACTTCAATGCAATGTTTGCAATCCAGCTACAATAAAAACCATTAACTGTAAAACAAATAACCACAATACATCTTCGACTTGGTTTTCAAACTGTCCTGTCTACAACTTTTGACTCTGTGCCTCACACTAAGAACCATAAAATATTTTGCATTCAGACAATGCTGATTGAAGACTTGTAGCACTGTACTGAAACCATATAACCATAAAAGACAAGTTCACCAGTGTAACAGTGCGACACGAATGACATAACCGTCTGCTTTATTAGATACACACAGTGGAGAGAAACAGAAAAACAGCATGATGTCCATGGCAGTGCACAAATCCCTAATTCCTTGAAACCAATGTATACTGATTTTAAAGTAAGCTGATAATTTTATATTTCTTTACAAGCAAAACAAACAACAGAAAATATGATTACTGTATGATGTAATAATTCATGCATGAAAGGGTTAAACTGAAACCGGATGTTGTAGGCTTTGTGCTCATGGAGTTCATTTGTCCAATAACAAGGACTACAGATATTACAGTGGGATACAGAGATTTAATGCGTCACAACTGAGGCAAAGGGCAACAAATGACTGTCATTACAGGTTCACGCCACATGATGGCAGTATTTGACTTTAAAGTGCACACAGATGCAACTAGCAAACAGATTTTATGGCATCTACATAATCTACAATTGGCTGTTGCCCTTGATAAACAGAAAAATAAATAAATGAAGACTCCAAATTTGATTAAAACAAAACATTATGTGATAGATTTTTCTAACAGATGTGTGTGTTTATGAGTGTGTCCCTCTACCTTCATACTCTTAGCAACTCTTTTCTCCTTAGCTCATCCCCTCTTCATCTTATCCCCTCTTTCTCATGAAAATGGGGCAGAAAGGTGGCATAGAATGGAAGTACCTTGATGTGCCCACTGAACTACTCAGAGGCAGATTTACAGATTAGCAGTTTTCCTTGATGCTGTCAGGCTGGCAACTGTAGGAAAACATTCAAGAAAGCAGAGGCAGTCAGATTGACTCAGCTTTGTTAAACCAGACTGACAGGCTGATCCAGCTCAGCCTCTGTAAATACATTTTAAAGACAGAAGCCAGACTGCAGCAGCTCCGATCATTCCCATCCTCTCCACATTATCATTTCTAGTGCAGCAGCTGCAAGATGGCTCAAAGGCAGAAGAATCTACCACACGAGAGTACAGGCTCTGCAGTTCGCTCTGTGACAATGTGGGATGGAGTACCCACAGAAATTGAGGGATTCTAGCAAATTCTGTTTCTTATGGGAGTAGCATCAATACACGCTCGCAGGCTCTCTCCCACCACCATTAACATGACAATGTTGCTGCTTCGTCGTGCATTTATATAGTTATAAACATGGAAAAATATGTGCACACTGGCTCATAACCCAGACTTACACAGCCGGATTTCCATCTGAAGTGGCTGGCATCTGGGCTCGCTGGACACCACAATGTAAAGGGCAGAATCCCATTTCCAATTTCCTGCATCTGCTTTCACCCTCATTACTGAGGAATGGCCTGATCTCATCCTCAGTGCCGCTGACATTTGGCCTGCTATTATACTGTTCTGTTGGTGCTGTTGGCTACAGTCAGCATTGGTTTACTTTGGAACATGACATCCACCAGCAGTCTGGTGATCCCTCTACACATTAAGTAGAAGGGAGAGTAGCCAGCCAATTCATCAGCTCGGCAGCTGTGGGCAAAGCTCAATAACTGTGTCCAAAATGCATACTAAATAATCATTCTGACCAAGTTTTGAGTACGTAGTGTGTCCACACCAATGATGCATGGAAATGCAGAATCAATATACTTAATTTGGCTCAGTGTTTTGAGTGTGCTGCCCACAACAACAATCACCTGTTGAAGAAATGTTACGCTGTTGAGCACAAGGGGGACCATGAGCTCTTTCGTTTGAATGGCAGTCTATGGAGGAGATGCCTTGTTATGATGATCAAACAGCTTTTTTAAGGAAAATGGTTTACGTCACAATAAATTGACCTTGTTGCTGCTCATGCCACAAGTTCCTCATGACACAATAGTTTTAGAGAGAACCACAATGAGTCCATTAAAGAGCTTAGACTGCAACTTAGACTGTAATGAGAGAGTGTCACCACTGACAAATTCAAGGGATGCTTCATGACATCAAGGACTGATATGACTGGCTTAAAATAGTACTTGAGGTCCTGACAGATAGATAGATAGATAGATAGATAGATATTTGTGCACTAGCTGTTTTACAGATTTGAAGTTGGAAAATAGTAAATGACATCCAGACATACATGATGACACTGTCAGCAGACGTGTTACATCATTTACAGTTATTAAAAAATGGTGTAGTATGTTGCATCTATAAAATTTCTTTTTTCTATGATACATCCTGCGATGCACTCAGACACATCATCAGTGATGTTACCCTGGGTCATCGGGTGTTTTGGGTCTTTCAAAACATCAGACACCCTCACCAGGGCGACCCAGCCGGGGCTGATCAGACCCCGACTTGTGTCTGAGTAGCACTCCATGGTTTGCACCTTCTTAACCACAGCCATCTTGAGGCCTTCTCAGCTGCCTCCGTGTTGTGCTTGATGGCCTGCCTTTTGTGCATGCCTGTAATGCCCAAGAGCAAGCTTTGCAGAGGGTCCGGCCTGCAAAACCTCTGCAGCCCACTTCTATGGGCAGGCACCAGGTCTTCTATCCTTGATTGCGGCATTCATTTGCCAGTTCAGCGTATTTGGCCTGTTTTCTCGAAGACGCCTCCTCTATCCAGTCCTCCCAAGGAACAGTGAGTTCCAGGATCACCAGCTGCCGAAAAAAAGCACCATATCTGCTCTCAGTGTGGTCGCTGTGATGGACTCCGGGAACCAGAGCTGTTTTCCCAGGTCCACCATCAGCTGCCAATCATTGGCGGTTGTTAGGAGACCTGTTAGTGCCCTTTGGTGCAGAAATATGTGTGTATTAGTGTTGACAGCAGCTTTTACCAAAATGCCTCATGCTTGCAAGTGCTATGACCAGTCAGTGAAACAAGAGATCCATGAACTCCAGTGCCTGCGGACTTGAAGTTTTGATGCTTTCCAGCAGAGTTCTTTATTCATGCTCATGTGTCTTGCTGAAATCACACTGCTTGTAGCAGCTAACATGCTCATGGACATCATGCCTCATGTCAGTTCCAAAGAACCTCCTCTCCTGTGTCAGCTGTAAAGTTTTACTTTAGACCCTGGGAGCCATCTTCATCATGGACACCTTGCAAGACATGCTTGACTGAGGAGGAGGGAGTCACCTACTGATACAATTTCTTTCCATCAATGGATCTTTACCATGGCTTCCGCAGGTTTAGAAATTTAAATTTTGAGATTTTTTTTAATGCCTCTTCAAATGAAATTTAGGACCAAAAAATAAAAGCTAAAAAACAAAGAGTTCTCACCTGACTTCAGTGTTTTCTGTTTTTTTTTTTTTTTTTTTTTTCAGCAGCAGTGCTGTTGTGCATGCTTGCTGCTGGGATTCATATTTGTACACACTGTCAGATGGATATCTTAAAACTGCCTTAGAGTCATTCAAAAAGGTTCAAGTTGGTGGAATTATGTGTGTGATTTTACAAGGAGAGTTTTGGTGGCTGTGCTGACCCCAGTAAGGCTCTGGAGGCCCAGGTGCATATCTGTGGTCAATAATCGTAGTTAGTAATCAAAGATGGAGTAGTAGAAAGACATTTAGTAAACACAAACAACAACGTCTATTGCAAAGTACATTTATTATACATTTAAAATATGTACATTATATAAATAAAGGACTAGAAGAGAAATATTAACATGTTTGACTGGGTTGGAGATAGGTAGAACGCTTCAACTAGTAAAAGTCAAAATGTGGTGCAGCAGTGCTGAGCTGCATTGAAATAGGGAGAGCAAGTAACACGATCAGTGACTGAGTCAATATGGAGTATATTATATCCTGAGCTGTTCCATTTCCACACTCTCGCAGCAGTGAATTGTTCAGTAAGCTGGGCTCTGGCATTGTAAAGGACCTCACTGTGATGAGGGAAATCCAGTGGCTCAAATCAGAGACTGTTGCTCAGTGTCAGACTGCCAGACTGTTCTGTCACGCTACTGGCTACCAAGCAGCTGGGAGTCAAATGCCTTGCTTAAGGTGAGAGCGCCATTCACCGAATCCACCTCAGATTTTTTTTCTGCAGGATCTGATGGATCAAGCCAATAACCTTCCCATCACAAGCTCATTCCTCTAACCTTTAGTCCACGGCTGCGCCCAAATTAGAGAGCAACACCAACTTGCCTCTCTTTCAGTCTGTGAACTAGGGCGGATGAATCTTAAGTTATCCTTTTTTGACCCCCACGTGGAAGAAAGGAGTGGTGGGCAGCCACAGTGCAGCGCCCGGGGGCCAACTCCAATTCTAAGTCAGTGCCTTGGTCAAGGGCGCTGACAGGAGAATTAACCTAATATGCATGTTTTTTGATGGTCGGGGAAACTGGAGCAACCGGAGGAAACCCGTACAAACACAGGGAGAACATGCAGACTCCACACAGACAGGCCTTACTGAATCGAATTGAGCGAGTTTTAGGTGTGAACACCAGCAGGGGCGGACTGGGACTAAAAAACAGCCCTGGACTTTGACTAAGCCCAGCCCAAAATAACAAATTTCTGAGTGTAGATAAAAACATATCAACCTAAAATAATATAACAGCGGAAGTCAAGTAAGCTTGACTCTAATAATTTAACAATATGTTAAATTATTTGTTTTAAAAATGTAAATTACTTATAAAACAGACCTAACAATTCAACTACCGATGAATGAGCAGTAGTATGCCTGTGATAACACAGGTAAGCCGAAGTGATACCTCTTCTCTGAATAGACAAGCTAAGCCAGTGTGCTGCTGTTAGCCAGTGAAAATAGAGCGGAGTGGCAACTCTATGTCAGTGCACTGCTGTAGCTGGAGAGTTTGTCTGCCTTTTGGCTCGTGCGGTGCCGGTGCAGTTGTTATTATGTCAAATTCTGCGTTAAAAATAGATTCCGTTTTATTTGGCTAATTCCGCAATTCCGTGATTGATAAGTCGATCACGGGTGAGCAATACAAGTGGTGTCCATGGTCTCTCTCTAGTCATCTCAACTTGCACACACTACCACGAGTATCTTTGACATGGCTGAGTGGCGAGTAACAGTGTTGCCAACTCCTCAGTAAGGAAAGTAGCTATTGGCTGTCCTAAAAGTGGCTAGAAGTCGCCAAATGACATCATCGCCTAATTTGCATAATTGGCAATTTGCACGTGATTGTAATGAACGCTGTAGGAGAGGAATAACGTTGTGGGAGAGACAAAAAGTGAGTAAAAAACACCCTAAATATGTTTTAGAACTACAAATTTACGGGAAGGGCGCGATCAACACGGCTTTGCGCACACGCGATTCATCTGCTGCCTGGCCGCAGAGTGGTGCGTTTCCTCTCTGCTCCTCTCCTGACTGCAGCTGCCTGCGACTGCCGCGCGTGGCTCAAGGCTGTGACCGCCTGTGAGGACTTTGGGGCGGGGGAGGGGCTCGCGGCATCACCCGCTGCTCGCTGAGAACAGGAACTGCAGAGGAACGATGCATGCTTTCATTTCAGTCTCCAAAATAACAGAAAGTCTCCAATAACACCAGGAAAAGTCGCTAGATTTGTCGCTAGTCGCTTTTAACAAAAAAGTCGCCATAGGGAGTTGGAAAGTCGCCAGATTTAGCGAGAAAGTCGCCAAGTTGGTAACACTGGCGAGTAAGCCTGCGCATCTAAGGGCCTACCGGCACATTGTTGCCACCTATCGGTCTGGACATGGAACAACAGTAGATTACAAGCAAAGAGGGGAGGAAAAAAAAAAAAAACGGCCGGCCGTCAGTCAACTGGCAGCATTGGCCATTCTGGTATTCTCCAGAACGTCCAGATGGCCAGTCCGCCCCTGAACACCAGACAAGATCTTGGAACTGGACATTAAAGGACCCGGTTACTTCTTGCTAGGTAACGCTGCTTAGGTAGCAAGCCAGCACCAACAGTTAGCCGGAGCTAAGCCAGCTTGACGGGTAGCCGGAGCGACACCAGCGCCGACGGGTGGCCGAAGCGACATCTGCACTGACGGTAGCCGGAGCTAAGCGAGCGCCGACAGGTAGCCTGAGCTGAGCCAGCGCCGATAGGGAGCCGGAGTCGTCGGGTAGCCGGAGCGACATCGGCGCCGACAGCAGCCGGAGCGACACCTGCACTGACGGTAGCCGGAGCTAAGCGAGTGCCGACAGGCAGCCGGAGCTAAGCCAGCGCCAACAGGTAGCAGGAGCGACATCGGCGCCAACGACAGCCGGAGCTAAGCCAACCTGTGAGAAATACTAAAGTTGGTAGACCTGGACCCACAGTAGTATTTAAGAGATCATATAAATTGTTTAATCGTGATGAATTTGTTAATGATGTAAAAAAGATCAGCTGGTCAGAAATCATATCAATGAATAATCCTGAAACCGCTCTATTGAAGTTTAACAAGCTATTTATGCCCCTGGTAGAGAAACATGCACCAATGAGGAAGTCTAATGTCAGGAACGCCATAACACCCTGGTTAGACAAAGAAATTGAAAATGCAAGATCAGTTGAAGAAAACTGCAGTTGTAACAGGAAATAAATGTGACTGGGACCTCTATCGGAAAATGAGAAATTCTGTCACCAAACTTAACAGGAAAAAAAAAGAAAATATATTTTGATAACCAATTTCATAAGGTAGGAAATGGCAGCAAAAAAATATGGAAAGTTTTAAATAAACTGACAGGGAGGAAAAACAAAGACAACCCATCGTTCATGGAAGCTGGAGACAAATTCATAACTAAGCCTGTTGAAATTACAAATTACCTGAATGATTATTTCATTAGCAAACTAGATAAACTAAAAGAAAATATGCCTAATCTAAGTGATGATATATCTCACCTATTGATAAGAAATTAAATTATGAAAAGAAAATATGTTAGATTCAAATTGGAAACAGTAAACATAAAGAAGGTAAAGGATCTCCTGAAAATCTGCAAGGACAAACCACTGGGTGTTGATGGCCTTGACAGCAGGCTCCTCAAATTGGCTGCTGATGATATTGCTCCTGCATTAGCTCATATCATCAATCTAAGCTTTACATGTTGTACATGTCCACAGGCGTGGAAACAGGCTAAAATAATCCCACTACCAAAGAACAAAAAATTGCCTTTCTCGAGTTCAAATAGTTGCCCTATAAGTATACTACCTCTGTTAGGTAAATTGGCAGAAACTATTGTATATGAACAAATCAACAATTATTTATCCACTGGCTTAATCTGTGATTTTCAACATGCATACAGAAAGAGCCACTCCACTGCTACCGCGCTGACACATATGTCTGATGATTGGCTCAGAGGGATTGAAAAGAAAAATATGATTGGTGCTGTATTTCTAGACTTCTCTGCTGCCTTTGATATCATTGATCATGATCTTTTACTGAAGAAACTTTCCTGTTATGGCTTTGAGCAATCAGCGCTTACCTGGTTTTATAGCTATTTAACAAACAGAACACAGACTGTGTTTTTTAATGGATAATTAGGAGGTGTATTTGAAAATATCTGTCATATTATATATCTATTGAATCTGGGATGCTTTTGCTTAGATCATTATGCAAATTTTGTGTTTCTTGATGATGACGGATTAACCTTTGTTTAAGTGTCTATTTGTTTAGATACTTGTTTACATTTAATTTGTTTGTTTGTAAAGTGTTTATATTTAAGTCCATTGTTGTATGTATTTTTATTTTGTGTGGACCCCAGGAAGAGTAGCGGTTGCCTAGGGCGACAGCTAATGGGGATCCAAATAAATAAATAAATAAATAAATAAAGTATCAAAATCCTGGTGGCATGAAATCTCTACTGATTAGTGTTTTATCCTTTTCAACACAAGTAGTGCTTCCCTAGATTTTTCTCAGTGTTCTTATGATTTAATTAGATAATTATAATAGCAGGAATAACATAATAGCAATAATCTTTTTTTTTTATCCCATTTGTTTATTTTTCCTGTTTTATGCTATTCTTGTGTGATTATTCCACTCATATTACACTATCTGTTTTTACATTGTTGTTGTTAGGATTTTAATTTGTATTTGAATACAACATTTTCAAAAATTACTTGCCACTGCTTTCTTGATGTTAAGCACCTTGTACTGCATGACAAAGTTTATCTGCATGATAAAGTTTGTCTGATTGATTCTGGTTTGACAGCCCACTACCATCCATTGCCCAGGATAGACACTTCTCTCTGAGATGGGCTATTAAAGCTTTCAGACACAATACTGCTACTACACAACTACTTTCTAATAATGATAATTATAATAATAATAATAATAATAATAATAATAATAATGATCATAATAATAAACCTTTATTTAACAATCAATTTAAGTGTCTTACAAGATAGACAAAATGTAAGCAATAAATAAACAGACAAAAATGAAATTAAATAAAATGACAACACAGAGAATTATTAAGTCGTGCAGATAAACAGAATAGACCACATTTAAGTCAGAGTAAATCTAGAAAGAAAAAAAAGAACATTTTGAAAAGTATTAAGGAGACACCAAGTTGGCAGGTGGTTCCATAACCTGGAAAGCTATTTCACACTTGGACTTGAGCCCGGCTTGGCTGGTGCAAGTTCAAAATGTGTGTTCAATGTGATCAATAAAACTGTAAAATCAATCCGCACTTGCACTTGTACTTGTAGCCAGTGAGGTGAAGCTAAATGTTTTTTTGTTTTTTTTTTTTACAGAAGATGTCAGATGGGTGTCGTGTGACATCCACGCAACCATACCACATCACACTGCACCACCCGGCTCTGTGTGTGTCCATCAGCGGGGTTTTGTGGTTCGTCTCCGCAGACTCACTCTGCCTCGTGGCGTCCCTGTGATCCAGCAGTGCGATGATATCACTGAGCTCTGTGCATCACTGAAAAACCTTTCACACATTTTTCACACATTTTTATGGCACGTTCTAGGCCACTGAGGGAACATGTCACCGTGACGGCTGAGTGCAGTGGCTGTGTGTAAGCCGTGTCAGTGTGACATAGCTTCACTGACACTGTAAAATAGCTTTCACGGAGAATACACCACCTAATTACATGACAGGCTGCTGGCATAAACGCAGTAATAATAATATGGCTGTCATTGTACTCTGATGGAAAGCACCATTATGGGCATGTGGTTTTTGATGCTTTGATAATGATATATTGGAGCATGTTATGAATAAAATATATATAGCATTCTAAAACAAATGGAAACGTACAGGTATGTGCTTGAATCATAATAAATCAACAATAACAATGATGATAATAGCCTGAAGCTAGGGCACCAGCAATTCACTGGAGAGTATGTGCAAAAGAACATAGCCAAGAGTGCCAGATGCTGCACCTAGGCGGCAAATAATGATTATCATTCAAAATTTAAGCTGGCATACTTCTTATTCCTCCAAAGAAGTTCTGCAAATCCCTGAGACTGAGTGAAAAAAATAAGTCTTTGGAAAACACACACTCTTTGCCTGCTCCTGTGCAATTTGGGGCAGTTCTATCGGCATTCTCAGTTTATTTTATTTTATTTTATTTTTTTTATACATTTTAAAATATATTTCTGATAAATCAACATGCATTTGAATTTTGGACAATACTGCCAGTACATTTGACATGTGTCATACATATAGCCACTCTAGCCCAAGCCATGTCAGAGGCAGGAAAACATAAAGTTAGCACAAATATGAAGACGAGAGCAGGATATTCTGACCTGAATGGGGGGATTTTTACTTCTTTGTGGATCAAAATGGGAAACCCTTTTGCTTGATATGCCAGACTTCACTGTCACATTTTACAGCTTCAAACCTGGTGCTGCCATTTCACCTCACTCCATGTTAACATGGCCCAGGAGTTTCCCAAAGATGCTGAACTTCACAAACACAAGGTAAACGCGTTGAAACGTGGTTGTGTCTAGATGGTAACCCTAGATTTGCAAAACTCTCATGCTTTCTTGCACATGCGCTCTTGATTCAGCTCATTGGGGCTTTGCTCTGCCCTAATCCTAACCCCAACCTTAACCCTAGCCCTAACTGCACTCGTGAGATTTCAAACCTACATTTGCAAGAACAGGGTTACCATCTAGACAGGAACTTGAAATGTCAGTCAGAGAATCAGACTTTTTTGTGAAGCACTCATGCTAAAAAACCATAAAATGAACGGGAATTTGCAAAGACGTGCCAGACAGATGTTTCTGTCCTCACTCCTGAAAATGACAACGTGAAGCGTTCTGTGTAACACCTGCAGCTGTCATGGCACACCACTGAACAGAGAACAACTCAATTAAAACACAGCTCTATACTGATCTTGAGAAACGCTGGTGTGTCAGCATTGCTTTGAATGACTTTTGTGATGTTCCAGATAAGCCACAGTTGGCATTATTTGTACGGTCCATGCCAAAAGACTGCACAGTTAAGGAAGAGCTGCCCGACTTTGTGCTGTTGATAGACAGGACCGATGGCCCGGCCAACAGAGAGACATCTCAATGTCAAACAGGCTGCACTCAAACTAATGTCAATGCTTGCTTGGACCAACGTATATCTGTGAAATTATTTTTTTTTTCTACACCAAAACAAGTGAAGTCAAAACAGCGCTCTGTTCTTATGGACACACATGTGAAAGAGTTGCTTTGAGTGGCCAAAACTGAGCGCAAGGCAGACCTGAGAGGGACTGTGGAAAACAAAGACTACCATGTGTCTCACTATGCAAACCAATGTAAGAAAAGGTCTATGCTGAGGCCTAAACGTCACTGTTGTATTGTATGCATTTTTATGAATTCAATTTCTTTCATTGTTTTTTTTTTTATATGTTCTTACTGCAAATCCTGTCAGGAAAGAAAATTGCAGAGATTTGTATAGATGATTAGAGTGTAGTTAAATACTGATGCTAGCTGCATACACAGACTGGTGTACAGGCTTAAAATGGTTTGATTCTGTGAAGCAAAATCAAGCTTGGCAGAGGCATTTTGGTTTATATACAGATGCCAGCATGAGGGGACAGGGAGTGCTTTAGCAGTAGAAATCCAGCCCATGTTTCCGCCTCTCATCCAGCGAGTTGTTCTGATGGTAAGATAAGTCGGATTCAAATATCGAGCTTCTCTGGAGGCCGGGAGCGGTAGAGAGATTCTGGATAGGAAACCCGGGGCTGTTTGGTCGAGGCTGAACGGAGCTAGTCATCTCATCTAGTGCTTGAGAGGAGCCAGTGGCGGCTCTGCAGAGCACGGCCTGGCCCCGAAGCTCTCCAATGAGAGTGCAGTCCAACAGAGTCTCTCTCATCTGCCGGTTCTCCCTGGTCGCTGCCTGCCACACCACCTCCAGCTCTTCCTCTACCTCCCTGGAAGAGTGAGAAGAGCAGAGGAGAGAGGAGAGGATAGTTTAGCTGGAGGGTTTAGGATAGTAATTTAAAAAAAACTGACAGAGATTGTGACAGCCAGACAGGTAACTAGAGCAAGGGATACAAAAAGAGAGATACAGAATATAAGTAGCAAAACTACAACTGCAGATGAAAGAGAAAAAAATGAGACAGTACAACACCACGTATCTCAGAGCACTTCAGCACGTGAGCTGGTGCTTCCTGCAGCTCCTGAAAAGCCTAAAAGCCGTGAGCAGAGCCCTGAGAATGGTTGTTATGAGACACACAGTAGAGACTTTTTGTTTTGTAATCAAGGTTTCAAACAGCCAATAGGGATGTTTTGTTTTTAATCTAGACTTGACTTGCTCACAGTTACAGCTTCTCTCCAATTTGCAAGGACAAGAGCAGCAGCCAAGCACCCAGCATCTATCTGTAATAATATATGAGAAGGAGAAAATGATTACTACAATGTAAAAATGAGAGGATGAAATTGTAGAAATCGTGACAGCCATTATCTTGTCAATGTGTCCTGTTCTTTCCTCACTTTGCAGAAGAAAAACACAGATAAAAGATGACAAACTGAACATGATTCATTGCAACGAACCCGTCTGACACCAAAACCACCAGATATTCTCCACAGCTTAGATAAGAGAGGGACTGAATGAAATAAGAAGAGCAAAGGTAATCATGTCATTAATTAAACTGATTGTGTTTACGTTATTGACAAATAAATTGATTTATTATTGGCCTTTTCAGTGTTGTTTTAGTGTTGTTTTTATTTGATTTTTCAACCACACCTCCTTTACAAGCTGACAGCTTTTCAAAAGTTTGCTTTGAACACAAACAGATTGAGTTGTCAAACTCAGTGCAACTCTAAATCACAAGCTCACTTACTCTCCTCTAATGTTTATGCAAATCACTGAACCACTTCACCATGGATTTTCAATCTTATCTTTGTTACATCCAGTAACAAAGCACAAGTTTGTAGCACGGCAACATAATTGTTTCAAGAAAGCTGTTTCTTTATTATACTGACAATGATGACAATCAATGACTAAAAAATCCAATAGTTCTCTTTTTCTTACAAAACTGTTTGCGACATACAATACACGCTGGACTGTCCTTGTGCTTTTGCCTCTGATGTTTGCTGATTGTGTTTCTGTCTATTGTAATATATATTACAATCTACTTATTGTTATATATATTATATTGGATAATTAGTTTCCATTTTAGAAGGATCTGTGCTGTTATGCAGACAAATCATGTCTCTTTTTCCCATACAATGAGGCAAATTAACAGCATCTGTGCTCCTGTTTGCATCCTGAGAAAGGCCAGCATGTGCTGCAGTGTGTCAGTGCAGTTTTTATTCTGTAATCTGTAGCCACCACACTAAAGGCTTTTAACTTTTTTCCCTAAGGGAAGACTGCCTTTGATTTGTTTTTCTTTATCGACTCATTCATAGTCTGATTCAATGAACACCTCTCTGAACACGTGCCAAGGCAGCGTTCCTCTGAGTCGCTCTAATGGTTTGATGTTGGGAGTCTTGCACAAAACAGCTTTAACATAAGAGAATCTGAATTGAATGAATACAGAAACACACAGTCACTGAACTTGTTTCATCTCATTTTGCATAAATTTTATGGTTCTGACACAAGTAGTCTTTCTTTTGTGTCTTGTTTATGTATCATAATGGACACCGCTGCATTCATGCATAAGGGAACGCTCACCACATAATTTCACAGATCAAATGTCACTACAACTGGGGCTGAAAACCATTTACTCACTGCTATTTGGATAATTTAAACATTATATTTTGATCTGAATCATTTTAGGTTCACCAGCACCAGAGAATTGTCCTGGTCCATCAGCATGATTTGCTGTTGTACATCTTATTTTTAAATGCAGCAAATCATAAAATTCAACCAGGAACAAATCAAAAAGATTTGTTCAAAAGCCCTTTGCAAAATGTATCATTTATGCTGAATAGGATTTTGAGCAAAAAAAAAAAAAAAAAAAGTTTTCCACTTTAAAACTGTAAAAATTGTAAAAATTGGGTTAAAAAAAAAAGTATTTTACAGTCACTGTTACAATAATAATACTACCAACTACCAGTCTAGTCTAATGAACAGCATAAGCTGAGGAAGCCACTTGGATGAGAGGCGAAACGTCTTCTAGACATATAACTAAGTCCAGCTGACCTGATACAATCTCCTTTAGATGCCTATGACCTGGACGAATGAGAATATGCACAGACAATATTAATAATGTTAGATAAAATATCAACATCAGTAACTAAGAGGAGAAGAGAAGAGGAGAATCAAAGTGAAAGGATTAAAGAGGAGAGAAGATGAAGGAAAGAATCATGGAAAGTTAATGAAAAAGAAATATCAGAAACACATGAACTGTAGTAGTAGTGTGTATGTTGAGAGGAGTACAAAAATGTGTGTGTGTGTGTGTGTGTGTGTGTGTTACTGTGATTTCTATGAATGTATGGTTGTGCGTACATGCATGCGCAGTTGCGTGCTTGCGTGTGTGTACACGTAAGTGGAATTTGACAGTTACGTGGCCACTGAATCATGAGTGTGCGTAACATAGTGAATGTATTCAGCATAATGATGTGTATGACTCTTGCAGAAGGGCTTAACTGAAACACACACACACACACACACACACAGTCATGTCTCCATCACTTCAGAGGACATTACATTGACTTACATTCATTTCCTACAGACTTATCCTGATGTTAACCCTAACCACTAAAGGCCTAACCCTAACTCGAACCCTAAAGTTAGCTCTCCTTTAAATCGAGTTTTCACCCTAAAATTAATGATTTTTTCAAAGGGACTTCCTGTTTGTCCCCACAAGGGAGGCGAGTCCCCACAACGTGACTGTGTAAACACATTTATGTCCCTACAACATTACTAATACCTGGCATACACACACACACACACACACACACACACACACACACACACACACACAAACACAAATGACAAAAAATGACGAAAAATGAGGGTACATACTGTACATACTGAAAATATTCTCTGAAACAAATTTATCATGATGAACACTGACGAACTGGACAACAAAAGCCAAATGACGTTGAAACCCAACAAAGAGGAGAACATGACAAAAACAACAAAATGCAGATATAATAGGGAAGGGGAATCAAATAGATTGGACACCGTTGACACTGAATGTGTGAAAGCGAGAGGGAAGGTGTGTTATTATGTTGAATTACAGGTGATGAGGCTCCATGCTGCTCATGCGTCACTGTGGCTCCATTAAATAAACAAGCGAGAGCCCAGGCAGACTGAAAGGATTGCTCCTTTTATTTTCAACCTGGGTCATTTTTTCCTGGTTGAAAAGGCTTTATTACTCATTTTGTCCACTGCCTGACCACTGACAATTTGTGTTAAGTTGTGACCATGAAGCAGCCATCAATGCACCACCCATTACGCAGTGTTAGGCAAGTGGGTTCATGTGAGTTGCTGACAGGCAGATTTGTGTGAGATGTGTATCACTTCTACAAGCTGCATGTAAACAGCCCATACTATTTTCTTAGGTGGTTGTCAAAATGTATTCTGGGAAATGGAGGAAGTCTGAAATAGGAGTAGATTAAGGTTAACGAAAAGTGGAAAAAGGTTAAGGAAAAGTACACTGCAATACTTCATCACGAAATAACTCAGTGTATTCAACATCAAACTAGATGATATCTAACAGTGCAACCATGTCTGATGGGGAAGTCTAATAAAGCAGATAAGATACATTTTGTACTATTAACCACTTTTCTGTCTTCATTTAAGAATGAGCATGCAGCATAAACCTGTCATTGCCTGGTAAAATAACAACAACCATAATAATAACAATAATAATGATGATCATAAAAACGTCTAACTGTATTTCAGACAATGTAATACATTCACGGTGCGTCTAGCTGAAGCATTAGTGATATCATCCGACTACAGAGCTTCATATGGGGACACAGTACCAGGTCTGTAAGGTGCCGACACAGCAATAACCACTCTCTAACCACTATATCACCCCGCAACCATGAGTTAGGCTCGAGAAAAACATAATAATCAGAACATGGCAACAACAGTCATCTCCTGTCAAGCCTCTGACAGAGCTGAATACTGCTGCACTGAGGGATGGGGAAGGCGAGTGTGACTGAGTGAAGGTGTGTGTCTGCGTGTGTGTACAGTTGTCCCTCGCTATAACGCAGTTCACCTTTCGCAGCCTCGCGGTTTCGCTGATTTTTTTTAGTGCAATTTTGCATGTTTTGTTTTTTTTTTTTTTTTACAGCGCATTGTGTTCTGCGTCCTGATTGGCTAAGGGACTGTAGACCATTTCAATCAATCTCCGTGTCTCCTGTACAGCACAGAATGCGTTCAGCTTGCCTAAAGTGTGTAGTGAGGGGTTTTACAGCCTTAAAACATCTATAATAATTGTAAAAAATAAAGCTGACTACTTCGCGGATTTCGCCTATTGCGGGTTATTTTTAGAACGTAACTCCCGCGATTAACGAGGGACCACTGTATGTGTACTGTAGGGGCGTCATGCAAGCCCCAATTTTTTTTTTTTTTTATGCGGGGGCACAATTAGAGCAGGTGACATGAGGTCCAGAAAAAAAAGAATGATGTGATTTCTTGTAATTTGACACAATGACTTTTTGAGGTATGAGATAGCATAATTGGATTAATACGTGTGACTGATATAAAATGTCTACAACTACATTTTATAACAGGAATAACATAGAATATAACATAGAATAAATACATAAAAAATCCAGATATCAAAAATCTGGGGGGGAACGTGGCCCACCAGTTTGAATAGGCCTCTGTGTGCACTTCTGTCCTGACCACTAGGCCACACAGCTGCACTCTGACCTGTGGAGCCTAACATAATCCCACACTATAAGGATTACACCTTCAGTTGACCTCAGCCGTCTCAGGATTTGCTCTGTTGCTCTATAACACATCATCTCCATGCTCATCATGCAGCCAGCCAAGACACCGCCATTATGCAGTGTGAGTTTACAAGCTGAGTTTGGCTGCGAGACAGCCCCAGGGAACAGAGCTAGTTAGGCTATCAGACCTTAATTATGTCTTCAAGAAATACTTCACACCCCTTCTCCCATATCTGAGGAGAAATGTGTCATTTCAGGACAGATACAGCTGTGATACTTATGCTACTGGAAAATTAGAATCCAGGGCAGCAGATGCAGGCAGATACTGTCCCCCATCACAAGCATGTCTCAAAGGACTCCAAAAAAAAAAAAAAAAAAAAAAAAAAGCCTTCCTCGCCTTCCTAGAATTAACTAGTTGTCAACAAGTCAGACCTAAGTGACAAAACAAAGACAGGAGAAAACAAAAACAAGCACATAACATCTAATAAGGACGGGGAAGGACAACCAAGGAAGCATTAAAGCATTAAAGTCACCCTCCTCCCAAAAAACATGTTTTTCTTACATCTATGTCCCCTAAACTATCTGACCTTGACTGTACAGACGTGTAACTGTGCAAAGTTTGTCACTAGAGAGGTGCTTCACAATCCTCTACTGAAGGTGGAGGTGGAGGTGTGTGTGCATGCCCCTAAAATCTGAGATTTAGACGTACCCCAGGCCACCTAGATTTGATATGTCACCAGCTCCACTGGTTGCGGTGCTGGTTCACTGACTGTTGGTCATGTTTTGTTTTTAATTAAAAAACAACAACAACAACAATAAAAGAACAAGACCAACACGTTCATGATAGGGTGGGGACTATTTGCAAATTCATAGATCTGTGCATTTTCAGTGAGGTCAAGATTTAAAGTTACATTAAGGCCATTTGAAGGCATGGGGATGTAAGTGTTTCCCCATACCTCCATACAGTAAGTCAGTATGTTTTCCATGGTAAAAAAAAACAAAAACAAAAACAAAAACTTGTAAGTATGTAATATTGATGAACAGAGATTCTTTTTAGGCACTTAATAAATGGCTGGAGGGTGGCTTTAAGTGTTAAACATGCAACATGCTAAAACATGTGTTTATCTGCATTAATAAGCCCTAGAATTAATTATGCATAAGGTTCCAAGTGTGTACGTGATTAACATAACATAATGTCAGCAATTTACACTGCGCATCTCCCAGCCAACAGATTCATGCTGCACCAAATGGAGCCTGAACAAACCTGAGAGGATGAAGACAGAATTATGAAATAAAAGCAGTGGCAAAGCTGAAAAAAAAATCTTGATATGTAAAAGCTGACTCTGAATTTAAGAGTCCTGATCTGTTTCAGTGCAGGTAGTGTAAACCCCTTGTAAAACCCACTGGGAATGCATTCTACACTCATTATAAACCCACTGAACACATTTGAACCCATTACTAAAAACATCTGTGTCAACATCTATTCTAAATGCATTGTAAAATGGAGTCTGCACAGGCTTATCATGCAGCATGTAATCATGGTCTCTGAGCAAATCACAGAGGGAAGGAGTCGTCTACTGTAAATGCAAAAGTTATTTCAAGGATCACAATGTACGGATACACTGCAGATATCCACTGTGTGTCTCTGGCTGGTGGGAGAACAGACAGGATTAATTTCAAGAGAGGAAAAAACAAGCAATCTGAAGGCTGAATCTGACACGAGTTCCTGAGATGAAGCTGTTTCCCTGCAGGCTACACAGAACTCGGCAGGCAAACTGCAATCACTACCTATTAGCCCTGTTGGTGGAGGAATGGACAGAATACAAAGCAGAAGATTAGGGAGACAGAAACAGCAATAAATTTTTCTCTGTGTGGAGATGAAAAGTTTGAATTCAGCCAAGTGTTCGGTGGGCAGATACTGGTGTCTGCAAACCAGCAGCTACCTTGTCTAGGCCAGCAGCCATCATATGGAAGTCCCTCTCTATTGGAAAAACACGTGATTTTAAAATAGCAACTGTTAAGACAGTCTACTCTGCAGATAATCACTCATCTTGTCGAGTGTGACCACTGTTAAATATTTAGAGTAGATTTAGATAACAGAGCTGGAGAAAGTTGCTGGGGAAACGGATGTTTGGGCTGTTCTGTTTGCACTGTTTCTGCTGCAGATAACTAGCTAGAAAATGTGCAGATAGATGAGTGGATAGATATTTAGATGAAGTTACGATAATTTTGACTCACAGGCAAAAATGTTTGCCCATGAGCACTGCAGAAAATCTCCATTTTATCAAATCATTTAGTCACATATTCAGTGTTAAAATCATGTTTTTATTTAAACAAGTGAAACAATCTGCCAATAGGATGAGATAATCCCTATTGTTTCCAATAGTAATTAACTTTTAACTAACAGAATTTTCTCGAATCAGGCTGATCTTTCCTATTCTGCCTTGTTTCAACATAATTATACTTCACACATAAGTTAAATATGTTTATATAATGCTTAAAAAAACAACAAAGTTTGTACCAAAGTGTTTTACAACAAAAGAGCCAAATTAAAACACAAGAGGGAAAAAAACATATTTTAAATATTTATACTTGTTTCTAATGCAATGAAACTGCACTGGAAACAAGTGGGATTATCTCATCCCACTGACAGATTTTTTTTTTCATTTGTGTTAAGAAAAACAATTATAAGACTTAATATGAGATGAAATGACTTGACAAGATTGCAAGTTGCAGTGTTTCACACCAAAATGATGAACAAGTCTTTGCAAATAAAATGTGAAATGGATTTTGTTTCCTTGCCATGCTAGGGCTATGCACACACATTCACAGTGAAGCAGACAGAGAATTTCTGTCTTTTACATGAGCATGTGCGCACACACACACACACACACACACACACACACACACACACACACACACACACAAAAGGAGAAATGGACCCACAGTTGAATCACATTTTTTTGTAACTCTCTCTCTCTCTCTCTGCAGGGCAGCCTCCAGCTCTGTGAGGGAGAAACATAAGAAATACTAAAGGTCTGATACCACTAAGCACATCTCGCCTCCCTACAATCAAACATCTGTTTCATCAAAAACACCAACAGCGCCTTTAATGCAGAAACAGACAAACAACCACATAAACAGATGGACGTGGAGACCGTAAGACAAATGTGGCTGACTACATAATGTTTTCCTTATCTAGAGAGCAGAGCACAGGATGCAGAACAGGGAATATGGCTTGCTGCAATCCTCCCCTTGCAAAAGCTAGAACAGCAATCACCACTCCAAAATGCCCTTCAGCACTGAAAGTTCCTGTATTTAAGGCCAATAGGTAGTAGTGCGTGTGGTTTGGTAAAGCTGGTTTGGCTGTGTTTGTGATGTGTGGTTGTGTGTGTGGTTAGTCATTATGCTGTCCTCGGGGCAGAGCAGGACTGAGCTGCTAACAATCTGATTAGCTGGCCTTCATTTGATAGCAGCAGGCAGCAGCCCAGAGACTGAGCTAAAAACAGACATCCGAACAGGAGAACAGAGGGGAGGCGGCAGGTTGTTTCAGAGGGAAAAAAAAATTTACCAGCCAGCTGTCGATATTCCTCTGCAGGGCAGGAGTCAGAGACAGAGTAGTGGCACTATTTGTCAGTATAAATAAAATAAAACCCACTGGAAAACGAAAACAATCCCACAGCATCATTTTGTTTTTCCACTTCTGTACGCAGAGAGCACAATTTCACTCCCTTTTCACATTTCATTTTCAAAAACTTTTTGGTTAACTTTCAAGCCGTTTGTTAAAATTCTTTCATCCAAAACTGCTTACAGTACCATGACAGCAGACATTTTTACCATGGGTATCGCAGTAATCCCACCTCCACCAG
Source organism: Myripristis murdjan (assembly GCF_902150065.1). NCBI lineage: Eukaryota > Metazoa > Chordata > Actinopteri > Holocentriformes > Holocentridae > Myripristis > Myripristis murdjan. The sequence goes on along the minus strand of NC_043982.1, from coordinate 34,320,291 downwards.
TGCTGAGAAGAGTTAAGCTCTCCCTCCTCACCCTTCGAGTGCTCCTAATAGGCTCCTATTTTCAAGTTGCTTTTGCTGACGTCTGCAAGCATCACAGCTGATCAGCTATTTCACTCATTCAATTGACCGCGCCTCAGCTGATTGGCCCAGCTGACTAGTCACCCAATCGCATTGATACAAGTGTTCAAAGCGGTCTTTCAAAGCTGATTTCATGCCACGCCAGACTCACAACTCTCTCCAACCAGCCTAACATCCTCCTGATAGTTTCAACAAGCTGGATCACTTTGGGGATGATTCACTATGCGGGAGAATTACTGCTCCCAGCGCTTTTCCTCAAGTTGAGAGGATTCCTTGAAGCTCCCTCAAAAAGCACAGCCTGTCCATGAAATATAACTGCATTACCATTTTCAATAAATGGTTAATTCTCTGACATGCCTCTGACTGAATTTTAGAAATCAAACTTATCTTTCTAGCTTCTTCATAAGTAAATGATGATCAATGGTATCGAACACTTTTTTGAGATTTATGAATACTCCATTGTACATTCTTTATTGTCTGTTGCAGTTGAAATATTCTCTACTAGTTCCATTAGTGCTGCTGTGGCCGACTAGACTGCAAGGTGGGGCAGATCTCTACACCAGGGGTATTATTTATCACCAGACCGCTCATGTGCGCTCAACTTGTTAGACAGCATTGTTTGCCACTATTTCTGGGCGTACAATATCGAGATGTATTTGACTGTGCTGTGAGTTTCCCATTTTTGAAAGGGGTATTTATAATGTTTAAGGCTACCAAGAAACTGCAGCAGAGTGGACAGTTTCTCCTCATTAAATCGAGCGGTGAGGTTCTGCTCTGTACAGTTATAAATGGTGGTTACCAAAATTTTACTGTGGCCTGGGTTGAAAAATATTGAACCTATTCTTTAAAGGAAAACATCACCTATAATAAATAATTTTTGCCCTCAATCTCCAATGGAAAAGTTTTTACTTGCAAGCATTCATGGTAAACTTTGCCATCTCTGATCCAAAGGGAAAAAAATAACGTGGTGGGTAATTTTACAAGTTTATGTCAGCAAAACGCTGTCAAAATTTCTTTTTAAAAAAGTCACAATCATCATGCTATATAATCCAAGTCTCCGGTATCCAGTTGTATGCACAGTATTTCCCAAACACACATATTTTGGCTCCTACTGCAAAGACCACTTCAGGAGGAGGAGGGGCTCAGTAGCTAATTGTGTTGTCAAACGCTTTTGAAATTACAAATTAAATTACTGTATTATTCAAATGTATTACTGAACAATAGCTCACCAGTCATTTGTTTGCTGTTTGCCAGAAGCTGTGTGGATTTTAACAGAAACCGCTTTTGAAAAGAGCACAAATTGAAATAGCAAAATTCAAAAATTCAAATTCAAAATCTCTCTCTCTCTGTCTCTCAGTCTCTCTGTCTCTCTTCTCTCTCACTCTCTTTCTATTGACCTGCAAAGATTAGGCAAACAGTGTACATCCTGGATTTATTCAGCCCTGATTGGAGCAGACAGACAGAGTAAGATTTAAAAAACAAAACAAAGCACACACAAAAAAAACAAGTGAACTAGACAGTGAAGAAAGTGACAGGTGACATACGGAGGCGCAGTAAGTGCAGAGAGGGATGGCAAGACAGCTGCATGGTCAAGCGAGGTAGACAGTGAATGGAGGGAGAACTGAAGCACCCAAAACAAAACAAAACAAAACAAAACAAAAAAAACGTTTTGCAAAGGTTTTGACTCATAGCAACCACAAGAGTTACAGACATAAGTGTACGTAAACAATTTAGGCTGATAAACACAGTAGTTTCCTAGACAAGCTGCAGACAGACAGACACACACACACACACACACACACACACACACACACACACACACACACACACACACACACACACAGTAATTTGTTCATGTCCCTGACACCACTGAAAGCACATTTTCGGGAATTAAACATATGTGAGTAAGGTTAAATTGAGAATGGGCTTCAGTAGTCTCCTAGCAACAGTGGCGTTGTGTTATGTTGTTGGTACGTTCTGCTGGTGTGCTGTCGTGTGTTATGCTGCCTTGTTGTACTGTTGAGCGCTGTCTTGTGTTGTGTTGTGCGCTGTGTTGTGCCGTCACGCTTGCAGAAATCTGATTAATTCAGTTTGATGGAAACAATGTGAGGAGAAAGAGACGAGACAGAGAGAAAGTTCAAATCTGATGGGTCTGTCCAGGCATCTGTCTCTGTCTCTCGTCAGTAATTGGTTTGTGTTGTTGGTGTGACTGAGTGCTTCTCTCTCTCTCTCCCTCACTCTCTCTCTCACACACACATACACACACACACACACACACACACACACACACACACACACACACACTGTTGCTGCTGCTCCTCTTTTTCACTGCCATACACCAGTTCTCCTCCTCTCATTCATACAGTCTTTCACTTCACCTTTCTCTCCTCCCTCCTCCTCCATCTCTCTGCCTTGTACTGTTTCACCTCCCTCCCTCGCTCCTCCCTCTCTCTCTCACTCTCGCTCTCTCTTACCGTTTGTACTGCAGCAGTCTCTCCTCAGCCTCTTGTCTTTCTCCCAGCAGCCTCTGCAGGTGAAGGACCTCCCTCCGGTGAGAAGCCGTCTTCCCCTCTGCTGCCTCCTGCAACGCCGCCAGTCTGGCCGACGCCTGCCTGCGGTACACCTGGACCACACACACGTTCACGTACACACACACACGCACACGCACACGCACACACACAAACACACAGACACACACACACACGCACAGAGGAATGGGATGTGGAGTGTTGCTGTGAACGTGGATTTACATGACAGGCATCACAGAGACGAGTGGAGTCAGGGAGGAAGAGTCACACACACCTGGGCAAGGTAAGGCATGACACATACACACAAGCACACACACACACACACACACACACACACACACACACACACACACACACACACACACACACACACACACACACACACACACACACACACACACACCTGTCTTCTGAAGAGGGGTCACTATGAGTGCATGAGTACTTCTTCTGGGGTGTTTGGACAGTGTGTGTGTGTGTGTGTGTGTGTGTGTGTGTGTTTGTACTGTATGCAACATGTGTGATGTACAGTAGATGACAGTACTTTTGCAGACTGGGGTATTTAAGTTGTAATAATGGATAATCAGCTGTGAAGCCACTGTCAGATGTTTGCTACTGTTAGTACAGCAGCAGTAGAAAGAGTTTAAGCACATGCATGCACACACACATGCACGCAGACACACACACACACGTGCACACGTACTTGTATGACACACGTGTCATACAAGTACAATAGATGTTTACTGATATATGCATTTTTTTATGCAATTGAATTTGGATGCTTTGGCTGAGGAACATTCGTTCATTCATAAAGCAAATTGAATTGTCTGAGAGAGGGGCACTGAGATGAACGGTTGTGATAAATCAGTGGAAGGAGACAAAAATATGAAAGACAGAGAGAGACGTACGGTAGATGGAGACAGTTTGAGAGGAAGAGCGGAACAGATTAAGTGTGTATGTGCGCCCATGAGCGTGAGTGCTGTTTTTCTGTTTGCTGCAGTTTTGTGATGAGAAGAGTCTGCTCTTTATACAGACAGACGTTGTGTGTTTTTGCCAGTTTGATTTCTTTGTGTGTGCAAAAGACTTTATAGCTCTGTCAACTCACATTTTATATTTTAGTCACCTGACTCTTATCCTGAGACATTTCCACTGATGTCAACAGTACAGTAAATTTCAGTGCCTAGACCATCAACTTAACAAACAACAGCAAAATGGTCAAAGAATCTGAGGAAACAATAGTCAGACAATGGAATAAATATTCATTTGATCCTGGGATGATCATAGACGATAGCAGTCTGTACGTCTGTATTAAATTATGGAGACATGTTGTATTCCCATGCTACATCTTCTGCTTGGAAGCCACTGGATACAGTTTGTTTTACCACAGGAGATAAATTAACACATTCACCATTATGAAACTAGTCCTGTGCCAGAGATAGTCTACATAGAGATATTCCACCAACAAAAATGTGTGAGGCCACCTTAAGGGGGCGATATAGAGCTGTAAAAGTGGGCAATCAGCAAGATGGACAGCAGTCAGTGGAACTTTTCTAGAAACTAAGCTTAAATATAACAAGATTATATTCAAATGAAATTATTCATGTATCAGATGTATTACTGCATATGAATCAGCTTATAATAGAAGAGACTGATCCCATCTCTCCATGGCCACCTTCTGAAAATTGGTTTCTCTTGGACATTATTTTTGGTTTTGATTACACATATTTATCATGGACTTATAATTACATTCCTGCGGTAGCTTTTGCAATCTTATTGTTTTCTACACAGGGCTAACTGTAAGAATTCATTGAAATACTGATTCACTGAGTAAAACGAGTAATCACGTTTATGAATAGTGAGCTAAGCAACTGTGTGAGGGCTCTGTTCTTCTTATTGTCAGCTGGAGAGCAACAACAAAGCTGCTCCTTTGCTCCGAACTGTGCTGTCAAGTTCAAGTTTAGTGATGTATACGTATCACTTAAACCAATGTAAAAGGTGACAAATTCTTCCATACTATGCCAAGCTTCTGGCTTCCCTGAAATATGCATTTATGCCAGTGACAACAAACGGCATCTGGTGTTTCTTTTATTTTGTCTATTAAACGCATTAGATGGATTGAGATCCAATCACTCAAGCCACATTCAGAGGCGGCGTGGGATGCATTTGTCAACATATGTTTTGTAGTGTGAACGCATATGTGTCCCCTGCCACAATGAAAGACAGCCTAGTCAACTGCATCGTCTCGGTAAGCAGATGTACGCACTAATTTCCATGATATCCACAGTTTTTTATATGTATTAATTCACTGATTTTATCTCCATGCCCATCGTAGTAAATGGGGGAAATCTGCCTGTAGTGAAACAGAGTGGTTTGTCAGTGCAGTCTAAAGGCTTCTCACACAATGGAATTTTACATAGTAAAACGTTCATTTAAATGCAAGCTATGTTTTTTTCAACAAAAATTAAAAATCGAGTATTTTGGAAAACAGAAGCAAGTACATCCAGTCAACTTATGGATGTAGTTGAAGCCTCATGCTGCTGTTGTAGCCTCTCTTCAGTATAGAATAAATTGCCTGACCTTTCAGTGACTCATATTTTCATAGTTCTGTATGCTTGTATGTAACAGGTTGAGCCATGAAAAGTGTTCCCATTTTATATGGATCACGAAGCCTCTGGGAATGCTGCCAGCACCTTGTTACTTTTTCCGGTAAAGGTAACAAGGAGGTAAAGAAAAATAAATAGATGCATAAATAAATGAGCAAAACCTGTATGTCACCCAAACAGCAAGGACACCAAAATATCAGAGCCTCACAGTAATTTGGCTGCTCCAGCTGATGGATCAGTCCTTTCTCCTCTTTTAGATTTTGGATATCACAGAATCACCCTGCAAGGACATGTGCAGTAAACATACCTGTGCCAAAGAGCTGAAGCTCGGGCCAAAATGAATGAGAGGTGATGTCCTCAGTGTAATACAATACGATAATTCGTTACTGTCCATAGTACAGCACAAGTACGCAGCTAATGTAGTAATTTAAAATGTAGATATACTTCTGTTACTTCATGTAAATTCAATAACAGGCAATGTCACATGCACACATTGTTAACAGGAAAAGCAATACTGAAAAAAATCTTTATACAGATTATTATTATTTTTTATTTCATTTATGTAGTTATTTATTTTTGCAGCTTTATTTGATAGTGACAGCAGCAAGAGAGACAGCAAAGGCAGGGGAGATAGAGAGGATTTGACACCAAGCCACTGCAGTAAAGGACTTAGCACTGATATGTGGTGAAGGTGGAGTACTGGTGTGCCCCAGTATTGAAAAGTTTGAAACAAAATTTGAAGGGATAGAACAAGCTTTCCTATTAGAATCAACATCCCAGGATGTCGGAGTGGAGGACATTTTTATGTGTACAGTTGTGCCTATTCAAGCTCTGTGGTTTCAATACTGAGCCAAGGAGACGTTAAAAACATCTTTTTTTTTTTTTTTAAAAATTGCAGAATGAATTTCTGACTTAAACATGTCAAAACACTGTTAAGATCACATAGGCCTACATTTCAAATATGGTGCTCAAACAAATGTATTTTGTTCTAATGTCGTTTTATTTGTGGAAGAAAAAAGATGTCCAAACTCATCCAGTTTGAGTGCCAGGTTCTGTCTGTTTTTACAGAGCTGATGACACAAGTAGCTAGAGAGTAAACCATGTCACTTCCTCCCAATCCCTGCCAGCACTTCAAGCTCAGCCTTTAACCCCTTGATATCACCCTCAGTGGCTCAACCCATTGGACTTCCAAGTGATTACATGCCATGTACGACCCTGGGAACTGCAGTCCCTACCTCCTTAGCTGGAAACCCATTTCTGCTGCGGTGATTCCTCACATCTGCTTAATCAGATAATTGCCATAAAACAGCTCTTGGAAGAGCTGAAGTTAAAATATTAGAGGCTCATTACAGGCAAGAAGGGAAAAACAATCCAATCTGCTTTCAGGTCAAATCTAACCTGCTATTTTGACAAATTTCCACAATGACAAACCACTGCAATATGACCTTGCATGATGCAACGGAGACACAGTGATACAAGTTGAATAGATGTGATAGGGTCTCTTGCAGCCTTTATGATACTTGCACAGGCTGCATTGTCTGGTAGTTTGGACAGTAAGGTTTGTATCATAATTAACACTACACAAAGGCATTTGGGTACAGGGTGCTGTTTTTGGTGGAGCACATTGCAAGGCTTTGCTTGGGCTGGGTGATATATCAGTATTTTATCAATATCATGATAAGAGACTAGATATCATTTGGGATTTTGGATATTGGAATATCATGATTTTATATAAGTATTGTCTTTTTCTGATTTTAAAGGCTGCATTATAGTTGGGCTGCATTTTTTGCCTCTGCCTGCTTGGTCATCATATCCAGATTACTATTGACCTCTACCTTATAAAAGCATCAACAGTCATCCCTATAATATCATCACAATATCAACATTAAGGTATACAGTCAAAGATATAATGATACTTGATTTTGTTAATATTATTCAACCCTAAGCTTTACAGCAGCAAAGTAGCATTTTGGTGATATTTTGGTGATTTGCTGTATTTGGCTGTGCCCAAGGGGGTGCAGAGATGCAGTAGAGTGTGTCTCAGGAACAATAACATGTAAGAATGGGTGGCAAAAAGCGCAGTCTGTTCTTAAATAGTTTGGTGGCTTTAGTGGGTGATGCATGCATTAACAGCTGTTGAAGACTGACACTTTCAAACAATACCTACAAAGGAAAAAGAATCACCTTTCCTTTTAATTTCCTCAATGCATCATCAGATCAACATTTCAGCCTCTGAATGACAGCTGCTAAAGACTGCATTCCTCAGTTAATTCAACGTCTGCGTTTCTGTGCAGCTGCACTGTTGGTTGTTTATGTGCAAGACAGATATTTATTCATTTTTTCTATTCTGCTATATTGAGGAAATGACTAATGTTATGATGAGTATTACTGTGCCCTGGCTGAGTATGAAACAAGCTGGTAAATGCTCATTTACATGTTTGTGTGCACACTCACACCATGTGTGCACAACCACACATGCACACATGCATGCACACACACACACACACACACACACACACACACACACACACACAGACACACACACACACAAAGTTGCAGGCTTGGCATGAGGCCAGAGGGGAGTGGAACTGATCCATCCACCCACGCTCCCTGAAGACACACACACACACACTCAGTGGGGATCCAACAGTGAGGAATTTTTCCCACCAGTTAATGAACTCGTGACAACACAGGTGTTACTGATTACACTGGACATTTTGCAGGAAAAGATATTCATTGGCTAAATACCTGTACAGCGCTACTTTGATCTTTCACTTTAGATCTTTAGAGCTTCCCGTTACTTTCCGAACAGCATGAATGCTCAGAAACGAGTCTCGAACTTATTACTCAAAGGTCTGCATCTGATTTTTATTCAAGGTCAAAGGTCCAGAATGATTAATGATAACAAAATAATATTTAATCAACTCACTTCTGACTTGCGCTAGTTTCTGTCCTCTCCTCTGGGCTGGGGCTCAGCCCTTCAACACACACAGACACTTTCAGTTTATAATTGTAGCATCCATCGTACAGCAAATAAGTAGGTGCTGATACGCCAATATGAATTAAATTGGTTTTATTTCTATAAAAAAATGAAAGAAAAATGCCGGTGGGGGCAATGGCAGGTAATATAATTGTTACTACTGCGGCAAACCTGTGGTTTTGTGACAGATAGAGTGAGTGAGAGAGAGAGAGAGAGAGAGAGAGAGACTAACAGCAGGATAGTGTTAATACAAGAGTGATATTGTACAGATGAGCAAAATGTCTGTAAATCAACAGGAAATTTAGAGATTCCTCATTATCCCCAGAGGCTAGTGCAGCCCAACAAACTGCCAGAAAATAAAAACTCAACAATACTGTTTTGGAAAATGTCATGTGGCTCTAGCAGTGTCACTGAGGAACAAAACAGAAACCAATTATCTTTCAATGCAGCTGTGAACTTTATTTAGCTGTCAATTCCTGAGCATCTTCCATATGTTTCACATTAAAAAGCAGCATCTAAACTATATTTACGCAATAAAATATTTATAAGTTTTATTCGTCATTATAATGTAATCTGATGCTCTAAACCTTTAATCACAATTTGAGTCACCAATTTTTAGTTTAAAGCATCAATCACTTAGTAGCAGAGATCTACCTGCAAGTTGGATTTTCTGTTACGTATAGTGAACTTTGTTGAAACTCCTGGGATTTCATGTATAAAACCATTTTTTAGAGGTTATGTGCATACATGCGCACAGGCATGATGTTCCTCACTCATAAATCCCAGCAATCTCGTAGTGGTATATGTGTGCAATCCTCATATTCTGACCCATTAACCTCATTAATTAACCACAGATGGTTCATAAAATACCATCATGAGTACTGACATGCATGTAAATGTGCCTGTCACTCCAGTTTCTGTGCGAGAAATTTCAGTACAAGATGGAAAAGAGAAATTTCCCCTGTGGCCTGAGCTCGGGTATCACCAACCAAAACCACTTTGTTCAGACCTAATAACTGCTGTCAGCTAAGTGAGCCCAACCCTTTACAAAACTAGAAATATAAAATGTTTTTAAAAATGCCCTGATAAAAAAGTTGATACTAAGATGTTCATTGTTGCACATCAGCACAGCACTCTGCATTTGACAAACCTGTCACCTCGATAATCAAGGAAGCCCTAATGAGTGGAAGACAAAGAGCATGACACTGACACTGCACTGGAGGAAGGTGACACTGCTGCAGGTGGCAGGTATACTCAGTAAGACTCTTGTTTTTAAAAAGAATGAACATAAATATACATTTGACATATCATAAAGATTTGATATGACACAAAAAAATGAACAACTGACTTGCAACATTTTATATTCTAATTTTTCTATTTAGTTGCTACCTTCCTATTTATACTCTCTTTATAAATCATTATCCAAATTTCCAATTGATGATCAGATAGATAGATAGATAGATAGATACTTTATTCATCCCGAAGGAAATTCGCATCATTACAGATTTGTTTTACTTTTTCTTTTTCTTATAAACATTTTGGTCTTTTATCGAATTCTCTTTTCCAGAGACAAACAACAGTAGAATAAGCTTCAGTTCCGATATCACCCACATTATAAGCACCAAATAGTAAGTCAGAGTATGGGGGTCAGAGTGGAGGCTAAAAGTCACAGCCTTACTGCCCTGATAATATTCCTGTGGGCATATAATGATCATATCAAAAGTGCTGGAAAAAGAAACAAAATAACAGCTAAAGAGAGAGATTGAGGGAATGTACAGTTCATTCAGTGGGAAGAGGATGAGGTGAGGGAAGAAAGAGGTTTTCCATTTCCTGCTGAAGATGGTTTCTAAGGAGCCAGTTCTGTTGATGCTGCTGTGCTATAGCACTACACAGACCTTAAATAACACCACTGAGCCATTCACAGTAGCAATTCTCTCTCCAGTCTGTAAATTCCCCATTCTACACAGTAATGAATGGAATTGGTGTTTTTTTTTGGCAGAGAGCTGTCATCTTGGAAGGAAAATGTCTCTCAGGCTGAACCGCTATCAGCCCCAAGGGAGGCAGCAGGGCACCAGCATCAGGCCAGCTGAAGCAGTGACATTCAGACCTCACACTGCGTTGAGCTAAGCAGCGGCAAACCAATAAACCCAGCTCCAGCCCAGAGGCTGGCTGACCTTCTCCACACAATAACAGCAAAAACATTAAAACTCTGAACAGCCAAGCAGAACACTGTTGCAGCATAATAGGTGTTTTAAAGGCTTTAAATGTAATTTTTTAATTATTTATTTCTCCAGGGAATGTTGACTGAACACCATACATGCAGCGGTGCAAAGTATAAATGAAGCAAAACCACCCACAAACCATCTTAGGCTGACTTTACACAACACAACCTTTATGCAGTCTATATGGGAAGAGCACTAAAACTGGGCTAAACAGTAAAATGAACAGTGGTCAATGAGATTTTTGGGATAATTTTTTACTGTGAACTGATGAAAATGACAAGACAGTGGTTAAGAGGATATACATTTCTATGTGCTTTGATCAATGCAATCTGTAACCATCTGAAAAAAAAAGCCTTTTTTTTTTTTTTTTTTTCTCTCTCTCTTCTGGCTATGCAACCAGTCAACAGTGGGTTCACACTAGTGGAAATTTTGCAACCATCAATTTCACATCAGCTTATAATTATGTTTTCATTATAAACACAGGACTGTGCTACAATAACACTAATAGTCCAGTTAGTTGTTAATATTTGGAATCAAATGTGGCAATCATTTATACCACTTAGTGACATTGACTGCCATATAGTCTACTGTGTTTCGCAAGTGCCCAACACTGCCCCTGTTGTCCAAAAGGCAGTACTGCAATCTTTTTTCTGTCTCATGGTAGCTATATTAGCTGTCCTTCAATTACACAGGAGACACACACACACTTGAGCCCACATTCAGTCTCACTGATGAAACACATATATACAGATACTAAATGCAAACACATTATACACACAGCAACACACACACACACACACACACACACACACACACACACACACAGACACGCACGCACACACACATCTGAAGAGAAGCTGTGGCTTCCATCCTTTACAGCCATAAAATGCAATTTCCCACTATCCGTAGCTGAGATTGGCTGAATTATCTCCTTTATAGCAAAATTTATTTTAACACTCACTGGGAGCTGTTTCCATATTACTGGACATTTGAGTCAATGAGTGAATGATGAATGCTGAGGATACTGCCTTGGTAGTACTGGTGCAGATATATTGTCACTAATAAACAGGCACAAATATGGATTTTTCTGACTATTTTGAAGCTACAGCAGTTTTGACCCTTGACTGGTTGTTGTTTGTAATCTTGGTCAGCTAGGAAATTAAGCTTATTCTGCTGCTGACGTCATTGAAAATTGCCATGGATAACAGAATCTGATAAATTACTAAAGTGTATAATGTAAAAAGTAGAGGTGTATTCTGCTCTTTCAAAGAACACTGCTGTTACTGTTGTAACAAGAAAATCTGCTCTGCTTAAAGGAAGCAGTTAGAGAGAGTATTTCTGTCTGACAATGCCTCCTTATTTTCTCCACTCTCAGCGCTCTCATTACATTATTCAATCATCAGGCATATAGATCGTGCGCCAGGTGTGTCATAATGTATGTGGCGATAATTGAAATTATATTGAAATTATATTGATCAAAACACACACAAAACAACATCGACAAGGCGAAAGCACTGCAAACCAAAGACGTACATGGCTTGCAAAACCAGGAGTAAGATTTTGTTTTTAAAGGCGGTACATGAAATAGAATGCACCATAATGACTTTGCATTTCAGTTTAGTCAACACATGCACATTTATTCAGAATATGGTGGGATAAAATATTGCTTATTTAAGTGTGCCATTTGGTGCCACACATCAAATTATGCGGAGCTACTCATAAGTATTGATTATTAAACATTAAACAAGAAAGTGAACACTCAAAAAAATGGATATAACAGAAACTGCATCAATTTTACTTAGTACCAATTAGTGTAATTACACTTAAATGTCTGATGAATATGTGAGTCTATTTTTTTAGATTTAGCATTTATTCTAAATCTATGTGGATAACATTATAAATCCCAAGTTGCACTTCCATTTGTATTAACTGTTGCAGAAACTGACACTTACACTGAGCTTTTTGTACAGGCTAAAATCATGTTTCTACTGCATGCAAACAACTGGTACTGGGCCTTTTCCTGACTTAGCCTGACTATTGTGATATTGTGTGTCAGTTCACCCCCTCGTCTTCTTAAGCTAAGCTTGATCCTTTATATCATGCTGCCTTAGGATATATTACAAATTCAGCGCTCAGAACGCATCATCGCACTCTGTACAGCTTAGTTGGTCGGTCTTCTCTCAACATTTTAACATTCACAGAATAGAGCACTGGAGTATCTTCATCCGCAAAGCCCTTCTTGGAAAGTGACCAGAATACATTGCTATAGCTCTGGTGTCTCTCCTCATGGCAGACAAGGGAAAATGATCTCTCACCAGCAGCAGAACCATCATCCTCTGTGTCGATAGGATAATTTAGAGCAGCATCACTGAGCAGATATTCTGACAGCACAGGTCAAAGCTATCATTACCAGCATACTCCACACAGAAGAGGAGGAGAGGAGGGGAATATGGGCAAACACTTCTTCCCATGAACAAAGAGACATTTTTGTGATAACACACAAGTGTCACACATGCCAGTGTAGCCTGCAAAAAGCTCAGGTGGTGGGGCTAAACTATCTACATTAGGGTCTTGACTGTGAGACTGTTGTTGTTTGTGGTTTGCCTGTTGTTGCATCTCTGCCAGTCAAAATAGTTATATACTTGCACTCAGCCAATAACACATTTGACTTCATGTTGTACAGCAAACTCAAGTCTAAAACACAGCAGTCAGTTCTGCTTACCGATAGCATTTTAAAGTTGTGAACACAATATGATTTAAGTGAAGAAAGTGGCTCATTACCAACACCAAGGAGGTCAAATCTGTGGTAGGGGATCATGTGATCGCCCCTCTCTGTCCATCAGCAGGATAACTAAAACAATTACAGGATGAATTCACACAAAATTTGGTGGGAGCGCTGTTCATGGATCAGCAAAGAAATGTTTACCTTTTTGGGTAGTCAAGGGGTGTAGCAGTGGGTGGGGCTTAGTACAGACAGGGTCTTAACTCTCAGCTTTGACATTGGTGAAAGCCTGTGCTCCGCCAAGCGCATTCGTGTTTTGTACGTGTGTGTGTGTGTGTGTGTGTGTGTCTGTATGGTTTATCTCAAATGAATACCTGACTGCGTCACACCTGACTGCAGGTATTTCGCTGCTGGTGACATCAGAATTCATAACGTTAGAGTCCCCACTGAGTTACAAAGGAGCACTTAGTTGAAAGCTGAGGCGAACAGTGTTTTCCAGTGGGAAACTTCTATCTGCTGTCTTGAAAGCAACAAAACAGACAGGGCTGAGACTTACTGGTCCTGCCAGGATCCTTGCTGAGACTGAATGCTGTGCTGCTGTGATTGAATGGGAGCAGCTCCAGCAGAACTGCTATAGTTCAGTGTTGAACAGACTTCTTAAGCAGTGATGATACAGCTTTGACTTTTATCTTGGTGATCAAAGTTCTCCTTGTCACAATGTGACAAAACTTGCTGATCAAAGCACTTTTCTCTATTAAGATACTGACCTGTTACTACAAGTGGTGTAGAGTGATACATCATTAACTCCTATAGAGGATTCTTATTTCTTTTGCCCCCCTCCACTGGGAGATCAGTGTTGGCTGAAAAACAGTAAGCAGTGTTGTCCAAAGAGAGGGTAATGGCCCAGATTTGGGTCACTTCAAGACAAAAACTGGGACCCTAAATTACACTAGAGAGTGAGAGAGAGTCTGTTCTTCAACCTATCTCTACATGAAAATGTTCCTGTTTTAGAAAATGACAGGGGCTTTTTTTAACTCTCCACTGCCCTCATTTTCAGCCCCTCCAACATCATCTGCTCTCTGACTCTCTCTGCTCTACTCTGCACTTCTCCACCATCTTCTAAATGCCAAATGTCACCTTATGTCCTCACTCCTCTCCTGTGTTGCTGCTCCACAGCGAAACATTGCGACTCTTGTTCATATTAATGATGCACCTTCCAGCCTGAACAAGAACATGTTCACTAGAGACCTTCCAACAACTCAGGCAACCTGTTGGCCCTTCAGTCAGCCAGTCACTCAGTCAGTCAAGCAGCCAGGTTGCCCGTTCTACCCACAGAAACCAGTCACATGGATCGTCTGGCTGCATCACGCACACAACGTCTCTGTGTACACATAGACATACCAACACACACATAATCAAAACCTGATTATCAAAATGTTCTGCTTTCCAAGGACTGGCAGCATGCTGAGAAATCCACATATTCACTGAGCGGGGTAAATAAGCCTTACAAGCAAACACAACTTACTATCACACACAGCCAGAGACAGACACTGCAGCACAGCACCGGCTTGAGAAACAAAGGGACTAGAGCGACAGTAATTGCAGAGATACTCTACGCTGCTATTTAAGACAAAATGAGACAATAGCCCAATACCACACCAAACTCTCTACCCACTTGTCCATCTGAAGACTCAATGTATTCGTTCCCCTCTTTACGTCGTGACCATCTTTCTATACCCAGCGACCATCTGATGCTCTCTTAGCTAGTAACCTCTCAGTACGGTAACCTAGCAACAGCATCCAGAAGGGCAAAGCAGACTGTTGTTTAGCTGGAAACAGTTCAGTGCTGTTTGGATGTTGTACCAATCATCACCACTGAATTCTTTAACAAACACTCAGTGACTACTGTGGGCCATTCATGCTAGGAGACTCTTTCACCAGGTGTTGATTGTTAATTTGAGTTTGGCCCAGTACATTCATTGTTTACAATGTCAGATGGTATTGCCACAGACAAAGTATACTACACTGACTAAAGCTTTTATGTGTACAGTCTAGTGTGGATTTCTAGTGAATGTATTCCTAAAGGAATGATCATTTTTTAAAGTACAATGAAGTTTATTTGCCACTAAGCTGACTGCTACAGCACTTTCAGGTGTTGTCGATAATCACTGGTTTGAAACATCTTATTCCTTATATGAGACTGACAGATTGTGCTGCTTGGGCTAGGGATACAATTGTATCTGAATCACTCATCACAACCCTTCTTCAAAGAGCAGTTATTGGCATCACCACAGACTGAGATGTAACTGTATTTTTGTGCAGTTACACTAGGGTCAAGACTAAGATAGGTTGGCTTAAAAAGGGGGGATGTCAATGGGGCATTACTATGCTTCTCTATTCTCATTATAAGCATGGGTTTCCCAAAATGCATTGCAGCATTAACAATGTTTTTCACTTGTTTTTCAAGTTATTCATTCATTTCACAAGAATTTCCTGATCCCCCATTACACAAGTAGTACCTTCAGTCTTTTTCATCCTTCAGTCAGTTGTTTTTTCCCGTTTTGTTTTTTTTTCTTTTCATCTATACCATTGTCCATCTCCAGTTTACCAAATCAGTCACTAATTCACTAAATCCACCACAGTCATTGATAATGATTTCCTATTTTTTGGTGCTATTTTACTAAAACCATCACTAATTCACTAAATCCATTAACTGACAAATTTGCAAAGATAAAACCTAAAAGAAAACCTGAGAGTCTGAAGGGTTTGAGGGATGTTGACTTTGGTGTAACATTGAAACTTTTATGACTTTATATGAAGTGGCAAATAAATTACCCAAATTTCAGTAAAGCACATATACTATCGCTATACTGTGTGTTTACTACTGTCTTCCTTTGGTGTGTATCTTTGCATCCAGCTAAATAGATAATAGATGACAAAAAAAAAAAAAAGTGTTAAGCGATTGCCTGCCTCAGTTCCACTACAAAACCAAAACAAGTACAAGTGATTTGGCTTCATCTTCTCTATATTACCGCTGATGAGAAATAACCACTTATTATATCAACCCCTGCCCCCCATATTTCTCTAGCACCAGATATGAACACAACTATTGAGAGCACACAGAGAAAGGCCCATGAATGGCTGTTTGGTCAGAGCAGGGGCCTCTAAAATGGCCCAATATATCAGCAAGAAAAAAAGGTTCTGCTGTGACACAACGTTAAGAAAAATCACCTCCTGATATGAGAAGTAGAACTAGTTTTGTTAAGAGTGTACCTCCAGAGGTTGGTAAAGGCACACAGAGACAGAGACAGATAGGACAGTGCATGGAGATCCATCAGAGAGCAGCTCTACCTAGAAAAAGTTTGATAGGGTACCTCACTGTAGTACTGACAGAGGAAATCACTGCTGTTAGGGGTAAAACACACTCATCCTATTTCCTAGCAGTGAGGTGACAATTATGTTTCATTGATTTATTTGTTTTTGTCTTTATTAAACCAGGCAGGGCGGGCACTAATGCTTATCTATCTGGAATCACACTGCTGTTTCTCACTGGGGTAGTCAATGCCGGAATCATTAGCTTGTTCGGAGAAGTCCCATGTTGTGCAGTGCTGGTGTTCAGTAGCCACCCAACCTTGATCTGAATAGCAGTAGAGGCTTTTGAAGGTAAGGTGATGCTGTAGTTAAACCAACGGTTATGGTACATGTGACTTTATATTGCATAACACCAACCCCCTGCCCTTTTATATATTTAACAATCTTAGGGGGAAACTGGGCAATTCTGCTGCTGGGTTTCATCTAGCAAGAGTTGATTCTTTCTGGCATGCTCCAGAGGGCTTTTAAACTCAACACACTGAAGGCTGAAATATTTAACAGTCAGCAAGTCACTTAGAGTCATGCTGGCCACGTGCCACTGCAACACCCACCCCTTCACAATCTATATTTCATGGTCATGAATGAATGAATGAATGAATGGCTTTTCTTTATAAATTATCAGCTTGAGAAGAGCAGACTTGTTGAAAAGCAAGTATAGAGGCAAAGGAAGAAGTAACAACAGGTCAATAAGAGGTTGAAGGCTCAAAGCAGCTCTGCTCAAAACTCTGTAGCTCTTGGTAAAACTCAGTGCATTTCTCGTGTTATTTTTCATTTACTGTTATGGAATTAAGGTTACATTGACTGTTGTGAGGATCAAACCTATAAAAGTTTAGCTGGCTGCCCATATCAGGAACAACCACACACAACAACACATCTATGGCACATAACCACAGCTAATGTTAGGCGACTGAGAAACAAATCAGATTTAGAGGAAACAGCTACTCCAAACTACAGAGGTACAAAAGCAGCATCAGGAGTGGCTACATGGGAGAGTGTTTCAGTGTCCGACTGCAGATTTTCCTAGCGGGAATTTACACCGACAACACTCCAATTACAAACCTGCAGCTCTGGAGCCTTGCCCTCCTGTGTGATCACACTCATTTCACGTGTCTCAGTGACACTCAGAAATCCACTTGGTATATGCCTTATTGTAGAAAAGAGTTGCAGGCCTCATCTCGGTCACTGAACTGCCAGGGGAACCACATTGGCTCACATATGCTTTGAGATTACACTTCAGCATGAAGAAAACAAAAACATTATTCATTAATGATTCATTTTAGGAGGCACACAGTGGCTGAATGCTGAATGTTTGTGGAGTGATATATGCAGTTTACTGTTTATATGTAATGTGATACATGTAGCCAACTGTTGGTTGAATGTCTTGCTGTGTCCCTTTGCACCGCATGAATGGTCTTGATGCCCTTATGCCATGCATGCCTGTACTGTGTACTTAGTTGTCTAATACAATGTTTCTGTACTGAAACACGTCTTTGTCATCTTTAAGGAATCTAAACACTCTTATTTTTGATTACAAAATGGCTGTCTTAAACACTTGACCCTTGACTTGGCCAATAAAGGCATTCTGTGGTCTGATATTTCATAACAATGATCGCCATTATGAATAGCTGATTGTTGCTATGAACAGTCCCACCAGTTTATCATTAATCAAGTGGCATAACAACGACCCCTGTTGGAGCTGAGATGTCACAACAATATGGAAATCAAATCACAAGATAATGTATGAACAGCACATCCAAAAACATATTCTTACTACATGAATGTACAGCAGATTATAATATAATAATCTGGAGTAGACTATAATGTGTAGTAGGCTGATGGAGCTGAAATGTTATTAATTTATCCAACTATGGAGGCAAACATAATATGGACTGTTTGTTTTGGCAGAGACTTAAAATTTGGCCTCCTTTCATAATAAAAAGGATAATGTACAGCCCTCTCGTCATTATTGTGAAAATAAATCATTACTGGGTGATCATGGGCAATACAAGACCTGATCACCCTGTCAGCTGTCTTTTGGCGATAATGCCCAGTGTTTGGTTTTACATTTGGCTATTGCCTGATTAAACAGCATACTAGCGTTTGTTTTTTTTTTTTTTTTTTTTGTTTTTTTTTTTTAAATCCATGATCTCCAACAGACCACTAGTTTGGTAAATACTATGTGGAGCTGAATGTAAGTCCAGCTTGCTGAACTTATCAAAGGGCCGTATAACAAAAAGCAACAACAATAAATTAGCTGTACCTTAACTCTTTTCCAGGTATTTTAAGGATGTGCAGACGACAGTTACGCACCATGGAGATCTATCAGGTTCATTAACCTCATACACATTCACCAAGCGTTTGGTGTTTGATTGATAAGTGTTTGCAGCTATTTGACCTTAAGGATGACTGACAGTTTCATGCTGTTTCTCCACGGAGGAAATTGATCACTGGAGTCTTCCTGCTTTGGCCCTGCGGGGCTTTGGTAGCTGTCAGCTTGTGTCCTATCAACAGTGTACCAGCCATGCTGGCAATTTTATGGCTTACTTACTGGGCTGCTGCCAGACTGGTATCTTTCTTCTTTCTTTCTGCACTGGTTTCTATATAGTATACAGGCCCTCTGTGGACCTAATGAATAAATGTGAGAATATGAAGTGTGAATATGAATGTGTTTATTTATGCATTTGTTGCCTTTCTTAATATTTTCATATTTTTTATTTATTTTCCAGCTGCATACATTTTCATATTTTTGGTATAATCTGTTTGTTCATTCATTGTTTCTTTGTCTCAGTATTATTAGTGTTACTTTGCTTAACTGCATTCATGCTGTAATTCATATTTATTTTCATACTTTTCATGTATAAATTGTATCTATACTTAACAGATTGCATTAATTGTGGTAATTGTTGTTTACATCATGTTTAACACCCACATTTGCACAGTTTCCCCAAGGAGATCATTAACGCTTGCTCTAATGTAATCTAACATAACAAAATGCAATCCAGTCCAAAGCCCATCATGCTTTCAGTCTGCTGGCAACCACACCACCATGCTACTGTCCTGGGAAGCTGTTTTGACAGAGCTGCGTATTAGTTATAGACTGCAGCAATAGATGAGACAACACAAGTGCATGACTGGCTGGTTATGGAGACACACACAAACTCACAAACACAATCTCCTCATAAAACTACTTTCCCTTCTATCTGGAACTGTCCATCTGCCCAACCAAAGAGGGTTAACTCTAAAAAATCCCTCTATCGCTTTCCTTTCTATTTTTTACCACTTCTTTTCATCCATGATCATTCTAGGATCACAGGAATATTTCATCCAGTACTGTGACCTTTGCGCTCTTCACTATTGGTAGTGTATAATGTGGTTTATCCAAAGGGGCGATGCCCTCAATATAGCACAATAACAGAGTTAGTTGCCACAGTAGTAGACCTCAAGTATGACATCAGCTATAGTGTGCACATGATGCTTTTACTTTATATAGATTCAATACCAAGCAATGTCACATACTGTGTATTGTCAATAGGAAAAGCAAACACTGGCTATTTAAACCAAATGCTACATTTAACTTAATTTTACACCCTTCTCAGACATGACAGACAACAATTTTGCACAAAAGCATTTACTAATTACTAGTTTGGTTTTGGTGGCCTTATAAATACCATACCTCATCAGACTGCACCCACAAGATGCTAAAAACATTTTTTTTAGAAAAGATTTACAAAAGGAAAGTCTCAGTTTAGTCAGTCTGTCTGCCCTGTGATGGACCGGCCCCTGCCTTCCACCCAATGAGCGCTGGGATTGGTAAACTCATGAAAACATAGCTAATACCATATAGATTTCCAGTATTTTTGAACAAATAAATCTAATGTACTTTTATTGATAGAAGAAATAATACATTCAGCCCCATTCACTTTGAGCTCTGAGCGCTGCCTAATTTTCAAGAGCTGATGACAGAAGTCGCTAGCCGTCTCACTTAATTCCCGTCTCTGGCTTATCTGAAGCTCATTCTACTGTTGATCTTAATGGGAGTGTCTCTGGTCGAAACCTTCAGTGGAATGCTTAAAAATTTATTGCCAATTAAAACAAAGAAGGGGGAGACAGAGACATAGAAAGAGAAGCATATACTGATTATTTTGCTAACTTGCAAGTTTGTGTGTGTATGCAGACAAATATTAGATGAAGACTGTTTTTTTGTAAAAGAGAGAAAAAAGGAGAATGTGAGAGCAAGAGAAAAGAGAAAGATGGGTGAGTTTAAACTGCTTTCAAAACAGCTGCAGAGGTTAATCTGACATTAAGTAATTGATGAGAAAACAGTAAATGAGTGCAGATGGTTTACCTTCTGTCTCTACAGAGTTTGCAGACGCCCATGTATGTCCTTATTTTGTCTCCTTCTTCTGTAATTTTCACCATTCATGTTCATATCTAGTTTTGAACTCATTACTCACAAAAGTCATGAATGACTTAGACAGTAATTTGAAAGTAATTTGTTATGCTATTGTGTACACACAAGCTCCAAACTTTGTGATTGTGTCTCTTCTTCCCTCTTAAAATTAGGAGAAGTATGTTCCCTTTACTGTGAAGGACAAGGACAACAAACACCGATGATGTCCAATTTTCTTGTAATCCTTTTAAAGTATAAAATCAAGTGGGAATTCTTCAGCCCAGACATTTCTCATTAAAGTCTTTGGCATTCTGAGGCAGGCTCTCCAGTGGTGGAAAGAGTACTACTAATTGCTAGTCAAGTAGAAGTACTGTTACTTTGTTGATATTTTACTTCAGTATAAGTAGAAGTACTGCTGTAAAAATCTTCTCAACATAGTTTAAAAAGTACTGATTACTTTGTCAAAACAGTAACTGTGTTAGGTGAGAAATTCAAACTACATTCTTTTAAGGGTGCATTGCGCAGAATGCCACGGGCTCACTGAAGTGAGGACCATGTAGACTCAACTGAGAAATGTGGAGTAAGCATGTAACATGATGGTTGAGTCTACCTGATTCTCATCTTCAGACCAACTCACTGATATTTTTACCTTTTCCTTTTTTTAATTGGAAATCTGGAAATGACAAAAATTAAAAGCAACAAAGTAGAATCAGATTGAAGATGAAGATGCTCAGTTTCTACCACAGATTGAGCTTTGCATTATAGCTGCAGAATTGTTGGTTTGTTTGTTTTTTCTCAACCTTACATATTTCACGTGCCTTCTTGCAAACCCCAGGCCACTGTCTTGCGCCTTTTTTTCCCCCAAAATGGCTTCATTTTGACCTTTCTGCACTATAGCCAAACTCTGTGAGGCATTGCACGACTTCAGTGAAATACTAATATTTTCAAGCCTTGGAACTGCTAAAGATAGATCTTGCAAGCTTGTTTGCTCTGTGATTGGTGCTTTATTTTGCAGTGCATCAGTATTCAGTTGAAATGCTGTGAATGAAAACAGCATCTGACTGTGGTTTGTCTGAAAATAGAGAAAAGGTCAACTTTTCCTCAGGGAGAGTTCAGTTCCCAGAGGGCAGCTCTGGTTCTGGCCTCTCTGCTGGAAACAGTTTAATTTATAGCTAGAGGCTAAAACCTACAGTCTTAACTAACTACAAGAATATTTGTTACATTGGGTGCCATGGCCTTCAATTAGGAACTATAAAATCTTGGAAGGTCATTTCTTTTGCTCATTCACTCCCATGTAGTACTGAAATTCTATAACAAGTTTCAAGGACCCAGGGGTAACGAAACTCACTCAGTATGTACATGACCATGGAAACTTTACATTACAATGAGGAAAAACAACAACAAAATAAATCTGTCATGTTTCTTTCCCACAAAATCCAACAGATGTGAGTCATAACACCACCTATTACTGGCACAGCCGGGCAGGTGCAGGCTGGTTTCATACTGAGAAAGACTGATTCATGCCATAGGTAACGGTCACAGGTTCAAGCGCACAGCAGGCAGTGTGTCAACAGCCACGTGTCTTGCTGAACTGATCTTGAGCAAGTCACTACCACTACTACTCACTTATTGTAAGTCACTGTAAAATAGAATCAACTGTGGGAGTGTGAACTCATGCCATCCTATAGCTATGCTGTTACACATTTAAAGTGAGCCAGCAGGGAAAGTCCAGCAATGATCCTCTCAAACCACCTTATTTCCTGCCACTCACCTGCGAGTCTGCATGCTAGCTAGTTTAGGCTGACAACTTGAGTCACTCTGCAATCACATCTTACATTGCTCAAGAAATTAACAGTGAAACACTCCTTCCCAATAAGGCAGTTTATTTAAACCAGCAAAGAGAACATGTGCACTCTGTGCTGCTGCTTGCTCCTCAGCTGCTGCATTTTTCATTCCTACCTCCACAGCAGCATCCACCTGTAGGCCCCAGTTATAGGTCCCTCAAAGGGGTGGTGGGGGCTTTTCTATCGTCAGTCCCTGCTTCTCTTGGATCAGTTGCATGTTCACAGGAGGTTATAAAATCAGAGCCTAGACAAAGAAATGATAACTATGTACATACAATTCATTGTATCAAAAAATAGTTTACATAGGTTTTCTGGCCGAATTGCTAAAAACCACTATTATGCCCAATGACTAGTCAATAAACTGTCTAAAATCTAAAATCTGTCTTTCCTCTTCAGAACATGAGTCAAAGATGAGCTGCCATCAGGCTGAGCTGGAGGAGAAGGTCAGTCTTCCAGCAGAGGAGTTGGAGTGCAAGATCTGCTACCAGCGCTACAATGCCCACAACCGTAAGCCCAAGATCCTGGACTGCCTGCACCGGGTCTGTGCTCGTTGCCTCAACAAGATCTTGGACGTGGCCGATGCCGCTAGCTGCATTTCCTGCCCCTTCTGCCGCCACCAGACCGAAGTCACAGAGTACGAGGTGTCCGGCCTACCCAACGATGCCAACATCATGTCCCTGCTGGCAACGCGGGACAAGTCCTGGAGCTCTGACCACAGCAGGGAGGTCGTCCTGACTCCCAAGAGCCTCTCTTCCTCAAGCCCTTCCCATGATTCCTCCAACTGCTTGGTCATCACCATTATGGAGGTGCAGAGAGACTCACAGCATTCTCCCGGCCGCAATGGTAGCTCCGACATCTACGCTGAGCAGAGCCTGGACTCAGAGTCACTGGGCTCAAACAGGCCCGGTGACCAGGATGCTCTGTCCAAACTCTGTAATCACGTCCCTCGCATCCTGGTATGGCTGCTTGGCTTCTTCTACTTTGGGTCTCTGCCTCTGGGAATCTACCTGCTGGTCATCCAGAGAGTGACTCTCGGCATTGTCTGCGTTAGCCTGGTGCCCTCAAGCCTGACAGTTTGCCTGGTCTATGGATTCTGCCAGTGTCTTTGCCAGGGCATGTGTGACTGCTCCTCCAGGGTCTGATGCGATGCTAACAGGATGGGAGGACTGGTGAATGGGCTGCTCACATGGACAGGTATCAGCTATTCTTCAGACAGATAACAGGCCCACTTGTAAACAGGTTTTTAAAGCCTTTGAGCACATGGACCAGTTGAATTCAGATTGTCCTTAGTGTCAGTCTGTTTCTGTGTCAGGCAGAGCAGCTTGAGCAAGAAGAACGATACAGCTACTGACAAGTTTTGCCAGTGACCTGGAAGAACAACTGACTGTAGCACTAGCCATTGTTCTGTGTGTGTGTTGTATGTACTATGAATAGGAGGCAGGGCCAATAGTGCCTAGGTTTCTGTAACGTGTCGTGTTTTTTTTTTGTTTTTTTTTAAACCTCTTTCTGATCTGTATTGTTCTCTCTCTGTATGAAAATTTTTACTCTTAAGAGATGTTCGTAGGTGACACATACGCTGACCTAATGATTGACAGCACAAAAGTCAAACCAAATGATTCTGCTTTTTAAAGGATAGTAGGAAACTTAAAATCTTGATTGACTAAATGAGAACACTTCAACAGTCTGGGTCCTTTTTAAATTCAGGTCATGGTATTTTCCTCAAAATGCATTTTGGATAAGAAAAAAAATACACTCCACATGTTGTCTCAAATCTGATGAGTCCAGATGAGTCCAGGTAAGTCGCTGATGTCTGGGTCTCTGTTCTTTTACTTTCGTTTGTCAGTTTCTTTTTACTGCTGTCTCTCTACCCCCTCCTGCTATGTTTTGCTGTGTTTCTGTGGCTCTGATGGGTGCAGATCTCTGCTTAGTGACACACTACGAGCTATATAAAATAAATGGAGAAACACTTTGGCCATATTGCTTGAGTTGTAGTTGTTGACATTTTCATATCACCGTTGACTGCCCTTGATTCTCTCAATTTTTTTTACACTTCCTTCAACATCACTCTGAGGTTATCAAGTGCATCATAACCTCAGCTATGAGTTAGAGAGCTTTCAAGACAGAAAGGGCAAAAGCAAAAAGTATTGCTTTCACTGCAGGGCACTAAAGGCAAAGGTCCACCAGATATATATATATTTTTTTATGTTGTTTTTGCGTTGAAGCCAACATAGAGCCATTTTCTCCAGTCTAGCTGTGTCCTCCCAGCGTGAACATAGTATGGGAGCCATAGGGGAGCTGTGCAGCCATTTTGTGCTGCTCTGCTTCTGGTCAATTTATCAGAGCCGCTTATGTCTGAGAGGCATGGAAATACACTTTTGGCTTGTGAGTACATCTATACATAATAAAGGAAATGAAAATCAATATCCTTGGCTTATATAATTGATATATTTATTGCACTAAATTTTCAGTTTGCTAACTGAAACCAGTAAATTGAAGATGACAGCCTTTTCCTCTAGTTCCTTTGTAGCCAAATGTGTTGTCCGTCTTGCCAGCTCTGCTCTCTCTTCCTATGAATTAACAAGTACCTTCTTTGTTATGCCATGACTTCATTTCCCTGTTTGAAGCCAGTGAGTGAAAAAAAAAAAAAATGTGAGCAGTAGAGACAAATCACAGTATTTGAAGTAAACTTACATTCTGTCAAGACATGGCTTGCCCATAACTTCAGCAATTAACAGAGGAAAATTACAGAAAATAAATGTCTGTCTTTGTTCTGCTGAATCCAGGCTGTAAACACTGCTGATGGATTTTACATCCGTTAATTCAAATGTGATGTGACCACCATGAAGCCAGAATGCAGTGGACACTGGCTTTAAGTGGCACTAATTGAAGGTGATTGCATTTCCAAAATGACAATTTATGAATTAATTATCCTCTCATTATCTGAGCTACAATGACAGCCAAAAGTACACAGGGTCCTCCTCACTAATAAAGCCATAAATTGCTGTTCCATATATGAAAGAAGTCTTATTTTCTGCCTGAATTAGGCGCGCTGCTGGTAGACAGACAATCGGGCCTGCTGGTTGCACTGACTGACAGCTAGAACATGGCCCTGCCTTTCATCCCTCTGAGCTGAGTGGCAGCTTACATTATGGAAGTCTCTGAGTCTCGTCAACTCTATCTGACAGAAAAATGAGTTTCGCTCCACCATATTTACCATGCTTCCCTGTCACCATCTCTGGAGAAAGGGAAACATAAAAAGCATCTCCCAGCAGTCTGTCGTATGGAGATGATGAACTGATGTCACGGTCTGGCCCTCTGAGTTAGCCATGATGACCTCATCTCTCTACAGGTGAGCAGGTAAGGTTTCAGAGGTGTATGATGTGGTGTGTCCAATTTGACAGTATACCACACCATATGGATGCCATATGGATATACAATATATTGTATAACATATAACACATAACATATACTACAGCTCTGTGACAGCCCACTTTTTAAGGCATCTTCAAACAGAAGTTGCTGAAGACGTTTCTAAAGAGTTCCAAAAATGGTAAAAGAAAAAAAAATGACTCCTAATAGTTTCTCCAGCAAAATCCTCTAAGTGTTACAAAGCCAAATAATTTCACTGTGGAGCAAAAAGTCCAATATTTACTTATTTCTTAGATTTTCTCCATGTATTTTGAGCCTTCAAAGTCACAATCACACTCACAGTCACAACAATAGTGAGCAGATGTCAGAAGCTGTCACAAATCTAATCATAGATAAGAGTCTGTATGCCTAATAAAGTGCGGACATGAATGCAAATCCAATTACTTGAAATTTTTCACAGAAATTTCACTCACACAGGAGTATGAGTGAAAATTCTTGGGAAAGAAATGAAAATTCAGAGCCAAAGAGAATTTTTGGTAACATTCTGCCAAGCACAATAATTCATCTCACATTGAAATGAAGTAACCAGTCATGCAAACCTGTGACAAACTATATTTTTATATTTTCTATTCAATTATTCAATACTGTCAGGTGTTTCAAGCAGATGGGGCATTAATTTTAATAACACATGAATAATGTAGTCACAATCTCCCTTTTCTCTATAGCGCGCACACACATGCAGACTCTACCTAATGCATGCTCCCTGTCAGTTCACAAGGTGACAAAATAAATTGCAATCATTGTAAATCCATAACAATCAAATGAGTACAGATTAGCTACCTAATATTCATTCATAATTTGAACAAAAAAGTAAGATGACTCCTATCATATAAATAAGACTGTGGAAATTCTTAGGGTAAATCTGAGTACACCTCATGATGAAGTAAGAAGTGAAAGTTAGTGTCCTGCTGCTTCCAGATCAAATATTGTAAGGGAGTGGGGGACTGGATTTTCCAATTTTACAAAATTTAAAGGCTCACTTTTGAATTTTGATAATAAATGGATATAGCCTAAGCTCCTCCATGATCTTTTTGAAACTGTTTCTTTGGATTTAGTATATTTTTAAGCAGCTCAGAGTGCAGCTCATGTTGTAGATATTTGTCCCACTCCAAAATGGCCTGACCTGCTGAGGAACCCCTCGCCCCCCTACTATGTAGTGCAATAAGATATATGAGTTTTGCATTTTGAGAAAGGTTCTAATTGGAGTTGGACAGGATAATTCCATGGGATTATTAACAAGTGAACTTGTTTCCAATGTAGTTCCAACTGTTTCAGGAATTTAAAAGTACAAATATGTTGAAGCAAAGCAGAAAAAGGCAGTTCAGCCCACTAGTATCAAGAAGATTATTATTATCTCATCCCACTGGCAATTTGTGTTTCCACTTGTTTTAAGAAAAAAATTTAATATAAGACAACATGACTTGTTAACGTGGAGATTTTTGCTGTGAGGATCAACTGGAATATATGTATATACATATAATTTTTTTTATGATCGCAAAAAAATCCTGTCTTACAGTCCAGATTCATTAAATTTATAGATGTTATCTTGTTTTTCATGATCTAGGCTAGGCTGTCCTCCACTTAGTGTCTTTATTTAGCAGAATTCCTGTGCCTTCCCATTCAGGAAAAGCTCCTTGAGCCAGGCAGCATTCTCAGTGTGAGCTGCATATATGCAGTATCTTTCAACACAAACTAACAGCATGGGTTATTACTAACCAGGAATATGAACAAGACCATTAAAGATCCCATGGAACTGCATTTACTTCATGATTTGATGTACTTCCTGATGGAACAGGATGTTGACACTACTTTTTTTTTTTTTTAAATACCAATTTCTATGTGGAAAAGCAATGAATGCATGTTTTTGTGTATATGCATTGTTTATGCATCTGGCCTTAGGTGGTCTGCAATACACTATGACTATGTCTGTGATGAGATCACAGACATAGTACCAAAATTTCCCAGGTCAACCCAAGATCCACTCATATCAAACAACAGACAACATGATGTCTTGCCAGTTAGAAATGTAAAAGTTAGTTTTTAATGCACTGCCATCTGGCTGATCACTATAATTGTTGTAGCCTAAGCAGTGATGGGGATTTGAAACCTATGCACCAAATTTGGTTGGACTAGGACTTATTATCTCTGAGATATTAATTATTATAGAGCAGGAAAAGTTGGGGAATCCAAACAAAATCAATAAGGTTTAAGATCTACATTCTTGCACAAGAAGAAGAAGAAGAAGAACAAACAAATGATATTAAGAGCTTCCTGCAGACATCCAGGGCCCTATCTTGCGCCAGACTCCCTAAACCCGCTATTTGCGGATTGCGCTATTTGGCGCAAGATACCGTTTAGGGATAGCGGAAGCTCCTAAATCCGCAATTTGCGGGTAGCGGGTAGTGGCAGCGGATAGCGGGTGGCACAAGATAGAGCCCCCAGTGTAGAACTGATCAAATAAACAATATATAATCAATCGAACTGTATCGTATCCACTTCATCAGACCTCTGACTGGTCCAGATCCCAGTTTTAATAGGTCAACAATCAAAGCACTATGACGTAGGAAAACTCTTCACCCGCACAACAGGCTGTCTGCAAATAATTAAACAGATGTAATGGAACAGGATTAATCAGATGTGACTCTTAATGAACTTCTTGTTGCCATGGCAGTGAACAAAACAGTAGCCAAGTTTAATAACAAGAGAGAAGGAGGAAGCAGGTTTCTACTGATGAGACTGTACAGAGTAATCTCTCTTTCTCTGGGGTCCATTATTTACAGCTGTTCACTTTTACCTGCCTGAACAGCACCCATAAAATTCATACGCACGCACACACACACACACACACACACACACACACACACACACACACACACACACACACACACACACACACACACACACACACACACACACACACACACACACACACACACACACACAGTTTTCTTTCTCTCTCTTGTTGCTATGGAGACACTAATAAAATTGTCAGAACTACTTCAGTTTCGTTTGCTGCTCTGGTTGGAGTGACAGGAACTGCTGAAAGCTGGAGCACACACACACACACACACACACACACACACCAGAGACCTGTTGGCAAGGCACTATTACTGCCAGGGTTATGGGTTTCCCATTCCCTGTGTAGCTTAGTAGACAGCCAAAGCCAGACATATGGATATGGATGAGACAAATGGCTCAGTGACCATAATGGACTGCATTTGAGAATTATGAACATGTTCTGAATGTGACGTGCTTGTGTCTTCTGTTTAATGTTAAGCTCCGTACTGTTTTTCATTTGCATTATCATGAATTATGGAATTATGGTCTTGTTTCTAGCTTAATTGATAATGGTTCTGTCATTGCTTTCCCCACAAGGCACAGCTGAACAAAATAGAGAGCACTAATAGTTCAGGGCATGATCTTTTTCACACAGCATATGCTACAGGAATGGCTATTGCTTCCTTGAGGAGAGTGAATTAACAAAATGCATTAATGCATCCACATGTCCTTTTTCACATCAGCACTGAAAAAGAGCATGTATGTTACACCTTTTATTACACAACAGGCCCCTGTTCTATCCATGGTTAATTCAGGCTACTTTGTTTTTGCATGTTTCAATTTATCTGGCAAATCTTAATTCCTTTGCCTACAGAAGAACCACTGACAGCTTAAACATTAGAGTGACTTAAATACAATACAAATTTCAATGCCTGTTTCCTTGTTGAGAAAAAAAATATAGATTTGGTGATAACTCTCAGATGTGTTTCCATTTTAATGAGATTTGATACGTGGGGAATTCTTTTTCCATGCGGAGAGGGAAATGTGATGGAAATTCATGTAGTGAGTGAGCAGAAGATGCTTGGGAGATGTGGGCTATGGAGGGTATATGTGCAGGGCTTGGCACAGAAAGCCACAGAAATCACATCTGAATCCTTTAGCATGGCACAGAGCTCCTTAAAAGTCCAGCACCTAAATCCATCAAAAAGCTACTTCAACAAGTCAGCAGGTAACTGAATTTAAATGCAAATTTATTGCATAACCAACCTCTATATAAAGCCATCCACACAAAAACCACAGAAGGTCTGTGATTTAGCAAGGGGCCAGAGCTTGCCATGCTCTATATGGTGGTCCAGTAGTTATCTTCAAATCAGCTCTGACTGGTTAACCTGTGGAGATATTTGTCTGCTACTCTCTGAGCAAGCTGGGGATGAGAGAGCTTCACTGTGGAGCAGAGGGAGTTGCAGGAGTCTAAACTAGATGAGATAAAAAGCATTAATGACCATCCATAACTCTGAGGAGGACGAAAACAACTTTGGATTTTTGATGCTTCTAAGTTGTACATGGCCTAACAGCACGACTCTCCTTACCTGCTCTTCAAAAGTCTATAAAATGTGACATATCATTGAGGTTTCTGGCCCTAGGAAAGATCAAAATAAAATATAGCTGCAAGCAGCGATGAGGGGGGTCTAAGCAGCATGAGAACTTTTCGAGCTTTGATGCTTATTAAACAGTTTATGAATTCTGAAAAGCCTCAAGCAGCAACGACCTGGTTTCAGGCTTCACACAGATGAGCAAAGTCACTTGAACTAGTCTGATTCGTTGGAGTGTTCCTGGAGTGTTGGAGAAGCCTACACATACAGGCACTACCCACTCCAACACTCACTCTGATGTCACATAGCCACTCCATATTTATGTCAACTGCCTGGTTTTCATATGTCTGCAACTTGTTACAGGTTGGTGATTAATAATAAAGAATAACTACCATTTTTGTAATGTAATCCCAAGGAACATGCAAATGACTCATGTACCACCTATCACATGCCCTACTGTAGACATTGTTGTGTACCTTCTGCCAATGGTCGTGCACTGGCCTCTCTTTCTGCAGCACCAACAGGACTGCTATCAATACCACCACCACCTTTGAATAGCAAACATAGAATTATTGTGTTTTGCATTCACTATAAGAATAATGGAATGATTATATCCCATTTGTTGCACAAAAAAATGAATCTCAAAGGCAGTAAAAAAAATATGGCTTGTAAATCAGTGATTTTAAAACCTCAATCCTTATTTAATTTCAAAACTTTTGAATTTCAAGTCCAGGTCCTACATTTCTACACTGTACGTGTAAAATCTAATCCTCAGTGTTAATTCAACTCTACCTGAGAGTGTACATGGCCTAAAGAACCTCCTACTGAGAAGAACCAGTGTGTTTTAGAAAACTCACTTGTTGAAGCATCACTTTTTTTTGACGGTGCGACAGCGAGGGGGGGGGCTGAATAACAAGGGCAACTTGAGGCACTTGGCAGCGTCTTCCTCGAGTGCCTTTCTTTTTTTCTCTCTCTCCCTTTCTGCCCCACCTTTCCTCTTTTTTTCCCCGGATTTGGATTGGGGTCCATGGAAAAATTTATTTATCAACTGCAATGTAATCACTAAACCTTTCCTTCCGCCTCCTCCGCTCTCCTCCACAGTCCAACACACTCGCGCGAGTCGCCACACCCCCTCCTATGTTCACAGCGTGCTCGGACTGTTGGGGCGGGTGTTAATCAAAACAAACCAATCACGTCTTGATCTTGTCACAGGCTGCTGGCCTCTGATTGGCCTGGCCTGGCCTGTCCCTCTGTAAGGGACAGGCCAACCGGAGAGCGGACCGGCATGACAGCTGATTGGCCTGGCCGGCGACCTGTCCAAAAAAAAAAAAAAAATAAAAAAAGACAGGCAGGCCAGCAGGCCAGTGACAGGCCGGCGCTTCGGGAATTCTCCCGGTTCTCCCGATGTACAGTCCGGGCCTGATACCATATACAGTACGTGAATTGCCACATTGTTGGTAAGTAGGACTTGGCCACTTGGGGACTGAAATGTGGACCTTGAGATTCCCAGACAGTGATTGTACCATTGCCATTGGCATGGGTTTTCACACAGCTTCTCACAACTTGAGGCAGTAACATCACATGTGCATAAAATCGGGTATTTTGTTCTTTTTAAACTTAAAGAATTTACATTAATTTAACTGAGTGGTAGATGGAATTTGCAATCCACCTGCATTTTTGTGTTTTTCAGTCTTGGAGTTTTTGCTGCATGAACACTTTTAGTGAGGAAAAATGAAAAAGAAAGAAGAAAGAAAAAAAAAACAATAGAGCTCCTGCTGCATTAAGATAACTAAACAAAGCATTTCCTATCAAAACTCACATTATCTGTCACATTCTATCACTCTTTCATAGTGGTCATGATTTTTGTCTTTTTTCACCATAACATTTTCATTTGTCATACAATTTGATAATCATCAGCTGCGCTGCAGCCATAATCACTGAGGCTCTCTCTTTTATCTCTTTCTTGAATCATTCTCAGATATAAGTGACACCTTGAGTCTGAGTTTTAAAGTTGTGAACTCTAAAACTTGTATTGTTCAAGCCAGATATGAATTACTAAGTCCCAGTTTAGGAATGAA
This sequence comes from Myripristis murdjan, assembly GCF_902150065.1. Taxonomy (NCBI): domain Eukaryota; kingdom Metazoa; phylum Chordata; class Actinopteri; order Holocentriformes; family Holocentridae; genus Myripristis; species Myripristis murdjan. The sequence continues at coordinate 34,287,678 of NC_043982.1, read as the reverse complement.
CAGACTACAGAAGAAAATTACTTTTCTGAAAATGATATTTTGACCATGTGACGCAGATGCAGGCTTAGACATTTTGAAGTGATTGATAAGTAACAGTAGCTCTGATTGGCCTGTAATGTTTGTTTTACAGTAATCTCAGTCCTCATCACACTGACATTACTCTCAGATTCACATTAAATGAAGTAAGGGCCTACTTTTCCTCAGTGTGCTACTTTTTAGTGAAACTACAGCAAGGGACACCCCTCAACCAACACAAACATCTCCATTTAATTTTGGATAACTGGGACACAGACCACTGACCCAGACTGGAGCAGAGAGGAGGGGGAAGAGGCAGACAGCAAAAAAGATAAGAACAGAAGAGGAATAAGTGAAAGAAACTGAAACTTTGTTGGTTGTCTGACAAGATATAAACTAATTTACAAGTGAGAAGAGGTCAGTTGGTTCAATCAAGGCACCAAGCCTCAGGATGCCAGAACTCGAGGTACAACAGATCTTGCAGGGCCAGCACACTGACAAACAGCTGCTAAAGCAGAAACAAAGTCAGCTGTCTGACAAGCTGTGCCCCAATTGCTGGTGAAAGCAGTTTGTTTGGATTATGGAGCCAGTGCCAGGCCTCAGGGTACCAGGCTTCAGGGTGCCAGACATCAGGGTGTCAAGAGACTGAGCCACACAGTGCTAGCACTCAGGGTGTCAGGGCTAAGGGAGCCGAGACACTGAACCAGACACTTACTGACAGCTGCGACCCTCCATACCAACAAAGAATGTCTAATAAACTAAATATTTATATATGTATGATTCACATTAGATTGAGATCTACTGTGGGAGAGCCTTAATTGGACTCACAATATCAGTTTTCGTTGTGATGCGTGTATACAGGACTATTTTCTCTCTGTTATGCATTTTTATATCTGATTTGCATTTGTTTTTGGCTTGACCACAAAATCATGGCCAACATGTCTGGTATTGCTCTTTGTACCTGTTTCAGTTATTTCAGGCATGTATACTGCTGATTGAAAAGGCTCTCCTCATGGATGTCACATATCTGCCAAAGAATCTCAACTTGACGTCATGTCTACATGAAATCACATGCTCTAATTGGTTGATCTCAGGTGTGATCTGATAAGCATCATCTGTATGTGATCTTGAAGAGTTGTAATTTTACTATGATACTAATTAAATGGCAGCTAGAAACTATTTAATGATCATATTCTAAGACATTCTAACCTGAAACAATATACTTGTGGAGACAATTACTTTTCTTCCCTACCATTCCAAAAGCTGCTCTAACCAATGGCGCAATATATGAAAAGCATGATAGCTACACACACACACACACACACACACACACACACACACACACACACACACACACACACACACACACACACACACACACACACACACACACACACACACACACACACACACACACACACACACACACACACACACACACACACACACACATAACCTTCCCTGTTTGTTGAAGCGAAACAGGTAGCCTGTGGCTGACACATCCAAGACTCAGCGGAGGTCTTTACAGATGACCAGGAGCAGCCATACACCAAGAATTAATCAAACTATTGCATTGCACGATCTGTGTGCATATGTGTGTGTGTGTGTGTGTGTGTGTGTGTGTGTGTGTGTGTGTGTGTGTGTGTATGTACAGTATGTGTGTGTGTGTGTGTGTGAGAGAGAGAGAGAAAGATACCATTTAGGAAGCTCCAGACCACTGGAGAATATTGAAAAGCTCCTGCAATCTGACTAAGCTCCTTTAGTTCTACCTCTGCAGTGACAGTATGGTGTGACCCCAACTTGTCACATTGCATCAACCCCAAACAACATAACTTGAATTTCATTTATTTATAGAGCCTTTTATCACATGCATGTCTCAGGGGACTGGATAAGATCAATCCACACATCCATTTCCATATCTGCTTATTCCTCATCAAAGTCACAGGGGCTTGTAGTCTATCCTAGTATGCACTGAGGGGAAGGCAGAGAAACATGCTGAACACCAGTTGGATTAGATCTAACCAATCAGCAATAAATTATATATTAACACAATAAAGCACAAACACAAGGGAACAAAAGAAAGTACAAGACACACACACTTCAAAAAAATCTGAATTAGTCATTCAGTCTCATATGCAGTGTTAAAATCCTGCTTTTTTTTTTTTTAAACAAATGAAAAATCTGATGGGTATATGTGCTGATCCCACTGCATTCAAATGATAATCAACTTGTCTGCAGAATTTTCTTGAATGAAATGTCAGTACAGATCGCACTTTCCAGACAACACAACGTTTATTTGGCGTAACTGAAGCACGTTTCTGTAATTTGTGGTATCATCTGTAATGTGTTGCGTCTGTGTTATGCTTTGTCTGAATTCGCTGAGTGTTTTCTAAATACTGTATAATTGAGGAAGATGCTTTCTTAATTTGCTTGTGTTTAGTCTATTTGCATGTGTTTCTTAAGCTGCCTTGAGTTGAGCTCTCACCCAGCACTACCAATGTTAAACTTCCAGAACATACAAGGAAAAAAAAAAAAAAAAAACAGGAAAATATCCCCAGGCAATGTAGTTTCTTTTTACCAGTCAACAGGTTGCAGAGCATGATAATGATGTTGGACACAGGAACCAGACATGATCCTAGTTCTCTCTTGATGATCACTCCAAATCATTCAGTTGGTTTAGCAGTGACCCTCCTCCCAAGGAGACCAGTGGACCAAAGCCATATCAGAGAGACCAGAAATCGCTCATGTCCAAAGTTAATGTTCAACTTCGAATCTAGTTCATATCACTGAATTTCACAACAGAGTCAATCCAGATACTTAACTTCATATCAACCAGTCCAGTGCCAATACCTGTCCAATGTGAATACTGTCAAGACGTAAAAGTACCAAAGCAAAAGGTTACTGAGTGAAAGTAATAACTAGTTCATTAAAAATATAAAGTAAGTAAAGTAAAAATTCTTAGAAATGAGAACAGTGTTACATGAGATCTTTTCCATGTAATTCTAAAAGGAATTACATGGAAAAGGTCACATGTTTTGTATGTTCTGTGTGTTCTGTGAACTCTTTGCGCTCATCAAGAGCAAACACAAAAGAGCAAATGCACAAAAAGCTATTAAATTACAGTAACAAATTGGGCAGTTACTTCCACAGAAACACAGCTGAGCTCTGTCTGGCAAACAGCAGGCTGAGAGAAACAAGCTGTCATCACTTTAATGATGTTTTCTGCTTGGTGGTGGCCTGCAGTAAATAGCTGAACAGGTACAGTACATGTGGAATGGAACAATCAATAGAAAGTAGATTAAAAGGTTTTCTTGAGGAGAATGGCTGAATTAAAAAAAACCTATTAGGAAGGAAGAAGCAGGTAGCAAAGCACCTGAAGCACACTGGTTCAGAAAATTTTAACAGTCTCTGTTCCAATGCTTATCAGTCTGTTATCAGCGAAAGCAGTTTGCTGCTGTAATTGGTTGAATAGGGTTCATTGATTTCCCTAGTCTCTGTATTCAGGCCAAGAAACAAAAGCTCAGGTTTTGCTATTATTTCAGAAGCAGCAAACTGCATTTTCTCCAAAATGAAGGCCTTACTTTGACATCTTCCTGGAGTTTTCTGAAGCGAACGGTGCCTTCCAGGATTGTGCCGATGAATTTTTGCTTGTCCTGCTGGAGGACAGAGGCCTGAAAAGGGAGAAGGGAAAGAGGAGGGGTTACTGATCTAGGACAAGAGCACAACAGAGAAGGAGAGAATGAATGCATGGTTGGATGGAGGGAGTGTGGGATTAAGAGAGACAGAAGAAGGACAGATTGTCAAAACTGAAGCTGTGCAAAATGGTGTTGGTCCTGTATGGCAATATGAGTCCAAGAAGGCATTAGCACTGCCATGGCAAGTTATCTGAAAGTTCATTTTTAAGGCTGTAGAAGCTACTTAGAATTAAACTGAGGACAAATTAACACAATAATTGAAATTTTCAACCTAGGCCTTATGTTCTTTTTAATTGCTCATACAGAGTTATTTGGCCCTTTCAGTGTGTATTAGAGTTGAGCATTCCCAGCAAACTACAGGAAACAATCATTATAATTACAAAACAAGGGAAATATAGTTCGACTGAAAATAACTGCAATTATCCTTTGAAGAATAATTGCAGTTATTTTATTCATTTATTTATTTATTTTTCTTCCATCCCTTCAGTGTGAAAGTCCCCACAGTTTCATTTCCACCTCACCTCTACACTACAAATCTTTCAATATCATTCATCAACTTATGGTTTTAAGCTTGGAAAACAGAATTGTTGATCTTAAAACACTGGCAGCTGCAGAATATGCACTCACATGTGGAAGTAACACCTGCTCATACTGTCTGATATCTGAAACCATTCTAAAACCCCCACCACAATATCAATTAACACCTTCCAATCCCTATAATTTAAACTGAGACAGCTCAAATATGCATGCAGCACAATTAAACATAATTATATTAGTTTTACTGTCATTTGTGTGCTTGGCTCAGAAGTGAATTGTGAATGCCAGATAAATTCCAATTCAATTCTTGAAATTAGACTGAAGGAGACACAACAGGAAACATGAATTTACTTTAAGTGGAAATAATTGTCAACATTTCAGTCACAAGACCTTTTTCAGGTCAGCTATGTTAATAGTACCATGTGAATTAGCTGGTCTCTCTCCTTGGATATTTGCTCAGCCACAGACATGACGGCTCCCAGGTAATGCCGAGCCTTCACCTCCTTCAAGACATACTCCTCCTTCTGTCGTTTCAACACAGTCATCCTCCTCTCAGTCTTCCTGGATGATAGAAACACAGAAGAGGGGAAGTAACATGGTAGGAGGAAAGGAGAGAGAATGACAGAGAGGGAGAAAGGGAGAGGAGGGGGGGGGGAAGAAAAACAGAATAAAAGGAAGGAATGAGGCAGTAGAGAAGGAGGGAAGGAGATAAGGGGGAACAAAGGAAACAAGGAAGGAGTGATGGAAAGGGAGAAAAAAAAGAGTCCAAGGAGTGATGGAAAGGGAGAAAAAGAGTCCAAGGAATAGAGGAGACAAAAAAGAGGTTTAAGTGGCTGATCTCTGAGACTCTGCGCTTTCCATGGGACAGAGATAAATCACTCTCTTCAAACACCATCTGACAATTTTCACACCTCAGAATGAGAGGCTCTATTAATCTGAGATCAACTCTATGGGGAAGAGAGAAAGATCTGCAGACTCAGACTGACTTCAGTCTACAAAGACAGACAGATAAATAAGATAGCTCTGTAAATAAATAAATAAATAAATGAATAAAAATGATATGTAACTTAGGGAGAACCCCCAGGCTCCACACCTTAAATGTTCCCACCACCAGTCTTCACTCTTGTCAGCAACAGTTACCAACTGGACACAAGTCCACTAGTACTAACTATAGTAACTGTAGTAGCCACACTTGCAGTGCTAACAGTAGCAGTACTGGTAGTAGTACTAGTGGTTGCAGTAGCAGAAACAACATCAGCAGTAGTTTCATTAGTACCTGTTAGCCTGTCTGCCCAGCTCCAAGTCTGCCTCCATTCTCTCGATGTCCACAGTCAGGTTTGTTTTCTGCAGAGCTAAACTCTTGTTCTCCTTCTGCAGAGTGGACACTTTGAGCAGCAGCTCCTCCACCTCGCTCCTCTTCCTGGCCTCCTCCTGCTCCAGCTGCCTGAAGGACCAGGGCAGATGTCACAGCAATTCATGACATAACATGACAAACAAAACAAAACAAAAAAAAATCCATCTTACACTTCTCTCTGGATCAACAACTTTAATACCAGGGAGGTACACGTTCTATCTAATTATCACTTTAAAAAAAAAAAAAAAATTACATCTATCACCAAGTCTCACACTACACATATCCGCATGTTACAGCCTTTTGTGAAAAATCTGTACATTACTGTGGATATCCACAAAGAAACAAACAGTGCTTAGTAACTCTCAATACTATCAGAGATAGAGGGGAGAGAAGAAAAGATTTGCCCCAATTTCCAGGAGCCACAGACCTCATTCTGTGCTCAATGTATTGCCATTAATGGAAAAACAGTGTGATATGGCCTTCTCTTATCGACTTTAATAGGAAAATGAGATCTCCTGCAGATATTACAATCAAAGTGGTGATTTTTGATCCTCTGTTGCAGATAGATTGTGTTAAAAACATCAAACAGTTGTTTGGACCAAATTCTACAACACTGGTATCCAATCATGACTTGTGGAAGCTCGAGACTTTTTTTTTTTTTTTTTTTTTTACAATCAAACTCCAAAAAAGATCATCTTACTACTTTAACACACATTAAAAAATAATTGATGAGCTATTGTAGTGTTTGGTTACAATGAAAATAGGAAGACTGTTGAATCTACATGCACCATGATTTGACATATTAGTTTAAAACACAGATGATGTTTGGTACCATCTGAGTTTGCTGATGATGCTGTTGTGTTCATCCCAGGTGACAGCGTCCTTCAGGCGAGCCTGCAGCCCCTGCACCTCCTTGATCTTTTCCTGTAGTTCCCTCTGGTTTACCTGTGCCTCCCTCCTTATCTCCTCCAGCTCCTCCTGCAAATGCTGCTTTTCCTCCTCTAACAGCATTAACTTCTTGGACACCTTGGATACTACAGAGAGATGGGAGAGGAGGAATCAACAAAAAAATCATAAGACAGAGGGGGAGACAAAGATATATTTCAGTTAGACAGAAATACACCATCGATCTTTCATTTAATTCTTGACAATCAGATATGGTTAGGGTCATCCAGCTGTGTATCATGGATATGATGACATGATACACTGTTTTTGATTACTATGTTGATGGAAAGACTTTAACCTGTATTAATTGTAAACTCTGCCAGCTGGCTGTTTGAATAACAATCAGGGCCAGTCACAGTGCTCCGCTCCACACAAATCTCAACCACTAGTACAGTCACAGCCTGTGCTTTTTCCCTTAGCCTCTGCTGTGGTCCCCTTACATTTTTTCATTGGCTTTCACTTATCTTTTCCCCAGGCCCCGCCTCCATCTATGCAGTACCTTCAGAGTGGTGTCGGTTGTAGCTGGCCTTGGCTTTGACATGCTGAACCTCCAGCTGATCAATCAGAACCTGGTTCTCCTGCAGAACCAGAATGGCCTGCTGCTGCAGCTGGTGACTGAGAGAGACAGAGAGAGAGACAGAGAGAGAGAGAGAGAGAGAGAGAGAGAGAGAGAGAGAGAGAGAGAGAGAGAGAGAGGGGGAAGAGATAAAGTAAGAGAGAAATGTGGGTCAGAGCAACAGGAGGGGGATCATTTCAGGACATCAAGCATAATCACACATGAACAAAGTCCCTCTCTCTGTGCTTCTTTATTCTGGGTTACCTGCTGTGTTGATGTTGGTTCAGCGATGTGTTGTCCCTGCTAGTACTGAATGCTGAGGGTTTTTCTCTAACAGAGCTACAAACAGGCTGCAGGACTGTGACAGACTGTGCAGCTGCTTTGAAGTTCAGATCGATTGCTACAAACTTCAGAGAACCACTGGTCAATACCAGTTAGTGTAGTCAAGTAGGGTTCAAAATATATTAAGTGTTATTTCCTCCGCCAAGGTCGTGAAACCTCTGACAGGGAGGTACAGTATGTGATTGCCCCGTCCATCCAGCAGTAGAATAAGGAGAATAACTCAAAAAAGTACTGCATAAATTTGCATAAAACTTGGTTGCCTAAAGGGGGCATTTAGCACAAACAGGGCCATAGTTTCCAAAAGCATCCAAATAACATCACATGGATGTTCATGGGCCAGAGAGGCAGTGACCATCTTTTCACACTGGCTGAAAGGGTGGGTCCTATGGCAACACTTTTGCAAAACATTTCTGTCACTGTAATTATCTGGTGATATTAAAAAAAAGCCCATGGCTGTCCAGATATTATTCGTAGGCATGAAGTACACTGTACAATAGAAGAGTCTGCCCTGCTTCCGGTTCAACATAAATCGCTTGTACAAAACCGAAAGTTAAGGCAAATAAAACTCCTGTTAGATTACTTGGATTATTGTATCTCTGACCTCTAATTCAAAGATAAGGTGAGGCTGCAGTCTTTCAGCTGCAAGGTAACTGTTTTTTCAGTTAACTCTTTCTGTTGCCGCAGTGCTGATTGCAGCAACAAAGGCGGTCCTGAGACTGATCTGAAATTTGAATATGTTTAATTGGAGTATGTGTGGTTTCAAAGAAACTTTAAATGAAGTTGAAGCAACAAGGGTGTGAAGAGGAGGGCAGAGGAGGAACTTATTCTTGGGCCCTTACAGAAATTTAGACAGCTAAAACCAGGCAATAATAAAAACAGGTTGGCTGTAAATTGTGCGGTGGAACAACAGTGATAACTCTCACATTGCATTTTACTGTAAAAAAAAAAAAAAAAAACATGTAATTTTGCTTAATGTAGCTTTAAGTATTCTACTACACCATAACACAGTATGCTTGAGGAAAGTCAGTAGAAACTTGTTTGTCAGCTCTGCAATGCCATGGTAAACCCTGCCAGAAAATGTATGTGCTGTATGTGACACAATACTGTATGGTTGCTCAAATGTAAGCTCAGTGTTTTTACATGCATACTCATGTTCTTATCAATGGGTACAGCAAGGCTCGAACCCTGCCAGGAGTAGAGGTCCAATTCCCACTGGGCCACCAAAACAAAAAACTGTACACAGTGGAGAAAGAAAGCTAGGCATGGAAGAGAAAAGCATATAAAGTTTAAACAAAGAGACAATGGAAGGAGTGTAATGTACGTGGTCTTCGACTGAGCAGCCAGCTGAATGACAATGTTGGTTTGTATGCAAATGCAATTCAAACATTCAAACATGACTAATCAAACCAATATGTCCACTTTGTTCTTATTTTACATAGTTATATTGCAGGGTTCTAATGCCTTAAAGTGTTGCTGCTTCACATAAAAATGAGTGTTATTCCCTTGCAGAAAGACAAGCATTTACACTGGTGAGATTCATCTTAATTTCTTGTTTTGTGTAACTGGTGTAAGAAATGGTGCCTCACTATAAACCCTTGCAAAAACAAAGCAATGCACTTTGGAAATCATGGAAAGTTGTTTTAAAATCTCATCTGGAAGTCAGGATTTGGAATATATTAATTATTACAAATATCTACCTATACAAATGTATGAGATGTCTGTTTATGTTTAATAAATTAGATTAAAAAGGGGGTATTTATAACAGGACAGGAAGTCCACATGTTTTCCCCAACACTAACTGTCACAGGTGATATGGAATGGGAACCATGTGAGATAAGATGTCATGTTAATATAATTAGACTGCGGAACAGATTGCTTGTATGCCACGGTACAACTAAAAAGACAGGAAAAGTATAGTGCAAAAGCGTAGGTGATGTAAATATGTTGAGGTGACAAATGATAAGAAAGCACCAAGTAAAACAGATGCAGGATATGCAATACAAACTTAAGCTTCATGGTTTATATCCTCTGAGGAAGGAATACTCATGTAGAAGGAACAGTATGTCCAGTTGTCAGTGTCAAAACAGAAAAGGTCACCATGTGCTCAGTTACATTAAAGCATTCTGCCCCTGCACATGGAAGCAGGATGATTCAGTCTTGTAGATGAAATAGATTGCGTCTGTAACCTCTGTGAGCTTGGGGATATCTAAAATTAATTTAATTTTGCATTGTATCATCCACTTATGCTTTACGTAGAGAATTATTTCAGCAGTCTAATGCAATTGAGGTGATTTCATTGGAGGATGGAGAGAACATGAAATAGTTCTTTGATAACAATGTGTGCACTGGAAACTTTTCTTGAAAAAGCAAATGGAAAGAACCTGTATGGTGTTTATTGTCCATTCAACATGCATATGTTTTGTCAAGTCCTGCATGTGTGTGCATGGATGTGCTTGACTTGTGGGTGCTCCTTAACAATGGACTCCTTAAGAATTTGAAATACCTGTGAACTAAATATAATACCTATGCAAAGATAACTTTAAGGCCAAATCCAATTCCTCCCTCTGGCCCTACCACTTCACCCTACCCTTCTGTTTTGTGTGCTCCTGTGTAGGGTAGGGTGTTCCATTTCTTTTGGCGATCATGGGATAGTGGTCACCTAGCCATCCAAATGGCCCTCCCAGCAGTGCATGATGCAGTCTACAAACGTAGAGGTTGAAGAAATACGGAAAAAGTGATGGGAAAGAAGTTTCATTAATGCATTCACTCATACACTTGTCTAAAACTGACTAATCAGATCAAGTGCTTAAATCACCAGATCCTAAACCTAAAATGACTGTGAATGAGAGCAGTGAGAGCAGTGAGTGAATGAGAGCAGTGATTTTACAACTTTAGATTTTATTATTTCATGCAGTATAAGGTTTACAGCAAGCAGCTTTTTGCTTTGATTTTCAGCTACCTCCAGCTAGCCCACACAGTTTTACCACAATTGGCACTTTCCTAGTTAATTACATTTCTCTGTGGATTGTTATTCTAATCATATCTTTGTTGCTGCATGAAATGAGGAAGTCAGGAAGTCAGCAGTTCCTATCATGTATCAAAAGCGATCAACCCAAGCACTTAACATTAGTAACAGTGAAGGTGCCTGAACAGACCATCAAGTGTGTTCAGTTTTCACTACACCAGCAGAAAGAGTCATGTAGTCATGTAGCAGTCATGTAAGTGCTAACAGGAGTTGAAGGGCAAGTGATGTGTTTTTCAATAAACTTGAATATCTGAGGAAGACTGGAGGTCAAACATGGTGAATCATCAGCTGATAGAGACAAGAACACACACACACACACACACACACACACACACACACACACACACACAGAGCACAAATCATCTCACCAATCCTTTGGGCTGACTCCTCCACTCTTTGCTATTTCATCATTTAGTCGCTCATTTTCTTTGACAACCTCCTCCACACGAAAACGTAACTTCTTCATCTCCTCCTAAGGCAAGCACACAGAGACACAGAGTAATAAAGTTTGAGGACAGTAAAAGTGTCATTCTAAAATCAGATGCCTACCTTCAAAAACCCATGAAAACCATGACAATGGCAGCAATTCAAAATATTCAAAAATACTTTAAGTTAATCACACTATATTTTTATTAATGGCTAACATGAGGGTAAAACATTTCAGCCTATAAGTTTAGCCAACGACCAAAATACTGAGATATTCTTCAGATTTTTTTTTCATTAGACACCTAATGCGAGGATATCAGCACCAAGAACTTGGACCCTGGCAGTATACGGATGTGAGTTGATGCATCTACAGCATCAGACTTAGATAACGTGCAAAATGTTAGTGTTTTAAAAAGAGTAGAAAATGACAAGCTTGAAGGCTTTTCTGAGGGGAGAGGATGTGTTTGCTCTACTCCTAACTGGGTTTGGGAAAAGCTTCATATATCAGCTAGCAGCAGGTTGTCATAAACACAGAGCTGTGTGATGCGATTTAGGCTCATGTGGGAGCAGGGCAGAGTTTCAGAGAACCAAAGGTCACAATGCACTAAGTTGACAATTTGGTTATCCAGTGATCATTAATTCTCTGATGACAAACTTTCCTCCTTATCGTGGCGTTGCCAACAGAAATGAAAGGAGCCTCTCCAAGGTGTGAGTCCCACACACAAAACTGTATGTCAGTCACATACCACACACTATCTGGCACAGACATTCTCTCTACAATTTCTCTCAGCCTTCCAGCTTTGTAGCGGTGCCCTTCTCAGTCTTACTGTGATGTACACCAGGACAGGGAAATGAGTCACAAAGCCATTTAGGGAATGCACAGGGAAAGATGCATGCTTTATCAACAAAATGGCCAAAACAAAATGCCATGTTATATACTAGATGTGCATAATGAATGGAAAATGAGCTTGATAGTGGTGGTGAAAAAAATGAAGCCAATTTATTTGCATCTATAATTGTGCAATGAGAAAAAAAGCCATCCATGTGATGAATTTTTCCACACATGTACAAATGTATTCATTTAAATATCTATATGTGATGTTGGATCCTGAGATGGCACCACAAAGTGGCTGCTAAAAGTGCCATGCTATTTACTGACAGTGTGCAAAGAGTGGAAAGTGTGCTTGATAGTGCTGGTTGAAAAATAAAGCTTATTTCCCTTTGTTATGATCATATATATGTTAATTAGTGAAAATTCTGACATAAAATTTGTCAGCAACAAAGGCCATCCAAATCAAGACTGCACGCAATCTATTAAAATTTGACAAAACTAACTCCACTAAATTGTTATATCCCTTACAAAATCTTTTTCAAACTTTTGCACAGAGTTTGGTCATTCATTCTGAGTATTGCTACTGTGAGTATTGTCACAAGAAAGTCAGCAAAGCGAGAATGAGAGTTTTTCCTCCTTGAAACTCAAACGAAAGAACAATCCAATTATAGAGCCGCTTTGGTATGCAAGGGGGCAGCCCTGCTGGATAAGTCTTACAGCCGAAGCCCAAAATTTGTCCATGCAAATGAAAGGGGCTAATTCCTTTGAACGTTGCTCTTTTTGGCGGCTTTGTAACACCATGGGCTCTAGTTTCGCAGACCTGGCGAGGCCGGGTCGCAGTGCAGTTGCGCTTCGCCAACTATGTGTGGCCAGGTGGATTTTGCAAGTTTGGCACGCTGTGCACGGTGGCGCAAGTACTCCGCCGTCCCTCCTACCGGCAGAAGGGAGGAGAGAAGGCGTGGAGTGGGTTTGACACAGCCGATTCACTTTAAACCAATCAAATGAGCCCCTGTCCTCGCCTTTAAAATGCGCTGCGTGAAGGCGTAATGAAAGTTTACACAATTAACATGGAGGGCTACTGCCGCAGGCGGCGCGGAGCGGAGACCGGCGCGCAGTGCGGACACGTCACCAAAACCTCACAGGGAGGCTTCCGTAATGTCATGCACATTAACAATGCAATAAATACCGACAAAAAACACTATTCAATGCTACTATCACAATCTTTTGGCACAAAACTGTCACTGCGCCAAGCTGAATCTGTCGACACCTCCCCCTGCTGCGCCACCACTCCCATCTCGGCGCACCTCGGTCTGCGAAACTAGCAAACTGTGCGCCCCTCAGGTTGCACTGGTTGAAATTAGCTCTGCACGGGGTTCGCCTCACTGCGCCACCCTGCGCTGCGCCAGGAAACTAGAGCCCCATGACTTGATCTGTATAATGTTTTCATTGAATAAGACTTAAACTCTGCAACTAAGGTGCAAAAAAGTCTAAATTGTGTGCAATGCAATCTTATCAGCCACAGTAACCGGTTGATTCCAAAGCTTAAACATTCCATGCACTATTTTAAAGTAAAGTAAAGATAAAGTATTTAGAACAGGGCTCCAAACTTTGGCTTTCCCATTAAGTGGACTAAGTTGCTTGACACAAGCAGCAGATAAATGCTGGCGCCAAACAGATAGTTCACAGTGTTAAAGGTTAATTCCAGATAATAATAAACATAATTAAGTAAGAACGCTGCAGCCAGCAGTCACAAAACCGTCTGCAGTGTAATTAAACAGAGCGTGTATGCATGTCAAACTACATCCACTAAAACTACTTGTTTTTGCCACAGCCAGGTTCAGATTGTTATTATAAGTGTCTGACAACATTATGGAAATGATCCCTACAGAGCTAGACATGCGTCTACCACCTTAGCAGAAGTCTTCCTCAAGGAGAAATCTCGCTCTGAAATCTCACATGATGTGAGATGTTGCAGGAAGACAACAGTAGAAACAGTATAGAAAGTGTAGCTTAGTGTAATCTAAAAGATTTTAAAAAAGAAAAACAATGGTTCATATTTGTGCATTTCTGAATTGTTGTGCAACACAATGACACGCCACACTTGGAGCAGCTTTTATAGACTATGTTTGTTGGATTAGGACACACTGAAGTTAACTGTGCTAACTGTCACACTCCTGTCCATACACTGCACCTGGCAGACCATTGGGTCTGCAGTGACCATATTTCAACTGCCATTCAAAGACGAGAAGAAATCCCTCATCAAAGCACTTTTACCTAAAGAAAAAAGCTGTTCCAAAAAGCTGTTCCTGGTGGCAGCAGAGAGACCTGCTGCCACCAGAGTGGAGGTAATATTATTAAATGTAAATGTCTAGCTCTGTAGGGATCCTTTCCATAATGTTGACAGACACTTATAATAACAATCTTAGCCTGTCAGTGGCAAAAACAAGCACTTGTGCCCCATGTGATCACATTGCAGCCGGCTGAGGTATTCTAGCTCAATATTGGACCAATTTAAAAAATATTATGTCCCTATCAGTCATTTGGACCCCAAAAGGTGGAAAAATAAGGTCCAGGTTGAAAAATACCAGAATTATTCTTTAATGAAGACCAGAAGACCATTTCATGCACTGCCTTAGAAATTGCACATTAAATGCTCTAACTGGCTGTTAGCTGCCTGTTTCTCTGTCCTAACAGCCCATATAATATTCCCATGGGGAATCATTCTACTCCACGGATGATTTAGTGGATAGTAAGAACACACAAACACACACACACTATCTTTACCTCAACAGCCTGCAGAAGAGCATCCTTCTCATTCATCCTGTCTTCATAGGCCAGCAGCAGAGGAGACAAATATTTCATGTCCAGCTAAAAAAGGGCAAAAGGCATGATTTCAAGTTGGCCTCAACATCACAACAATCATCATGCCCATGTGTGGCTAATTCAAATCAGGACCAGTTTTTTAGTTTAGCTACCATGGCAGGTAAATCTGAGAATTCAGAAGCCATTTACTAGCTAACTACATTTTTAGAATAGGATTGGAAGACAAATGATCGTTGGTTACCTGACAGAGGCTGCTCAAATATAGTATAAGTCACATTTAGCTGGTGGTCATGACAAAGTGTTTTAATAAGACTTGGAAATGTGTGTAAATCAAGCTGTGGCGCAGATAAAGCCCTCAAAAGAGCTCTGTACAAATAGCCCCCATCACCATTAACTGCAAACTGAATGCTTCAGCCTTTGTAATTGGATTGTTGTCTGATTTGAGATTCAAGGACGGAGAAACCCTATATCCACCCAATATAGAAACCCAATATCCATGTCTTGCAACAATGAAAAGTTATGGTATATAAATGCATTCGTTTTTGCATTCCCATGTTTTTTATGTTGTGGAAATTTCACTTCTCACTGACCTGATGTTGAAACTACAGGTGGCATTGCATCAGTAAAGTTTACTAATTATTCTACAATCATGGCTACATTGTGCAGTGAACATATTGGTCAAATCCTACTGATTACTGAATCCAAACCAGATATAATGGCAGTGAACAACAACAAACAGGAGATAGAGAAAAGGTCATGAGGTCACCAAAATCAATAAGGTTGATAGTCTAGGGCCCATGAATCTGCACAGCAAATCTGAGAAGTTTTGAATAAAGGATATTCGCCTTATCACAATTTTACAGTTGGTATGGTGGTGGACATTGAGAATCCACAATATCCCCAAAACCATCATTTCAGGGAGATAGCTAAACTATTAACCAGCTATACTGTGTAAAAATACTGTAACATTAAATCCATATTAAAATACTGACGAGCCAGGGAGGAGGTGGTCCAGTCATTGGTAGGCTATTGATTCTGGAGCTCTGGAAAAGAGTGGGAGAGAGAGAGAGAGAGAGAGAGAGAGAGAGAGAGAGAGAGAGAGAGAGAGAGAGAGAGAGAGAGATACATTCATCCCGTCATCCATCCATAGTTAGATGGAGGGATGGATGGATCATGCAGTTTTAATTAGCCAGGTCCGGGTTTTGAAATGGAATCATATTGTTTAAACTCAAGAATGTGTAATAGTCTGCCAAACCTCTTGTTTGGACAGTGGTCTGAACTTGGCCTGGTAGCGGCTCAGCTCCACATTCAGACGGTGAACTGTCAATTTCAGGGCATCATTTTCGTCCACTAGCTTCTGCATTTGTTGCCTTTGAGTCTGTGTCTCTGCCTGGACATCTGCAGGGAAAAGCAAAAATTAGAGCAAACTCTGATTCCTAGATCAGCAAAAATGACAGATATCCTTAGTTTTTTGTGTATTATATCATCACATGAATCCTTTGTTTGTTTGTTGCCTGGCTGCTGGTCAGAAGACATCACTTCCCATGACTATTTGTTATTATTTTTTTATACTTTATATAGACTAAATGATAATCTAATCTAAAAAAAAAAATGTCAATAGATTAACAAGATTAGACTGACAATGAAAATAACCATTCGTTGTGGCCCACAATAATCACGAAACCACAGGGCAATGGGTAACTATGGAAATTTCTGGAAGAGGTGAAGCATTAAATATATTCTGTTGATAATATTGAAATGAGATGCAGATAATTGAAAACAGGATGACCTAGAGGTTAATGAGTTCATCCTCCAACACATATTCCATGCCTATGTGGCTGTGCATTGCTAAAGGGTCTTTCAGCAAGGCACTTAACTCTGACAGGCCCTGTAACCTAAGCAGAGCAAGCAAAACAGAATTTACATTTTGTTGATTTTTATTCTGTCTTTTATTCACTTTCATCTCTCATTCCTTCCTCCCCTTCCTCCTTCTGAGCTGCTTTGGAGCTTGAGATCCACATCGTGCTGCTTCTCTCCAGCTCCTCTCTTTCCCTGCCTCCTTCCTCCTCCCCATGCATCTTTCTCTAGTGACTTCCCCTTTCACTTTCTTCCTCTCATTCATCTTTTCCATTCCTCCACCATCCTGCTCCTTTCCCTCATATCCTTAAACCCCCTCCCTGTGTCTCCTTGACGCTCCACTCCACCTGCAGAGTGCCTCCTGCTGGAGGAGGCCTGGTCGTGGCTGAGCTCCTGCTCCAGGCGCTGCAGTCTGTCCTCCAGGAGCCTGCGTTCCTCTGCCAGGCCAGCCTTGTGCTCCATCAGTGCCCGGACCACCTCCTTCTTTACCTCTTTTTGCACCTCCTTGTGGGCCCCTGGGAACAGGTGAGTGGTGGGTTGGTCTGGGCTGGCAGGGTGGGTGGGGTTGTTGCAGGGTTCTTGGTTAGTTGGAGCGAGTGGGTTGGGTGTGGGAGCTGTGGTAGGCAAGTTGGTAGTTTGGTGGTTTGGGTGGTGGAAAGTGCGTAGGTGTGTGGGGGGAGCGGTTAAGGTACAGTGAGAGTTGGGTAGAAAGAAAAATTTGTAATGACATTACATACTCGAAATACAAAAATGTTTTAATGTATTTTATTACATTACTTAAGAAAAATGTATTCTGATTGGGATTCACATTTAAAGTATAATCCATGATGATGGATGCTCATGATGCTCATTCACATTGTAAATCTCACAGGTGAGGAATTTCAAAGCACCGAAACATTGCATAGATAAAATGTTACAGTGCAGATGGTGTGAGGGACTGTAACCTTTATTTGAAAATTTCTGCAATTCTCCCAGCACCCGTCATTCAGGTGGAGAGCAAAACAGCACAGATATTTTCGTTTTGGCAAACATAAAATGTGATTGAGCATCATGTTGAGTGTGGGCCTGTATGTGTTATATAGATACTGATACAATGCATCTGAGCTGAAGCATTGAAAACGGGCCACATGAGAAGGATGTGAAAATCCTCTACTGTAAATGTGGCTTTAGAAAACCAGCTTTTGCGTGCTAAAGAAAGAAGAAATTTCCAGCACTTCCTGAAAATTGCACTCTTTTTATCGGGCTCAAATGTGGGATATTTAAAAGTAAGTGAAACATAATCAGAATACATTACCGAGTTGGGGTTAGTCCTTAGATTATGTTACTGTTTTGACGAGATAACAGGCAGCTGTAGTGTAATGTATTTTTAAAATAACATACCCAACCCTGCAGTACGAACAGCGTGGCATGGGCCAGGGGAGGGATGAACAGAGGCTGGACAATGCACCAAAATACAGCACACATAGACACACACACACACACACACACACACACACACACACATAGAAAATATGAGAGACCAATTTTAAGTAAACTGATACATATGCTTTTTTTGCAGACTGATATGTATAGCTTAGGCATTGATTACATGGCAGTTTGTTGTCTAGGTACAGTCTGAATCTGTGGACAGAACCAACACACTGTCTACAGCCATCTGATGTTTACTATCAACCCGGCACTGTCTAGTATAATATTTAACTTTCTTGATGAATCCTTAATACATGATCAGTTAACAGCTCAGTCTAGAAAACCTTAAAGGACTTACTAACATAGAACTTATAAACCATTAACATGGAGTAAAACTTTCAGATTTAGTGATTTAGAAAAAAAAAAAAAAGACTAATACCTGAACCAGGCATCCCCAGACTTTACAGCCTGCAAAATGGTGTTGAACAATGTATGCAGGGATGTGGTTTTTGCTGTTGGACTTTGTGTTACATTTCAGTCAATCATATGTTATAATCCAATCAGTATTAACCAGCAACCAGTTTACAGATTTAAAAAGTGTTTAGTGGGGACTTAACTTAAGTTTAAAGGAAGTGGGACTATACAAATCGAGTTATTCACTAACAGAAAGAATACAATATGAGAAAAGGAAAAATCAGATTGACAGCAGGCTATAAAAGAGCCTCCACCTACCTGACACGTCCTCTGTCCAACTCCCAGTGTTCTGCCTGCTCTCTTTCTTCTTCGAGGAGCCATGACGGGCTTTAGGAGAGCGGAGTCTGGCCTCCTCTTTGAAGTCTGAAAGAAGGAACATCGTGCTGTCACTAAATGAGTAGAGGACTATTACAGCAAGCAGCACAGTCTCCTGCTGATTTTATTAAATGAGCCCTTCCACTGCATAATAAACTGCACATGGTGACTGTACACACTACCTGAGATGATCACACCATCAGACATTGATGCCATGCTTTGTTACCACTCTGTGACCACAGCAGCATGGACTTAACATATATACACTACTCACAAAAAGTCAGGGATATTTGGCTTTCGGGTGAAATTTACGGAAAATGTAAAAAGTTCACACTACAGTGATATTATATCATGAAAGCAGGGCATTTAAGTAGAAGCATGCACTGGCGATTTCCTCATCTCAAACAATTTATTGAAACAAAAGCCAACAACAGTGGTGGATATACCACAACAAAAAATGTCAGTGTCTCAATAACTTGTCATGTGCCCTTGAGCATCAATTACAGCTTGACAACGACGTCTCATGCTGTTCACAAGTCGACTTATTGTCTGCTGAGGCATGGCATCCCACTCTTCTTGAAGGGCGGCCCTCAGGACATTGAGGTTCTGGGGTACAGAGCTCCGAGCCTCTACATGGCAACTCAGCTGATCCCATAGGTTTTCTATGGGATTCAGGTCTGAGAAAGTGCAGGCCACTCCATTTGAGGTACCCCAGTCTCCAGCAGCCGTTCCCTAATGATGCGACCTCGATGAGCTGGAGCATTGTCGTCCATGAAGATGAAATTAGGCCTGTGTTGTTCATGCAGGGGCACAATGTCTGGATTAATGATGTTATTCAGGTAGTACGGGCTTATCACTGTACCATTAGGGCAGTTCTGTACTGACTAGACACACCTGCCCACACAGTAACACCACCACCACCAAAGGCTCGTCTGGTGACAACAGTGGCTGATGCATAGCGCTCTCCTTGCCGTCTCCAACATCGATGGAGACGGCAAGAAAACGCGAAACGCGCCGCCCGACCCGAAATCGCGCGTCATCGCGTCTTTGCATTGACTTTTAATGTAAACTTGACACGCGAATTTGCATTATCGCGTCCGGTGTGAACGAACAGCAAATTGTGCAAAAAGTACTGAAACACTGAACAGCTGGACATGTGCATTCAAAAGTTTACAGAAGGTCACATTAAGTTCACCTGTAAAGGTTATAATGCATTTTAGGTTCATCCTGAAATTTCACCCGAAAGCCGAATAGCCGAAGCCGAGTGTGTACATATATGTGTGTATATATATATATATATATATACATATATATATATTCCCTCCAGTGCAGAAATATTTCCATCTTGTATCTTTCCATTCCATCTAGCTCCAACTGCATCTTGTCCTCTGACCAAGTGACGACAACAGCTCGGACTTCAGCCTGTTCTTGTCCATTTGGCTTTCTCAAATGCTCGACAGTTAACAACAAAATGCTTCTAATTCAACATGAATATAAATAAGGCAGCTGCCAGCTCTCGCTGTTAGATGCTTCAGTGACGCAAAAGCCTGTAACCAATCAGTGCAATAGTCCCTCCTCCGTGGTCCTGGTGGTTTTTGTAATTCCCACATGCCAAGCAGGGACCAAAAAACAGCTGGAGCTGCTCCAAAGTTCCTATTTTTTAATGCCAAAGTTTGGTTTGGTACTTTTGCAGAGGAAAATGGCACAATGTGTGTCAGTGAGCAAGGCAGCATCAAGCTGACCGCCAATGTGGACACTGCACAATTTGCACACAATGGATCAGTGACAAGTAACCAACAGCAAAAAAACAAAAGTCTGACCCATTAACACACCAGCATTCAGTTAACTCTTCCTTAACTTTGTGCTCTTAACATAAGTTACTTTCCAAAGAGCTTGTAAGAAAACCATGAGGATATTCACAATTGATGTTGCTGTTTTATTGGACAGTGTAATACGTAAATCATGCATGAATTCTTAGAATGAGCAAAGTTACAGGTCATGTAAAGTGGATTAAGTGCGCTTTTCTAAATAAAACCACATTTGAAGTCTGTTATGTTTGGGTGCAGGTTGATGCTGTTGCTGCCAGATTATGAGCACACTTTTACAGCAGTACACTCTGCCATGCCAGTGTTCACCCATTACCTTACAGGAGGATATCATGTGTTATTACAAGACTCCAACCAGAGCGAGAGAATGGCATGCAGGTGGGATGGACCAATGATAAAAGCACTACCTGGTGAAGGCATTCTTCTATCAGATGGAGACGTCTGGTTCAGCAGGGGCGGACTTGTCTGGAGGAGAGATAGACAGCAGACAGATAGTCAATGACTCATTTCAAACAGATTTCAAAACAGGGCACTGTTTGTGTCTGTTTTCTATTTCTATTTAATGAACAGCAATAAGCAGACTACTGTGCAACAATGAATGAAATTTATTATACTAGCAACATATCAATGTATCATTACTTTGCCTTTGAAAACTTATTTTATCAGAGATGGCTATAATAGACTCAATGCTATGGCACAATTTTGTTTCCCTGAAAAGTATGGACATTTAATGACAGGGCAGTAGTCAGAGATATTCAGCATTTCCACTATCTGCAGTATTCCTGCAATTATCTGAAAAGTTATCCTTCAGCAATCCCCTTTTGCCTTGGCAGAAGAACAGTGTTATTTTTCACTGTTATATTTTGTGTTGCTAATATTTTTGTTTCAGTTTGCTTTTCTTGAATGAAGAAAAAAAAATTGAAATCCATTTCCACCTCTTCCTCCCCACTTCTAGCATACAGTCTTGGGTAGACAATTATTGGCAGCATGTATACTTAATGCCAAAATTATTCATATTCTAGTCTGTTGCTACTGTTGTTTTATCATTTTAGTCTAGTCTATTTTGTCAAGAATTATGTGCTTATCTTCTCTTTCATTTTCCCACTACTGCCTACTCCTTTTTCAACTTAAAAGTCAACAGAGTGAGTTGATTACCACCGTTGCATAATTGGTTAGTCTGGGATTAGTGTTGTCAGGTTTTGTCAAACCTGCTATTGTGAAGAAACCCCGGCTAGGTTAAGACTCTTTTGCCTGTGTTTTAGAAGAACATGTGGCTTACTTACATGTAACATTTCTAATTTTAGGATAAATGAATAGAGAGTCAACAGTGGCCAGAGTTATTTTTCAGTCAGATGACCACAGAGACCCTGCCAATGGCACACACTGGCATCACTGTAACTTTTCTTCAGACACACCATAAAAAACCTTGGGATCTGACACAGTCGTATTAGATGTGTTCATAGATGCAGCTTTGTGATAAGAGGGTCACTTTGAATCCTAAACCAGGTGCAAAAATCTGGACTTGAAAGACAGAGAGCAGTTTTATTCCCTCAACACCCACTCACCTTGCTTCACCTTCATATAACTCCACATTCACTCTCCTCATTCAGATTTTCCCACTTGGTACTTGGAATGGCAACCCTCCAACCCTCCACAATGCTACTGCCTGTCTCTGGAATCTCACCTTTGGTTTTAGGGGCAGTGCATAGATGGGCTCAATAATTGTACACTCCTGACGTCTGTCCAGAGTTTGGTAGACATGCTCCTCTCCCTCCTCTTCCTCGTTGTCCTCCACCTCCTCCTCGTCTTTGTCTTGCAACTCCTCTTCAGATTGGTCAGTGGAGAACAGGTGAGGCTGGCTGGCCAAATCCTCTGACCATCTGTCTCTGCAGAGGGCGAGTATCAAGCATTTGAGAAAAAAAAAAAAGTAGAGGAGAGCTGATCTGAGACAAGCTGCTCTTCTGGGTGTTATTGAAGCTTTTCCCATCAGTCAACACAGCTGGTTGTGATAATCTGAGCAGCAGATTGCTAGAGCAGTTTGCCAGAGATGGTTTACCTGTTGATGTTTAGTTCAGATGTGAAGGACTGTGACTGGTCACTGTCGGAGAAAGACCTAACTCTGACAGGAGGGACAGCAAACGTCTGTCCAGTCAGCGAAGAAGACAAGATGGCTGCTGCTAAGGCCGATCTGAACAAGAAATAAACACTATTTACCACATAATTTCTATTAAAGGAAAACTTTCAGTTGTAGTTAGTTGTTTTCTTCAACTGACATGTACAGTACATTGTGGTAACTGGAGACAGTTGATGTTCAGTTTCCATGAAATGTCTTTTGTTAGCATTGCTTCACATTTGCAGAATGGCTATACTGACATACTGGATGTGCATGTTGCAGGAAGATCCGCCCCTCCTCTGCCTGTGTAATTGTTTTTTTGTTTTTTTTTTACTGTTATTCAGTTATTCTACAGTTACAAAAATCAGACACAAACACACTACTCTCCCAGCCTAATTCACCCAACCGTAACCCTAACACTTAACCGAAGACAATGATTACTATCCAGTCAGGGGTGGTTAGGGCAGGGTATGCACATTCAGTGTGTAAATTTAGTCTCACCCAAGTAAGGGTCACAGCTAGCTGCCAGCCTCCTGCTACACTGGTCCCTTTGTTTTCAAAGTAGAGAAAAAGCAATGCAAACAATACATTTTAGGTGAACAAATTTTAAAAATGTGGAATCCGTTACCCATTATGTGACTCCACTGAAGAGTCACACAAGGGGTCTGCTGAAGAGTCTCTGGTGTAGAAAAGTAAATGTATGATGAGGAATATCAGTGTCGATATCAACTGCACTACAGAGACAAAGACAGCCAATACTTTTACAGAATTAAACTTTTCTATTACATTCCTTTGATGAGTTACAAGAAAATGATGGTATGAAGACAATCTGAAGACACAGAGGATAGTGATACACAGGGTTGGGCGATGCAAATGTAGTTGGGCAACACCACCACCATCAGGCAACAATTTGAGCCACAAGGTAAACTGGTCTGCTCAATGTTTCAATTTACAGTTTGTAGCACAGCGAAACCTGGGAGCACAGCAGAGCCATATGTGGTACAAACTACAGCTCAAGAGGAAACACATCTGGAGGAGGCTGCAGGCTGGAGGTGATGTGACAGGCAGTGAGGGGGTACCTGGGTCTCTCAGGTGAGGGGTCTGGGCTGCGGGGGGGTGGGGTACGAGGCACAGCGGGCTTGGGAGCAATGGAGGCAGCGGGGACCAAACCATGAGCTATATGCCTCTATACAATACCACAAAACAAAACACAGGGCACTGTTAGGGGAGATGTTAGCTTCACATGAACACACACACACACACACACACACACACACACACACACACACACACAAACACACAAACACACAAACACACAAACACACACCAACATACTGTCAACATGCTGCTGACTCCATGATAGTGGGTGGTTGAGGAAGGCTTCAGTCATGAACTTACTGAACAGCTGTCTTGACAATTTATAGAGGGTCAAGTAATAAATTGTGGACATAAAAAAAAAATAATAATAATAAATAAATAAACGTTTTTTTAAGGACTGTTTGGAGAAACTAGCTAGCATGACATGGAAAGCAGGGGAAAATACAGGTAAAATACAGGATCAGCTAGTACAGGATAAACACGGCTCTAAATCATCACTAGGCTAAATAACATTATCATTATGTCACAGTAGGTTTTCAACAGCAAGCAGCACATAAATGCAGGATAAAGGTCCATAAGCTCAGTTGAAGGTGTGTGTTCGTTTGTTCAGCTAACCGAAGTTAACGTATTTTTAGTAATACACCTCAAAGCACCGATGCTACAAATGAGAAAACGTTAACATAAGTGTTTTAAGATAGCTATATAATTGTCTTTACGTTACAAAAAATATATGATACGTACAAACTCTTTGTCTTTGTCCCTTCTGAAGCTGAACTTGAACATGGTGGAAAATATCGAAGTTTTTTGCTTTCGGCTCAAATCTTTTCCGTTTCAGGCGAACAGCTCACAGCTAAACTTGTTTCACAAGCGACGGTTAAAAACTCGTAGTTATAAAAACTCGTCTCTCCATTCTCTATAAATTTAAATTATATACAAATGAAATGACATAGACAATATAACAGAATATATTCTTGTCAACCTGACTTGCTTTGCTATCAGACTTCCATGGTATCCAGACGCTGCTCTGCTATCAGGCGCATCGCTACAAAAGGACTGCTGATTGGCTGAAATTGAAAACAGTAGCCAATCACAGGCGTGTTTGAATTATCCTAGCAACGCCGTTGGTTTTGAGTTTGCTGTCCGACCAGCAGAGGTCGCTGTCGTTCTATTTACTGACGAGCACCAATCACGCAATCAAACCAAGATATTTTTAGCTTTCTTTATGTCTGTATTTGTTTCTTTTTCTTTTTCTTTTTTTTCCTTTTACCTCTGTTCTGCTTTATGGAGAAAATTAGTAACCAGGGATCCAAATAAATCACAGTTCCTCTCTTTTCTCTGATTCCTTTCAAAATTACCATGTCATTAAGTCTCATTTTGTGTTAAATTCTTATTTGTCTTATAATCAGTGAAAAAAATCAACCAATGGGATGCCATAATCTCATTTATTTCTACTGCAGTTTCACTTGTTTCAGGAATTTCCCCCAACACTCAAAGAAACGACACTTAATTCAAGAAAAGCAAGTGGGGGTAAGTGGGATTATCTCATCCTACTGGCACTTTTTTTTTTTTTTACCTTGTTTGAAGAAAAACAAGATTTTATCACAGAATATGAGACTAGACTTGTTGAGAGGGATATTATTTGCAGTGAATGTGATGCTTGTTTGACATCACAGAAAATAAAATGTGCTGCCAAAGCAATGTCAGCGGCAATAGGAATAATATTTAAGATGATTAACAGCTAATAATTGAAAACAAAATCCAGCCTTTTTTCTGTTTCCCTCTTTAATATCCATGCCCAATTCTCAATTAATTTAGTGTTTAGTTTATATAAAAATATGTGATCAAAGCCTTGTCATATTGTTATAATATTTTATTATGTCTTTCTTGGGAAACTTTCTCTGCTCAAAGCATTGAGTGTGCAGTTTCTTAGAAAATAGAGGATAACTTTGGAAACAGGAGCAGCAGCAATAACCATCAGACAAAACAGAGCAACAGAAAACTGAGGGACAACAAGATCACAGTGCTGCACACTTTGTTTAACAAGTGAACTCTGAGGAATGCAGTGAGGAAAAAAAAAAACCAAATGATTACATGCTATGTAATCATGGTTTTAAGGATTACAGTGAACCTGGAACCATTCAAATGGCTCCAGGTTCACTAAAATAGACTTGTTTTTTTGGTCCCAGCTTGAGCAAAATTCAAATCCGAAAACAAAAGAAATCCAACAAATTAGCTTTATTCCCTTGTTTATTGATATTTTAGTTTACACAAGGACACACAACACAAGAAAACAATTATGGAGGCACTGACACCACAGTTATTGTGCAGCAGGAAGCCCAGAGAAGGAAGAAAGGCCACCAGAGAGTATTAGCAGTAGAACAGGTACATCTGCATATAGACAAAGGCATTTAAGATCAATGCACATAGAGGTCTGGTGAGACAGCATGGCCTGTGTGTATAATGTATATATGGAAAAAGAAATAGTTCACACTTGACACATTTAATCATTTACAGCACATTCTTATTATACCTTTATAGTTATTGTGACCTTCATTTAATTTTTTTTTCCTTCATGAAAATGCATAAATGGCACTTAAGTAAACAAGACTTGGTCAGTTTTGTACAGAAAAAGGCTAAGAGTGTTAAATCTTCTTCATGTTACTATTTTTAGGAATAGTAAACAATGCTTTTAAAATCGCCCAATACTGGAAGAAGTATTCCTACATCTGTACTGAAGAGTCCATTAATCCACCTAACTGAAGTTTTAAATGTTAAAACATTTCTACACAGATAAAATCCACCAGCGTACTGGTTCACCAAAGGATGAAACAAGCCTACAGTAAAATACATTCTCAGAACCAACCAAGAAAACTAATGTACAAAAATTCACAACTTCACCATCCACAAACTAGTTCTGAAGCCTACAATTTTTTTTTCGACTTTTTTGTGTTTTATGACATAAATAATTTGATTATCAAATGTGTATAAGAATCTACTTTGTAGATAAAGAGATAGACCAACACTTCAGAGTGTCAGTAAAGTGTAGGATCAAACTGGGTGTGACACAGGTTGGGTAGACTAGCAGAAAACTGACTGTGGCCTTAAATCTAACTCACTATTCAGTGACAGCACTGCAAAAAACAGGTTACCAAGTCATTTAACCTCATATTCAGTGCAAAAAAACTTGTTTTCTATCAAATAAGTGGCAAAATCTGCCAGTGGGAGGACATAATCCCACTTGTTTCCAAAGCAGTTTCACTTCTTTCAGGAATTAATCTGGGAACAAGTATAAATATGTTGAAACAAGGCAGAATAAGGCAGATAATGACACTCGATTAAAGATAGCTATTGAAAGAAGTTGATCGGCATCGGAAACAAGTGGGATTGTCTCACCCCACTGGTCAGTGTTTCTCACTAAAAGAAGATTTTTAACACTAAATATTGGACTAAATAACAAGTTAGGAGGTGAATTTTTGCAGTGATGACGGCAGGTTTCATCCAGGAATGTTGTCGGTCTGGCCACAGTCTTCACCTCTGCAGACAAAACATCCTTCATGAGCAGCAAAATTCACATTAACTGAGACACACAGTCAGCTCTCTTCTCAAAACCGGACAGCAGTGGGTTAGATACTGAGATGAGTCAGAAAAGTTAAAGTGAGTGGTAAACTCCTGGTGTATCAGAGACAGAGGTATTTTAGTTTGTGGTATGCCAAGCAAACCTAAAACACCAATTATTTCCGTTTACGCTGTGTCCCTACATTGTTCGGTCGCCCTGAACAATGTTCTCCAAAGGCTGTGTCACAAATACATAAATGATAATAATACAAAATAAAGATATGAATGTTTTTTTTTTTTTTTTAGCAGCTTACAGCGCATTGCATTCATCAACTCTCCACACACAAATACCGACTCCACAGTAGAAGAATATTTTCCCTCACCGGGCTTTTAACATATTGCAACAACACGGTTTGACACATGTACATATCTACTTAGAAAACAGGTGACTTTTAAGCCTTAAAACTTCAATATCCACTGTTTGCAACAACTACACAGCAAAAAAAATCACCAAGTCATTTAGTCTCATATTCAGTATTAAAATCTTCCTACTTAAAACTTTCTCACTTGTTTCCAAGGTAGTTTCATTTATGTCACTTTTTTTTTCTTGAAACAAATATAAATATGATGAAACAAGGCAGAATAAGGCAGATCAGCCCATTAGCATCAAGAAAATGACTCAATATAATTCAATAATGATTCAACAAAATTCTGGAAACAAGCTGATTAGCACTGGAGAGAAGTGGAATTACCTCATGCCACTGGCAGATTTTTTGTGTACTTGTTTGATAAAATAATAATAATAATAATAATAATAAAACTTCAATTTGAGACTAAATGACTTGGTAAGATGGAGGTTTCTTTTTTGCAATGCACTGTGGCAATGAACAAAATCCCTCACAGATACAGTGTGCAGTGTGCACCTTACTGCACTGCAGCAGATCAGTCCGTTGTGCTGTGCAGTGTGTAGCTCTCAGCGGAACGCACAGCTACCGAGGGGCCGGTCAAACCACTAGACAGCTGACCTCTTGCAGTGGAGTACAAACACACACTAGTGCTGTTTAGACAACTGTGTTTTTGTTCTTCAATACATCTGGAGCTTTTCCTCTCAAGGCCAAAATAACACAGTAAGTAACTCACTACTGATGATCACTGCGGTGTTTTTTTTTTTTTTCTTTTTCTTTTTTCTTTTTTTTGACCCACTGTGAATTTGTATCGTGCTGTACACATACTATGGCAAAGTATGGAGTGACTTCCCACTAGTTTTGTGTATAGTTCAGTTTATGAGGCACCCATGTACCAACACAAGCACCCACACATTTGGTGCAGCCACTTTCCACGGGTGCTGCAGTCGAATGTCATCATGATAACTGTTAACACATGAGCTAAATACACTAAAACCGGAGGGTACCACCGCTGTGCCACTGCAACACTCAGCTCAGTACGGGTACAGCACGGTGCTCGTAGAAGGGAAAGAGCCCGCAGGTGCCTCAGTAGAGGGCGCTGTCATTGTTGTAGGAGCTGGAGCTGGGGAAGGTGGGGCAGGGCTTGCTCCAGGGCAGCGTGCTCGATGCGTCGGCGGTGGGGAGGCTGAGCGTGCTCGCGCTCTTCAGCCTGTTCTTCAGCCCCCAGCTCAGGAACGACGGCTTCTTGGTGACTTTGCGGGACTTGGGGTTCTTGTCGTCGTCGTCGAAGGCCAGGCAGATCATGGAGTAGGTCTTAGGGAGGTTCCCACAAAAGGTGGCACTCTTGGTGGGCTAAACAGAGAGAGCATGAGGGTGATGTTTAGCAGCAAAGAAGCAGATGTGAGAATACATTTGTTTGGTCAAAGAGTAAAGCCGGAAGTAACTTAATTCCTTTTAATCCAACTGTAAGTGTAACTGATTAGCTTCTTTGAGACCTTGCCTTTATTTAAGTCAGAAAAATTGATTTTTCCCTCAGTGTGTTTTAGCTGCAGTGTTGTACTTTACTCCATATCAAAGTCCATCCATTCCAGAGAACAGATTTAGCATCAGAATGTGAAGTGACATAGACTGACAAACTGTGTTTCCATCTGCAATGAAAAGCCCGTCAGCGAAGGGAAGAGGAATCTGCATTTACTTTGTCACCTTTATTCTGTCACTTCTCTTTTTTCCAGTTCAAAGAATCTAGATTGTGCTCTTGTCCTTTTAGAATTACATGGAAAAGATCACATGAAACATTATTCTTTCTAAAAACTGACAACTTATATTTGAGTAGGGCATTTTAGACTGTTTCCAACCCTGTCAAACAGCAACTTTGTGCTGAGTC
Organism: Myripristis murdjan; assembly: GCF_902150065.1. Classification (NCBI taxonomy): domain Eukaryota; kingdom Metazoa; phylum Chordata; class Actinopteri; order Holocentriformes; family Holocentridae; genus Myripristis; species Myripristis murdjan. The sequence goes on along the minus strand of NC_043982.1, from coordinate 34,258,194 downwards.
TCTGGGGAATCTGCAGTCTCTGATCAGTCCTTTAGTGCTTAAGTTAGTCTTTTCAACACTGTTTAACATCACTGCTGTGAAAATACCCAGAATGATAACGTTTGTTTAGTAATCAAGCTTTAATGTGAAATCTGTGTCCTATTGAGAATAAGCAAAAAGACAAACTTCAGCTCTTTGTCCAAGTGTTTTGGCAACTTGTCTGAATACCATTTCTTGCACACTCAAACTAAAGAAAGCTCTTCTGCTGTGGGTTTGTAAGCTTACTTTCTGGTCAAATGACTGTGGCTAGAAATGTCTCAGTCTCATTCAAATTCAACATGACAGCTGGAACCGGTTTCATACGCTGGGTCAAATCCACAGAGCTCTTTCTCATGGGAAACATTATACTGCACATTTGTCGGAAACACAACCTCGAAAGAGAAACCTGAGACACTGATAACGCTCCTTAGCGTCCTGACGTAAAGACCAGTTTTTCTATCACTATCTGTCAGTTAGAGAAACCAGATGGATGACTTTGCGCCTCTGACTCAGCAGAAGCAGGGGGAGAAAGGGGCGGGGCTTACCATGCTCGGGTTGCTGTCCATCATGCTGACCACCTTGATGCTAATCCCATCCTCGTCCACATCCTTCAGCAGCCGCATCACCTCGCTCACGCCCAGCCACTTGCAATCGGTGTTACCCACGGCAACGATGTAGTCGCCCTCTTTCAGCCCATCAGCCTGGAAACAGGAGAGAAAGAGGAGGAGGAAGTGTTACCAAGGACAGCAAATAGAATGGAGTAATTATTTACAGCTGAGGGTTTATCTGAATGGGTTTATCTCACTTCAGCTGAGCAACAGAGGTGCAGTGAGAGCAGAGCAGACAAACATGGAACATGGTGTGTGTGTGTGTTTGTGTTCTTGTGTGTGTATCAGCAAGATATCAGCCCTCTAAACAACACCACAGCGCATCATTCCAGGGCTGTGGGAAGCTTGTCTTATCTCAACAGGTTCAGCTATTTCTGTCTGATGGAGTGATCCACGTCAGCCACAGGCAAGTCAGCTGGACTCAGAGCAATCAGTCCATTCACTGACATAAAAAAAAAAAAAAATCCTGAGAATTTAAGTCATAAAAAGTTTGGCTTAGCTGCTAATCTGCTTATTTGTGCAGGCTCGTAGGCCTAAAAACAGTGTGCTCTCTGTTAGTGCCTCTTAATGAGCGGTCAGTCTGAAAGGAGACTCTGATCAATTAGTATGAAGAGCAGGGAATGGAAGAGTGGCTTGTCTGAGGCTGTATTTTAATTTAGTGTCTAAAATTAAAATACTTCATCACCAGTGAAAAGGAAACGTGACTGACTGCATCACAGCAGCAAAGACGTCAGTGAGGTTTAATTGTGAATTTGGGGCAATTAGACGGAGTGATTTGCAAATATCAGTGATGTAGATCAGTGATTCCCAACTAGGGGTACGCGAGCACATTGCAGGGGTACGTGACAACTTTTCATAACATAACATTATGTTAACAATATTATTTTTTGTTAAGTGTTTTGTTCTTGTTTTTAAAAAATTTAAATGCCTGTTTAAAGGGGACTTATTCAAAGGTTCTCCAGTTTTTGTGGCAAATGTTACAAGAGTTAGAAATAACAAAGGAAGATTTATTATTTATTTTGATTTTGTATTTATTTATATTACTCATTTATTTTCAAGGCAACATATTTATTTTTGTTTAATTAATTTGAGTTAAAAAGAAGGAAATGCCTGAGATTTAATTTAAATTAAGGAAATGAAATAAAATGATTTTCATTTAATAATCAGTTGTGTTACGTTCTACTTTTGGAGAATCATCAGCACGTATGAGTGAGGGGGTACTCATGGTCTGACAAAAAGTCTCAGGGGGTACACAAGACAAAAAAAGTTGGGAAATACTGATGTAGATGTTCAAACCCTCTGTTGACGCAGACAAAGGTGCTCACTGTATAGAGTTAACATCAAGTAATCTATACATCCAGCTTTTGTTAATGTATTACAGAGCACGTGCATAGCAGCAGCAGCCCGCTGATCTTCAGATTAACTTCTCCATTATGTTTGGTAAATCAGACTACAGCATCTGTCTAACAATTTTTAAGGTGTTTCATTGTCTGGCTGCTGTGATTTTCGCCTGATTTACAATAGCATTTTCATTTGATTTGTGATTTATGGCCATTTGTTTGAGTTTTTATTTTCCATGTAAATATGGAACTGCTTTTTGGGCCTTACTTTTTACATTTTATTACAACTTTTCATTTGCTCTGAATATTTAATTTTCTGTACTTGCACCTTGTTGTGAAGCACTTTTTTTGGTTCGGAAAAAGGCTCTATTAATACAGTTTACTTATTGTTATCTTCAATATTATTATTATTTTATTATCATTAGTCGTAGTAGTAGTATTAGAAGTAGTAGTAGTAGTATGAAAAGAAGGGTGAACTATGAACTATAGTAGCCAGTCATCAATTTAAAACAATATTTTCAGAAAAGTATTAATATATGTTTTTAAAAAGGCACCACTATTTTAATATGATGCACAGAATACATTTACATTAAGAATCTGTCTGCTGTCCTCCTAAAAGACAGCTAAGCCAGTCTGATAATAAACAGGAGGGTAAACTGCACTGAGCTGGGTTAATCTTTCACTACATCCCTGTGTGCAGCACGGCAGCTGCTCCAGTGTCAGAGGGTCAGAGGGACAGTGTGAGCAGGTTGAGGTGTAACTCACGGCGGCGGGGCAGAGTGGGTCCAGGGAAACCACCTGGACGGGCTGCTCTCCCTTCAGGGTGAAGCCCAGGTCTCCGTCGTCTGGGCGAAGCTGTATCGTCCGCGGTGCCGTCCACCGCTGCTTGGCTGAGAAAATGGACAGAGGACCCTGTGTGGAGAAGGAGGGGTGGGGGGGTTAATACAATTTTTGCACTATGAAAGATTATATAAGTCAGCTGCCATATGGTCAGGTTCTGAAGGACAAACTGCTTACTAAAATCCTGGGAAAATTTCTGAAAATGTGATGATCCTTCTTATAAAAAAAGGATCTATGAGTAACTATGAGCAACTTCTATCTCCCATTGTTAATACATTTTTCATCTGACAGGAAAATCTCAGTCAGTGTCTCCTCCTGCCAGTCTTGTGTGTGTAATACTGATGAAACCTGTCTCCCACACCTCTTTAATTATCACCATGGTGACTGTACAAAAAGATACTGCAGGCTTTATCTTTAATCCTGCCTCATCTCCCCTCGCATCTTGACGGATTTGAATCTCATCACTGAGACTGTGAATGAGCTCAGTCATAAAGAACTGGAAAGGATTTTTCAACCTGGAGCCAGGGAGCCTCTGATTCATTAGCAGAGATATTTTAATCTGTCTGGGAACGGCGGCTCTGAGCTGTGTTTCTCAATAAGAGATGATAATCTAGAAATCTACAATGATGTTTTAGGAACATCTAGTTATGAAGTTTTTGGGAAACCAACTGTAACCTTACTATGCTTCCTATGTTGGACTTCTTAGGCTCATGACTCTTTCAGGAAATGCAGACCTGACCCTCACCCTTCCTTACTACGTGTTGTTTTTAAGCTGGTTGATCTAGGAACTAAAACATTTCCCTTAGCTAATTTTGAGGCAAGACATTTGTACAAGCTCCGGTTTTGTTTTTTGTTTTTTTCTTAATCTCACCTAACCTCTTTCTGCATGTCATCATTTTGTGCCTTCAAGTAAAGACACAATGTAAATTCTGAACTCTGACCTCTCAGTTCATCAGTTCAGCTCCCTTTTACAACAAACGTTATCTAGGAACCCAGATTGCACTGGTGTGTGTTAGTGGAGCTGAAAGGAACCACATGCCTGGTCTTATAGTGAAAATACAACAGATGGGATTGACAGAGGGTGTCAACCCCTGATCAACACCACCAACAGCCCCACCCCACCTCCACCCATTAGGTGAGGGCTTTTAACCAAAGCACCTTACAATTTTTATTATGAGCTTGTGTCTAGGAACATGTGAGGAGAGCCGTGTTGCTGTAGGGGCAAGACCTTGTTTAACAAGTTCACTTGTACAGGAATTTAGAAAAACTGCCTTATTTTTAGACTGCGTGCGTCTGAAAAAAAAATGTTAATTTGCATGTTGAGCATGTTTCATGGAAGACTGGGTCTACAAAAAGATCCATTCTAACAGGTTATTTCGTCTCATATTCAGTGTCCAAGTCTTGCTTTTCTTCAAACAAGGTAAAAAGAAATCTGCCAGAGGGATGAGATAATCCCACCTGTTTTCAATGCAGTTTCACTTTTTTCAAGAATTTTTCAGGGAACAGGGAAATAATATGTTGATATAAGGCACACAAGTATTCAAAACTGGACACAAGTGACACCTATCTCATACCACTGGCAGATTTTTTCATTTGCAAGATTGAAACACTGAAGATGAGGCTAAATTACTTGGTGCAATAGAGATTTTTGAACAGTACACAGAGAGGATCATGGAAACCTTCAGTTCAGTTAAAATCACCCCCTTCCCCACCACAGAAGCGCTGATGTGTATGTTCAACTCCTCTCATACTTCTGGAGGGTTTTTATTTTTAATTAAATACCAGAATAAATGGAGTGGAGTTCAAGGCAGATCAGAATGCCTCAGTCCATGGTTAGTGTTAGTGCTGCCTTGCTCTGAATGAGAGTCCGGGAGGCTTTACAAAAACAGTGCAGATTATCAACGGACTGTTGGCCCAACATGTCAAAGCAGCCAGGAGACTCATTCATGGTTGGTTTTTATTCAGGAATGACAAAAAACACTCTGGGTGTTAAATTTTGGCACGCTTTAAAATTGCATCGCCACCTCTAAAACCCAAATCCAGAGCTATTTCATGTCCCGTCCTGAATAACCCAGCAGTGTGTGTGAAAAACAGCAATGTGAGTGGAAGAGGATTAGTAACCCACATACCAGCCTCTGGAAAAAGTCGATGACTTTCACCTTTGACAACGTAGGAACTTCCATCTCTGCTTTGTGCTCTGTTTTAGCTATGGAGAGAGGGACAAACAGAAAGCTGTCACCCTACTGTTTATTGTCACAACCACACTTCAAATGTCCTCCATACAAAAAAGCTGGCAGGGAGTTAGCAGTGTCAACATTACATCATCAGTCTGACTTATCTGATTACAGGATGTGGAGGCTGTTTAGAAACTGTTTTAAGAAAGACAAAGCTCATAAAACACTTTGCTGTTGCTTGGCATTAGTCTAATTTCTGATGTGTTTGTTGTGGTGTTGCTGGAGTGACTGGAGTTTCTATACCAGCCAAAGGAACAATAGCTTTCACGTCACTCAAGGTTAATAGAGACTGCAGTTAATTTCACACTTGTTCTATCAAATACTAACCTATCCTTTACAGTTGTGTTGTAAATTACCCTCTTATTCTGTTATAACCTCATGTGCTATTCTATAATCTTTCACCACAAGTCAACAAGTTCATTACTACTGGAGACAAATGGGATTATCTCATCCCACTGGCAAATTTATTTGACCTTATCTGAAGAAAAACAAAATTTTAATACCGAGGATGAGACGACAGACCAATTTATTCTCTGCTGTATCAGTTCTATATATTGTGATAGTAAACCTCAATTCATTCGTCCACTAACACACTATGCTATAATCCTTTTCTAAACTGCAAAAACAGCAGAGGTACTGTGCCGTCTAAGTCATGTTTTAACTGGTGAGTGATAACTGTTGATATTCTATGATGTCCTATATTAAAAGATGTATAACAAAAAAGAACTTAGTTTGAGCTCCCTCCATTTGAATCATTACAGATAAGATATAGAGGTAGGGAGTTGCCTAAACAGACGTCAGGCCACGCCTTCCCTGTAAACCTCTGGCACTGACTTTGTTTATTTGACAGGTCAATTGCTTGGTTGCTATGGATTTACTGACAATAAAACAAGAGGTTGCTTCCTCTCAAAGAATGTACACAAATTGGTGCTGTTGTCACACAAGGAAGGCGGGGTAAGTCTGAGGACTTTCCCACTCACAGATGATGTCTGGGGCCTCCATGTAGTCGGTGAATTCGTCCTCGTTATCGTTGTCGGCAAACTTGTTGACCGAGCGCTGGTGGCTCGCCTGCAGGATCTCCTGCAGAACCTCCAGCCTCCTCAGGTCGCGGCACAAACCGCAGATCCTCAGTGCCTCCTCGTGAGCCAGGATGGCACGACGAAGGTGAGCTTTGCCTGAGTTGGGAGAGGAGGCGAAAGACAGGGGGGCAAGAAGGAGAGGGAGAAGAAGAGAGAGGACCAGACAGAAAATAAAACGGAGATGGAAAGCAGAGGAAGGGAAAAGTAAAGAGTTGAGGTGGGAAAGTCAGGTCATGAGAGACATTGATTATCAGCAGCCAGTGGAACCTGGATCATAGGAACCACAAGGTTGACAGATTCTACTGGGTTCTACTGTCTTCTGCTGTGCTGACGCTGTCTTTGGTCTTACCGATACGCCGGCGTTCATCTCTCCTCTTCAGGATGTCCAGAGGAGAGCGTCCCTCAGGAAGGCGATCATACACCTGAGACAAGGTCTTCTCCTGCTGGTCCTCATCATCACTGGGATTCACTGGACAGAGGACAGTGTGAAAAAATGATCTAATAGTTAATAGTTTTTAAATACGTCAATAAAGGTTTTCAGTCATTCAGGTCATTGTGTATCTAGTGGCGCGAAGTCAAGGGCAAGTGGCATTGGTGCAAAACATCTTCAAGATTACAAAAAAAGTTCAGCTGCAACAAAACTGGCAGCATAATGCCACCAAGGTTTTAATTCACTCAATCCAAAATGCTAGTAACACCTGCAACTGAAATATCATTTAATATCAAAATATGAAGCTTCTTATGGCAAAAGTTTTCCAGTTTTAGACTTTTGGCATAAATCAGCTTTTCTTCAATAGAAACGATCATAAATTCAGCAAAAATTGCGGCAACTATGCACTATAACTGACTTCCAGGGTAATACTAGAATAGCTTATTTAAAAACCTACAATTTAACAATCTCCAGCAGAATATCATTAAGTTGAAAAATACACAAGTACCAGAGGTAGGAGGCTTTCAAACGGCCTATTCAGCATAATGACATGATTTTGCAATTAACGTACTACAGTTCAATTTCTTAAGACATTTGCAGAAACTTCCTTTTTTAAAGCATGTAAAAAATTTGAAACTCAAGAATGGATTTTTAATGATTTAATCTCTTGACAAGTTTTGGATAGTTTAAAACAGTCTTCAGTTTGTCTTAACCTGCAACTGTATTACTGACTTTTAACCAAAACCTTATTCAAACTGTGATTTCGTTTCAGCCAGGAGACTCATGACATTCAGGTTTTAGGACTCAAAACTGGACCACTCTATGCTCTCGTTACTTAATGAGGATTTTGAGGAATGATACAATCCTCTGTGTGTTGCTTCAAACTGTCTACTCTCCTAAATGGGTTTATGACTCAATCAATAAAATCAATAAAGGAAACACAGCTTCCAGTTCAATTCCCTTCACCATTAGAGTTCACTTCCTGGAAACAATATTCACTGTTGACTGAACTCTAGTTGTAGTTTGTCTGTTTACTGCAGCTCTCTTCATCCTGTCTCGTTTCTGGGATGAATCCTTTCTCTACAGTTCTGTGGTTAATTACTACATACTCCTCTTTCACACAAGAATTTGCTAATGAGCTGCTAAACTCAAAGTGGCTTCGCTTCATCGCCCCTCCACCGTGGTTAGTTTTGTGCTCATGTTGATGCCCAATCCTCATTGTCAACAATGCCACCCTTGCATTTGCATTATGCACCACTTTTTTCCTATTAGTCGCATACCCACTATATTTAATTTAATGTTGCTTTCTGAAACAGTTACCCTTTTTGGTAGGGTTAGGTTAGGTTTGATTTTGTCTACATTACACATTATATGTTGTTGATGAAGAAAAAAACAATCCAGATAAAAACATGAGACCGCCACACAGCTACAGACAATCGAGGCAGAGTTTCAGGCAAGCAGCACAAGACAAAATTAGTAGCAGCACTAATTGTAGAGGAAAATTTACAAACTCACGCAAACATATTTCTCTTCCTCTCTCCCCTCCTCCCTCACTCACTCAGTTACTCTCTCTCTCTCTCTTTCCATCTTGCCACCTGATTATGCAGACCGCATTAAGAAGCTACATAACTGTAATCCCCCACCAGTCTACTTCTATTTCAGTCCATTTTTTCCTTTAGGCATGAGGTACTATTCTCTCTCTCCCTTTCCCTCTCCCTCTCTCTTTCTTTCTTTCTTTCTCTCTCTCTCTCAACTTTGTCTTGCTGCTTTGTGATGCAGAAAAAAATTAAGAGGCTGCAGTTTCTCATGGCTGGAAACACAGCCACTCTTTACCAAGGGGAGTGGTGTGTGTATGTGTGTGTGTGCGTGTGTGTGTGTGTGTGTGTTAAAGAGTGCTCTAAATAGCTGTTATGTAATAGTGTTGTGGCTGGCTGTGGTTCAGTCCAGCTCTTAGATGACTGCACCGTTGGACTGCTCAGGACTCTGCAGTGCATTTGAGTGGGAGACCTGATTCTCCAGGGAGTTTAACATCAGAAAGTCCTGTAACACTGATCCTAGAACAGATTTTTACCACCTGCAGCAGCCAACATCTAGTACACTCAAACAACTGAATATGAAACAACTGAACATGACTACTATGAGTAAAACTATGCTGACTTTTAAAGTACTGTGGTACTTACCTACAGTGTTACATATTAAACATTAAATATTACATAAATCATGGCTTGACTTAGCCACTACAGTTAGAGAATGACTGTGACTCTATGAAGGTATTTCAATCTACTGTATAAACATAGAGCCACCCTGCTGCACAAACAGAAACTGTATTTGATTTACTTTTACTTCAAGTGTTACTCGTTAGATCTGTAGCCACCAGTTTGTTCCAACAATTTTCATACATCACATGGCATTTTCTTGTATTAGCTAAGTGATCAGCCTTAACAAATGAGAGTGCAAAGAGTATCTCACTATATTGCAGAAATGTTTACTTGGGAAAAATAAAAGTTTAAGACTAAATAAAGAAACTGAATGACTTGTTAGGGTGGAGGACTTCTGCACTGTATTTAGTTCAGTGTAACTGAAGCCTTAGAGTAATGGATCTAAGATACTGATATCAGAATAATTATTGTTTTTTCTGCTTATTCATAATTGGGTTATGGCTTTTTACATATTTGCATTAGCCTTCCTTATTAAATTTTCCTCTGCTTGCTCTAATTCTCAATTGAATTGTTTCATTGGCCTGACTGCTCAACAGAAATTATACAACCAAAGCAATTTTCAAAACAAGTCAGTATGTTTGTATCTCTTAGAAACTCAAGGAGAGAGGAAAAGACTGAAAAACTGAGAAGAGGCAAAACTGAATTAAGTTGTTCAGTTAGCTTCCAGTTGGCTATTACATCCAGTCTAACTGAAGGTTAAAAGTTGTTTCTCTTACACTGGTGGTCCAGTAGCGCCGTGGCTACAAAGTAGTGAGCCAGGGAGCGGTAGTGGTTGGTTATGATCTGTGACATGGTGGACCAGAACAACGGGACATTGTCTTTAATTGGCGCCTGGATCATGGACTGGTGGACTTGGTCGTAGGTTTCTGAGACCTGGCAGAGAGGAAGAGGATAAAGTTACTAAGAGGCCATTAACAGCACCAACCTGTACAAACTCCAAACTCAGTGACGGAAGTGGAGAATCTGACACTGATGTGGCATTATTAGTTTACATTCACACTTAATGACATTCTTGAAGGGGCTTTGAGACAAATCAACTCTTCAAAGAAACCATATTCAGTTAAAAGGAAACAAGTACCTGTACTTGTACTTCTTTTTTTTAAACAAATCATATGAATGAAAAGTGCTTAAAGACAAATGCAGGACACATAGAGCAAAATAAGAACATCCCATTTTGTATGATGAGGTCAGAGGCTATGTACTGTATGTCTATCAAAGTCTGTTGTGTGTGTGACTGAATGTGCCTACATGTTTTCTGTGCTGCTGGTTACTAAAGCTAAGATGGACGGAGCTCAACAAAATATCCATCTATAATTAACATCAGTGTGTAATGCAATGTCTTTACCTTGGTGGCCTCCTGAGCCATCTTCAGCAGGGAGTAGAAGTTGTTTCGGATGCCGGGCAGGACAGTCTTCTCAAACAGACACTCCTGAGCCTGGGCCAGCATCATGCGGATCAGCATATTGAGCATGGCTGGGCTCATGTCGTAGCTGGGTGTGTGAGTGAATGTCTCCTTCAGGTGGTTCAGGAGACCTAGAGATGGGAATCAAGGAGTTTTGAACAGATGCCCTTCTACAGACATTAAAAATAGCTCATGAATTTGATGGTAAAGTAAGTTACAGTGATTTGATTGTGACTCTGTCTCCCTGCAGGGCAATTCTCTTTTTGATTACTACTCTCTGTAGTCAAGGTCAGCTACAAAACAGCATTCCCCATACCAGACTCTTCATTCAGAGAGGCATAATGGTCTTCATTATTGAAACTTTCTCAAATGGTCATAGACTTCTGGAAAACTTCCACATAGCAATTACAGTGATTGTGATGTTTTAATGATATTGTGAATTTGATTCAAAGCCCTGAACTGTGTCACGTTAACCCATTCCTCCTCTCCTGACATCTGCCACTCTCAACCAAACACTGTGTAATAAAAGGAGAAGAATACCACTGCTAGCACTGAGATCAATGTCTTTGTGCTTCTTTTAAACTGAGCCAAAACACAAACCATTTGAAATTAGTTCTTCATGTTAGCTGGAAGCAACAAGGCCATCTGCGTTCCAACCAAGCACGGCTCCCTTTTATTTTACAGATTAAAAACTTGGCAGCAGAAAGCTGTAGACAGCTTAATAACAGAGCGCTGCCTCAGTAGTCTTCAGTCATGGTTCTGCCCATGCTAGCTCGCTCCTCCCATCCTCTAAAGCTCTCTTGTTTCCCGAAGTCAAAGGCAATGCATCTATACCTAGCATCTCTGGCCGTCGCCTCCCATCCTGGTTTACTACCAGTATCTCATACCGGAGACAATGTGTCCCATAACAACATAATTGTTTACTTCATCCAGGGGGAAATTATAGCCATCACAGCAATGTAACCAAGCCCTGGGCAGAGCTGCAATTATTGTGCAATTCTTCATCCACTGCCAGGTAATAATTCTATCAAGGTTTGTTAGAGCTTTGTCAAACCTATGATGGTTGGGAAACTAGTTCATATGAGTGATGCTTTTCTGGAGCTGAGCCACATGACAGGGAGGCATAGAAGATCAACAACATTTATTTTCCACTTGAGAGCAAGGTGTTAACACAAGTCATTTTCAAAAACTGTCAGTCTAAATTCAGCGGGGCATGACTACAAGATGGATGTAAAGCATCTACTTTGGGTCAAATGAGGTCTTTCTGTCCATTCACTCCTTATTACATGTCTCTCTCTTTCATTTTTTCATCTCCCTTTCTCTATTCTCACCGCTCATCACAAGTGCTGTCTCAGGCTATTTGTGAACAGCATTTACCAGCTCAATAAATCGTGTTGTTCATTAGGACAAAGTTTTCCCACAAGATCATTAAAGTGTCATGTTATCTGATGGGGAACAGTGGAGTGTTTAACTGTGTTCGTGACTGGCCCCTAGAGTCTGTTTTCCTCTGGTTTAACAAGTCTTTGGGGAGGGCTGCCCAGTGCTGGCTCCATTTACACTCTAGTTACTGTTCATATTGCACAACAAGGTACATAGCACTTCCATCATCAGTTGTAGGAGTGTACTACATATTTTATGTTTTTCAGGCCATTAAAGGTCAATTAAAACCTACCATGGAATCTTTGTACTCAAGTAAGAAAACACCCAACTGTGGATGTCTGTTATTAAAACTCTCTAGAGTGGCTAAATGTTGGCTAGAGACAACATTTTTTCAGTTATTTTATATAACCACAATGTCAGTCCTCACTTCCGCATACCTGCAGCTTTCTGGAAGGAAGAGATGGCCTCCTCCAGCCCGGCAATGGTTTGCCGGTCACTGCGGGAACCAATCTGAGTGTAGAGGGCGGCCATGTTGAAGAGGATGCTGGCTTTCTCCAGTGACAGGTTCTGCTGGCAGACCGGCACACCCGTGAAGGAATCATACCTGGAGGAGAAAGATGGAAGCAGACACCGATGAGTACAACATTAGATTACTTGTTTTTAGCTAGACACATTATACCATTTGTTTGAGGATTCCCAAGTGTTAAATAATGGAGCTACAAAGTGTTTTGCAGAAAATAAAATAATGTTCACTAAAAGCCATAAACAATGCAACATACAAATGTCATGTACAGGATAATAATGTACAGTAGCTGAATAAAACAGGGCCTAAAAGACGTGTAGCAGGCATCTATCTGTTCGGCTAAAAGTTTGTTTCAGCTGACAAAAGTAACAGGCTTATATTTATCAGCAAAAAGGCACTGAAAACAGCTCATACAGAGAGATTGCTGTCTTGATAGATGTAACACATCATGTTTAACAACATTCATATTGCTGGCCCTGTAGTATTCTCCATTTATTCGCTTCAGTGTGGGGAAATCATTGGCAAATATAATATAGGTTTTCACTGTATGTAGATGACACTCAGTTATACATACACCTAAAACCAGCAAATTCCAGCACCTCATCTTGACTGTTTTTCAGATATTGTTTACTGACTGTTATAAAATAACTTGTATCTCATATATTAGTATATATTAGTCATCATTTGACACCATTAAGCTTTTGATTATTTGGATGACAGGATCTTTTTTATCATTAGCCAACTTTGAAATACTTCTCTAAGTCTTCATCTCTACACATTTTAAGTACTGTCCCTGCTTGAGTTTGAGTTACTTCTCCTGACTTTAACTATGTTTTGTAACACACTTTGTAATGATTGTTTAGAAAAGAGCTATGTATTATTACATTCTTTGCCAAGTCTCCTACAGGTGTTGAGCATCTAGCTAGTGTTACTTTTCACTTGTTTTGATATTGTTGCTTTTATTTGTCTTCTAAAGTACCTTGTAATTATTTTGATATGTGATACATAAATAAAGTTGGCTATAATACTAGAGTTATTATTCCTTCTCTGCTTCTTCTTATTATTACGTTTATATATGTATACCAGGTAAAGAAGATTCCAGTCTGCCGGGTTGGGGAGAAAAATCGGCTCTCCAGTAGAGGAAGATGGTTGAAGTATTTTGCCAGCAGCTCTATTCCTGCTTCACTGCGGCTCGGAGTCCGGCAGGCCTAAGAAAACAAAGGAAATATATGATTCAGTCTGCAGAAATGAATAACTTTTGCTGGTGAAACCTAGATGAAAGATGAAAACCTAGTCATGATCAGTGTTTGTACTTGGACAAAGGATTTCATAGTCCTCTGTGTCAGAGAAAATTTTGTGAACCTTGGGCAAGTTAAAGTGCTTAAAATCCCATTGGATGCATTCACATGGTCAAACTAAAAAGTAAAACTCGTTTTATTTATTTCTAAAAAGGTAACACTTTGGAGATTAATGGTTTTCAGCAATCATTGTAACGCATAATACTGTACAACATCACTTGTCGAGGAGTGGAAAAAAGACAAAAATAACACGTTCAAGTATTGTTACATTGCTGAAATTGTACTTAAATGGAGGTCTGATTACTGGTGAATTAACCTGCTCAGTTAAAAGAAAGTCCTACATTCATTTTAACACAACTTATTTTTCCATGCAATTTTTCAAAAGCTGGCAGCTAGCTTATTTTATGTCTTTATAATAACTATATTTTTTATTTTCTCTCTGGGAGTTGTAGATGATATATTTTTTTAAACTGTGTTTGTATACTTCATTCTGTAAAATCACACAGTATATCATATCATCATATAATGAGTGTTAAGTACCTGTCGCAGGTCCATCAGATCTGCAATCTCATCATCAAAGTTCTTCCCGTCCTCACTGTAGTGCTCCAAGATAAAGTCCTGCCGAAAACAAACACAGGTTGTCTCACTCACTCGTCCGCATGTTAACACTTTTAGTCACCATAGTAACGCAAGGAATCACGGTAACATTATTAATAATCACACTAGATATCCTAAAAACCAAGTAACACTAACAACCATCTTAGTAGCACTACTAACTGCAGAGTATTTATTAACAATATTAATCAGCATAGCAATGTTCTAATTCACATAAACAATCATAGTAGGAATAGTCAGTACTTTGTTAATACTAAAAATCTGTTTTGAGGATTAAACCTGTGACACTTTTGTTTACAAGGCAGCCACAATCACATCAGCCACATCATCCCTAAACTACCAACAGTGCCAAATGAACCAGTAGGTCATTGTGTCACTGCCAGGCATCACTGGAGACACCTGATCACTGTAAGCCTGAGGTGCAATTACAGCCAGTAAATGGAGTGAAATTAACTTGCCTGAAGATTATACAGTCGCAACACTTCCCATAATGCCTGCCAACAATCGTAACTACAAGTAGGTCACTGTCAATGGGTACATTTAACAGCATGACTCCCTGAGCAGCAATGCAGCTGCGTGATTATCCTTCCATTTTCAATAATTACTGTCCTCATCTTGGCTAATAAAACTATTTCATCTTAGTCAAACAGTCTCTCTTTCATGAATTAATAAGGGTAATGTGATGACATATTTATAAAAAATTTTAAAAAAGTAACAGTGGGCTATGGTGAAACTGTGGTCATTCGTGCTGTACCTTGAACGCAACAGAGAAGTCCACCTCTTTCGTCTCCTTCAGACCCAGTGGAATGAGCGGGATGGTTGCCGTCTCCCTGTATGCAGAAACAGAATCAGTTACTCAACAGCGAATGAAGGGGAAACCGTATCAGTGAGGCATGAGGGTTATTGACAACTATCACAGTAGCACAGTATGCAGCAGGGCCTTGAAAACGGACAGTGCAGAATAAGAAAGATACTGGAATGCACATACCTATTTCACAAATAATACAAATACTAGTACTGTTTGTATAAGACCAAGTGCCAAAACAGATGATAAATCAATAGGCTAATAGTAGGTTAAAAAGAGGCACTAGGGCATGATAGAAGTTATCAGGCAGCAGGGAACACCCTCTGACGACAGACCAAGCCTTGATATGCACAGCCTGTCAACGTCATAGTCTAGAGCAGATAACACTGTGTACTGTGCTACACAAAGGCCGAGCAATGACAACTTTCTGTTTGATCATTTGAACTAATTTATGTTTTAATTTGCTCTTTACTGTGGTTTTATGAGGATGAAACTCAGAGAAGTCCATTAGCGTCTGTCAGAGCAGGGCTACCACCTTCCACCATTTCCTCATGCATCAAACAGAGTTCTGGCATCATAAAACATCAGACACCCTGCAAACAAGTCATTTAGTCTCATATTCAAATGTAAAATCTTGTTTTGTTTTGTTGTTTTTTGTGGCAATTTAAAAAATCAGCAGTTTCACAGGATTTTTCGGTGGGAACAAGTATAAATATGGTGAAACAAGGCAGAATGAGGTAGAAAAACACATTACAGTTAAGAAATGATACTTCATTGAAGAAAATTCTGGAAACAAATTGATTACCATACAAAACAAGTGATTATCTTATTCCAGAGGCAGATGTTTTGGGTTTTTTTTACCTTTTCTGAAGAAAAACATGATTTCAACAGTGAATAAAATGACTTGTTAAGTTTTCGGGGATTTTTTGTTTTGTTTTGTTTTGGAGTGCAGAACTTCCACTTTGCAGTCATAAGTACAATGGTTTCCTGTGAGCTCTAGCTGTATGAACCTTGTTGTTGACAGATGGAAAACAGGTCCAACTTCTTATCGGAGCTGAGGAATTTTCACCTGACAAAAACCTGCTACTGATTAGGAGTCTAAAAAAACACCTTCTCCTGCCATGCAAGGGAAAATGAGGTGTTTCTAGGCTTAAAACAGTCTATGTATGTGGTTCCTTCTATGTTTAACGTTTACATTTGAGACTTCTAATTTATGCAGAGCAGCCTCCAGTGAATGTAACAATAGCAAAATCACAAATAGCCTAAGCAACTGATTCTTGATGATTTTAACAAAATACGCTTTCTGCACAAAAAAAAAATCCACATTACAAGTCATTTCATCTCATCTTCAGTGTTAAAATCTTGCTTTTCTTCAAATAAGTCAAGTGAATCAAGTGTCATTTCCTCGATACAAGTGGGCTGACCTGCCCCATTCTGACTAGTTTCGACTAATTTATACTTATTCCCAAGAAAACCCCTGAAAGAAGTGAAACTGCATTGGAAATGTAGGATTACCTCATTCTGTGGTCAGATTTTTCACTTTCTTTGAGAAAAAAACAAGATTCTAACACTAAATATGAGAGTCAAAATGGAGATTTTTGCAGTGTGTGCTCTACTTCAATCAGAATTCTTCAGCTCTACAGGGATGGGAGGTGAGGTGTACAAGAAGCCAATGCCACAGCTTTCAAACAGCTCCTAGTCTCATTCATCACTTGCTGATATGGCAGCATTCCTCTAGCACACTGAATCACAGAAAAGTCTCATTCATCAGAAACAGAGGAGGATGGGACTATGCGGTACAGCCCATTAGTACTTCAGATGAAACCACTGCGGTCTTTTTCTGGTTTTGGGGGGGCTGACTACGTCTCTTCTGCAGGAATTTTAAAATCCTCCCACCAGTCTCCTCTACCACCCATCACCTACCACCACTTCAACTCTCCTGCTTATCATTAACACACCAATGTCCAAGACATGGAGCAGATGAGTGCTACACCACCGAGGCAGCCCAGCCTAGCTCTGGCTTCAAACAGTGAGAGCTCAGAAATCTACCCTTGACTAAATACCAAAACCCATAGAGAGTCACCATCCATGTCATCACCAAAGACAGTGAATGTCAGGACTTCATCTTGGAAGAGATGAACAGCATGGCAGTGTAGCACATAGAGTTTAAACAGAGCGTCAGTCAGTTGTAATGAACACAGTCGTACAAACACGGTGTTAGACAGCAACCTGCTTCTTATGCCCATTTACATTTTTCATTCTGATAGGACTGGGTCAAAATTAATATCATGATTAATACTGCATGATTAATTTAATACCCATGCATAACAACACATTATCCGCCAACATTCAAAATCATACGTTAAATTATGACAACACCGCTGTTCATCGCACTCAACTGTAATAAAGAAAGTATGATAAAACTTTTTCAAATCATATTTCCTAATTTTCTTCAGATCTTATTTTGTGAGGTGTTGAACAATATGTGCTTCACCATTCATTTAGACGGTGTATTTTGTCACAATAACAGAATATATTTCTTTTTGTCTAATATGATTCTGTTGAAGGGGTTACACTAAATTATTGTCTAGCCCCATGTTTTTGTCAAGAGTAGAAAAAGCTTAAGTTTCAAGGTCATCAACATCACAGGCGATCAGTGATGGGGAGCTCAAGGGTCTAGGGGCACAGCACCATTTTTCTCCATATAATGATGATGGATGATGGAGATGCCAGGTATTTCATCCACTCTAAGAAAAAAAACAACACTAAAAGCAAATTTTTTATAAGATTTCATTCGATTGACTTCATAGGGAAATTGAAGAGGAGGTGAAGATTCACACACACTATATCACAAATCACACAAGTTTTCAATTTCAGAGAAATAATACCAATTAATAAATGCTGTCACCATGATTATTGTCTATAAAAGCAGTATTAGGTGAAGTTACATTTCATGAATCCTCTTTTAAGCTCTTCACAGGCATTTTCATATTAGCGAAGACTCACAACAATACACATTGTTTTAGCTGCTTTATTTTTTATAAGGAGGTTAAGGGAGGTCAGTATCAGTCAGACATTTGTACCATGCTGCTAAGAAAATATTACCATCTCTTTGTGTTACGCATTACCTCATGCCAAAACCAGCTGGATCTGGCCTGAGCGAGAAATCACCTCAAAAAGAGTCTATTCAGAGGACAGAGAGCTGCTGGGAAAAGCTGAGAAAGGCGAGCAGACGCTTTGTTTCCTGACTGAAGGCCGAGGTTGTATTTCAGGCAGGTAGGCTAACGCTCCATTGTGGCTGTACAGCATCGTCCTACCCAGATAAATCCTTACAAAGACCGGGTGATGACGATGTACACACCTCTGCTATTCCCACACAGAAACCTTCTGTATATGTTACCTACACCTGCACAAAGCGAATACATGAGATAAGATTTTTTTACAGCTCACGTTTACACACCTAGGCACGCTCTGTGCACATGTGTCATTCTATAGATCTGCTGAGGTGAGCATAAACCACATTTTGGACATACAGATTGTAAATTTACAAATTAGGCTTCTTCGGATTCTCATATTTTTCTCATGCATCACCTATACATTAGGTAGATATTTTTAGTCTATACAAATGGACAAAACAATAAAGGAACTGGATGTGTTTTGGAAGCCCCGCCCACTTCCATGGTCCGTGTTGGTTGGTCGGACTGTGGACCATTTAGGTCATGTGATTACGGATTTTATTAAATTAAACGTAGCCTATTTCTGTTGAGACGTACATTCATGATCAAACTGACAAAATGCATGTAGTCGCAGACAGAGCGAGAATTACACACACACACACACACACACACACACACACACACACACACACTGCTGCATATAGTATTCCTGTGGTATTTGTATAATCATGAAAACACACTCCCTGGGTCACACCGTATGTCGCTGAAAGAAGAAATTCTAGGCGAATAACTGCTGAGTCAACAATTTAACAGTAAATCGCCTACCCTGCTTTTCTTTCAGTTAAAGATACTACAGTAATATAGTCGATAAACTGATGTTAAACCATCATATTTACTACAGAATCCTATGCAATTTGTTTTCATTTGCTGAGCTGCATGTATTGTATAGAAGAGATTTATTAGACATGTAACCTGCAGCGGTATGAGCTGCATGAAGATGACAAGATGAGGCGGAAAAAGCCGAGGTGGGTTTTAATAAGAAGGTTTCACTAAAGAGCGGCAGAGTGGAGCTGCACTCTCATGAAGCTCAACCAGCTTCTCTGAATCGTATGTGTTCACTGTAAAGGAAAGTAAACCCATAATCAGCAACACAGGCCCCTAGTCACTAACTCAGTCGTCTGCTCAGACAAACACTTCGGTCTCTTATACAGCCCGCTCACTGGGCTGCAGTCTTGCTCTTACATTAAACGTTTCTTCTTGACACGTGTTTTGTTTGTCTTGTGCTGTATCCCGTTGCGATTTGCTGATGCACCAACCCAACTTCCCCACAGGGATCATTACAGTTTCATCTTCTCTGTAACAGACACATAATGGAGGATAAGTGGTGGCAGTTTCACAGCCTGGCTATTGTCTGTATATGGAGCAGTGAGCAGGTGTCTTTCTGAAAGGCCGGTATAGAGGCTGATGGGAATTTGGATATTCACTCCAGTCTCCTGTCTGCACCTGTCTAAGGTACAGGTGTGGAAGGAAGAGGAGGAATATTAAAGGTGCACCAGTGCTGAGATGATATGTTTATCTCACAATATGATCAGATACTTGATATAAGATACACGATTCCACAAAGCCACAGCACACCATAATTTAAAAAAAAAAAAAAAAAAAAAATCAAACAACGGCATTGTTTTCTCAGTGGCTGTTTTTTTGAGCAACCACTCTTTGTAGCCACAGCAATAGCTCACTAGGCTGTAAACAATTTAAAAATGCTATAATTATAAAGTGCAAATATGCTCTTATAATAAGCAATATATGCACTTGTGAAAAATATAAATATGCACTTATGTAACATAATTTGGGTGGGATGGGTGAGCCATCTCATTTGTGATTTCTACAGCAGAACAACGTGTAACTGATATCACAATTGTTTTTTTGTGACCCTTGAGTGTACTGTCACATTTTTGTGCCGCGATACGTTGAACTTTAATAGACTATCCCATCACTAAGATGCATGAGGCAATTTTGTATATTTGCAGAAACTACTCGCACGTACAGTGTTAACCACAGGTTCAGGGCTCAAGCAGCAATGCAAAGTCGCCACACTATGCCTGTCAATCCCCAAATTGTTTTTTTTGTTTGTTTGTTTTGTTTTGTTTTGTTTTTTAACCACCAAAATGTGATGTTTTGAACCTGAGCTCTTCATCAGACTGTGTTGTATGATGGCAGCCCCAAATGTTAGTGTTAGAAGAGGTAGCAGTTTAATAAATTAATTAATTAATTAATAAGGTACTCTGGACAAGAGCATTAGTTAAAAACAGACAGCAAGTGTTTTAATTTTTTTTATTTTTATAATTGATTAATCATTTCAGCTATTTATCAAGTAAAAATGCCAACCACTGTATGATTCCAGCTTCACTAAGATCAGTAAGGTGCTAAGATTGTCTTTTCTTCTCTGTGTACATGACAATAAAACTGATACTTTGTTTTTTTTTTTTTTTTTTGGTCCCTGCTTGGAATATAAATAAAACATCCAGGGGGGGTGGGGGGCAGGAGCCTCTGTTGATATCTGAGGTGATAATAACCTAGCTCCTGGGTGGCTCAGTGGCACTTCAGCAGGATGTCCAATAATGAATTATGAGAAGCAGCTTAACGCTTCTGGTTCGCACTTCACTGAAATCCTGAAAACAAACCAAACTAATCTGGGCTCTCCCAGTGCCAAGGAAACGTGCTATTTTTGGTTTGATAAGACCATTAGCCGATTTCTGTGTTATTTAAAGGGGGAAACCTGGAGTTAAAGGGAAAACTGAAGTAGCTCGGTAGCTCATTAAGAGAGGCTTCATGGTGAACAGACCGCTGTTTGGAAAATGGAAATAGCGCTCAATGACCTGCTGGATTAGCAGGCTGGGTTGTGAAGGATGTCGAATTCCTGTGAATGACCCTCAGAAACATCGCCATGGTTACCACCTGACCCCCCTCAAACCCAACACACCACTATTCTCCACAGCCCCCCCGTATCCCATCACTTTGTTGTGTTGTGACTGGTTGTCAGGGGCGACAAGGCCTCTTCTAAAGGAGTGTGTTTAGTGAAAGTATATGCAAGAACACGCATGTGTCTATGTGTGTGTGTGTGTGTGTGTGTGTGTGTGTGGGTGTGATATGTTCTTAATCAAGAGAACCCCCTGAGAGCAGAAACGGCTGACTCTAAATGGCTTTTGATCACAGTTAACGGACAAAAAGGAGCAGACCACTTGATCTTAAGAGCTGAGAAAAAAATATTTTAAGGCTTTGATTCCAAAATGTTACAGGTTCATGACAGAAAACCATTTTTACCTGAAGACATTCTCTCAAATCTTAAGTGTTCTCTTTTCATCAGCCACATAAAGGAAAACTACAGCCTAAATCACATTAACACTATTTAAAACACTATCTGGACTGGAGATTCACGCTGTGTTTATGGGGCTGTTTGACTGTATGATGTTGCATTTGCTATGAAGCAGCTAAAAGTGAGTTTTTAGTGTCCACCCCTGAATATAAAGGGCTCCTTTGTAAACTCAGAAATTTTAGCAATGTGAAACAAACACACAGGGAGAAATCCAGCATAGCATCCAGCATAGAGAGTTCACTTCTTATTCCCATAAAGCTTCACTGTAGCTGCGGCTGCTCTCTGTGTGCATCATGTTTGAAAAGCAGAGCTACACTGTAAAGCAACAAGAAACTCGATGTAAGGCACATTTCCACTTGGTGGACAATAAAGATTCATCTTCATGTTCCATCAACCCCTGTTTTTAAACCATGTTAAAATTTTACATTATGTTCCCTAAATTCTCTAATACTAGAGTTGTTTTTTTTTCCTTTCCTGGTTTCCATTCTTGTTTATTTTATGTATTTTTTGATGTTTATGCATTTTATGTATTTATGTATTTTTGTATCTTGTACCTTGTATCTTTAACTCCTCTTATTTTATTTATTTCAGATGTAGTGTGGTGCAGCCACCCTGATGGTTTTTTTTGTTTGTTTGTTTTGATCCCGTCTTAACCACTTCATCTCCGATTGAACTTTAAATTTCCATTTACTGTATTGGATGGTCGCAGCACTTCGCTGAAGTTACGTCACGCTTGTGTTGAGTGAAATAATCAAAACCCAGTGTCATATGGCGGCAGCATTACATCAAATAGAAAATATGTCTTTTGCATGATTTTACACCCATTTTCCTGTAATTCAGCAGTACATATTGGTATCTTTGGAAACCTGTGGATCTCCAATACAATTTTAAACAAAGTTGTGCAGGTTTGAACAGAGGATGGCTGCAGAGCGATGAAGAACCCACCCATGGGAGCGACAGAGTTTAAGAGCTTGACATATTTGCATTTATCAGCTTGTTACACCTACACTATTATTTAAAGTCTACTTTCCCTCCTTCAGCTATACGAAGCACTTTGTACTTGATGCAACAATAGTGCTATTCAAATGCATTATACCGTGATTACTATTATCATTTGTCATTTAGTTCCATCTTTATTGGTCATTTTGTCAGATAAGGCATCATCTTGTGTGAGATAATCTGCTCCAATTTGCTGTTTTACAACTTCACTGCTTCATCTGGATGGACCACAATGTGACTGAGGCGTCGCGTGTCCAAATTACACACATCCACACCCTACAAACTCCAACAAGAAACTTGACTACTTGACATTAACAAAAGAGATAATCATAGTCCATCACTGTCACACATACCCATACCTAACCCCCTACCCCCACACAACACACACACACACGACAGACAGCTCAGAAAGAAGCTTTGTTGTGTCGAGTGTTTATCTTAGTTAACATGGAAATTCAGCTCATCGTTTTTCCTCACTGAAATGTGCATTGTGTCCAAAAACCAGCTCTTCCAGTTCAACAGCATACCCCTTATCTCTCTCTCTCTCTCTCTGTCTTACTAAATCTCTTTCTCTCTTTCTTCTTCTGCACACCATCCCTCTCCTGTGCTCTGTCATCAATCCTCTTTCAGCTGCTGCAGGCATAACAATCTAATCACAACATGTCAAAGCCCTCACTCAGCCTCTCCTGTGCAGGCCTTCAACACTGTACATAGGTGTGTGTGTGTGTGTGGTGTGTGTATGTGTGTGTGTTTGTGTGAGTTCTCATACGTCAACACTAGGGAGAACCAGTTTGATTTTTACATCTTCAGAGCCTGAGCATTTCTGTGAACTGAGGTGATTTTGGCCTTTCCTCTCGTTGAACGCTCTAATTTAGGATCAGGACCACAGGTAAAGCTTAAAGGGTTGGCTTGTCTAGGATCAGAACTTGGGTCTGTTGTTAAAATTAGCATTAGGACTTGCTTTAGAGTTAAGGTAAAGGCCAGGATCGGGCAAGGTGAGGTGATTTAGGGGGCAGAACGAGGCGTTTCCGGGTAAACTTCAACACTACAGCAGCATGGACGCTGCACTGCAGTCATGTGACAAACACATGATCCTCATGTTTTAACATTAAAGGTTGTGTTTGTTTATTTGTTTTTTGGTCTTTTTACACAGTATCCTATGGGATGCGGTTGTTAAACTCATAGAGTGATCACTGTAAAGAGGATGCTTAAAAATACTGCTGCCATAGTTGTTTTTCATCGTTTCCTTTGCTTGTTTGTCTGTTTGTCTGACGAGATCAACTTTTCAAAAATACAATAATAAAAAAATTCAACTGAAACCCAATCACAACAAGAAGAATGGCTATAGTGTCACCTCCTGAAAAAGCCCCTTGGCGGTGTTTTTCTCACTGAGAAAGGACGATAGCAACTGAGGAAAAAAAGAAAATGCCTAAGGCTGATGAAACCCATTCAAAACCCACTGGATAGACTAAAAATGCATGGTGGTGAGGCTAAAATCACAGCTGTGATTTAGAGCCTGAAAAGTTGACATTTGGGAGACAAAAGGTTTTGACAGTGTGACGGCCGACTGGAACCTCTCAGTGCACTACAGAGGTCAACAGTCTGCATGTGGCTCGCTGCAAAAATAAACTTAACTCGACCATGCAAGAGGCCGGGGCGAGATGTGAAATCCCCGTACACTGAAATATAATTTCATGGCTATGAATACTTGAGGAAATACTTGAGTTAAATGCTGTGGTATGAAGAGGCGGAGGTGGGAGGTGAAGAGATAGGGAGTGTCCCGTAAACTTTATTAAAGTGGTGATACTGAACTGTTTAGAGGAAGCTTGTTGTATGTCAGGGATTAACAAACACGCACTTAGCTCAAGGCAACCTTTAAAATGTCACTAAGATGAGCGCACACACACACACACACACACACACACACACACACACACACACACCATCCATCCATCTTCCAAACCCGTAGTTTATCCTTCCAGTATACAAGGTGGTCCATCTTTATCTTTTCATCCACTGCCTTTATCCAAAAAAAAACAAAAAAGACTAAAAGCAAGTTTGTCAAAAAATGTGCATTTGCTGACAACTACGCCCCATTCGAACATCAGCTGCCCAGTCAACTCAGCTCAAGGAATGCACGGCATGAAATTTAGTGGCGCGGCTTAAGAGCACAGCAGGGGGCTTTCCAGTGCTGAAAATGTCAAATTAAGAGCCACCTCGGAAAACAATGAGAATCAGATGAGAGTTATGAAACGCATTTCAAAATGCCTGCTACAGCGGCATTAAGGCTGCTGTCTAATTTAGAGTTTAGGGGGATTTAGAGTTTTCAGTTCAGCTGCATGTTAAAACCCGACAAACACAGGCAGAAAGAAACTGCACGCTTACACACTCACACACACACACATACACACATACACTGTTTAACTGATGTCCTTGTTCAGTCCTTTTTTTGTTTTTCTCTGCATTACGGCTCTCTGTATTGTAATTTGTGATGAAACAAATTAAAATCTCTCGAAACAAAATGGCTTATTGTCTAACAGCTGAACTATATCCTGTTTTATTATATTCATTTATTTAAATGATTGTTGTTTTTTGTCTTCTTTACTTCTTGTTCACATTTTTCTTCATCTTATACAGCACTTGGTGTTGCTGAGCGCTCAATGAAGTAATTATTAATGTTATGAGCAGTAACAGCGGTGGTGTTTGTACTCACTGGGAGCTCTGGTAGACCTCCACTGAGCTGTTGAGCCCCTCCAGCTGCTCCATCAGTAGCTGCAGGTTGGAGTTCACATAACTCAGCTCCAACACAACCATCTCTCTGACTTTGTTGTTTGACGTCGCCCTGCACAGGAGAGGATCGAGAGAGAAACAAAAAGGTAAATATATATATATAGAGAGAGAGCAAGAACAAGAGAGAGGGAAAAGAAACAGTTTGAAAAAGTGAAAAAGAAATGAGGAGACAGCAGGGTGGAAATACATATTAGTCTCCTTATTCTTCCTTATTCTCCACCCCGACACAGCCTGATTCCCTCACAGCTGATTCATAAAACAAGCGTCCCCCCTCTGGTGTGCTCGACCACTGAGCCTGATCACTGTGTCCGGCTGTGCACTTGAATTACCGTCCAGCACACACCACTTCACCAAGAGCCAAATCACTGCTCACTTCCACATGAAGAGCAAGGCACCAACACTGCCAGGGTCGCAGGTTTGATTCCCAAGGTAAACACCTGGTGTTATGAGGCATTTTAGATAACATCCTCAGCAACACTTCTAAGATTTTAATAGGCCTCCAATAAATAATTAATTCCATTTAATTAATTGTAATGTGACATATTCAACATGCTATAAACCATACTATTAAAAACGTGATTAACTGCGATGAACACTGGAAACTCCTCAGATTTATTATGACTTGTAAAATTAATCATCTAATAAGCCTAATTCAAATACATAGTGACTCACAATTTTGCCTTGGGGTAAAAAAATATATATATATATCAACACAATGAACTGCAGAATTACAGACAAGAGATGACAGATTTATCTGTGTTTGTTGAGAATGTGACAAAACCAGTTTGTGGATCAATCACTGGCGGCAATTTGATTTCTCCTGACCCCCCCCCCTCAACTCAAACCACCATGGCTATGATGTGCATATTGCAGTGCATATTAAATGCAATATATATAATGCT
Source organism: Myripristis murdjan (assembly GCF_902150065.1). Lineage (NCBI taxonomy): Eukaryota > Metazoa > Chordata > Actinopteri > Holocentriformes > Holocentridae > Myripristis > Myripristis murdjan. Next base: position 34,232,160 of record NC_043982.1, on the reverse strand, counting down.
CTGTACAGTTTGGATGTGAACTGTGAACAGTTACTGTGTGTGGAACTGAATGCACTGACACAGCTAAATAAATAATTTACACTGCAGGCAGTATTTAGGCTTTTTTTCTTTCTTTCTTTCTTTTTTTTTATTTTAGGGAAGGAAGGCATGTACCTGGGAAGAGCTGAGAAGGATCAGTGTCACACTGGCTATGTGTTTGTGTGTGTGTGTGTGTGTGTGTGTGTGTGTGTGTGTGTGTGTGTCCATCCTGTGAATCGGGGTCAACAGACAAGGTGTTAGGATTCCCTGCAAAGCAGAGATAAGGATGTAATGACACCATTGAAAGGCGTGTATGTGTGTGTGTGTGTGTGTGTGTGTGTGTTACTTTAGAACAGGTGTTTGGATCCACTATAAAGCAGAGATAAGGATGTATTGTTGCTTGTGAAAATCCACACAGGCTTTCACTCACATCCATTGTGATTTAAGGAAACACACACACACACACACACACACACCCTGTATAAGCTTATCCGTGCTCTGCAATGAATGCTAACATCTTGTTTCTTATTGCTCAAACCTGTCAGCGTGTCGTCAGTCAGTCTAAACCTCTCACTGCCAAAAAACACACACATTCAGTTGATGTGACATCCGACAGGAGAGGAGGTGATCTAAAGAAGTGTTGAAAGTGATGAATGCAGTTATTTGCAATTATTCTGAGCCATGACGACTGATCTTTTATGGAATCAATATTAACCCCTTAAACTCTGATTTCCCCATAACTTTTCTTTTTAAGTAATTACAAAGTTAGAAAAAAAAAACACATTTTTTCCATACTGCTATGTCACATGGGACAAAGTCATATACATATTCTATATCTACTGGTCACAGCACTTACTGTTCAATATGAAAGGCACATTTAAGTACCAGGAGTTTGGAGTGATTTTCTCTCCATTCTCCACAAGAAAAGGAAGCATGTCGAGGAAATTTACCAGCCCACAACACACACACACACACACACACACACACACACACACACACACACACACACACACACACCATCAGTGACCATGGGACTGCTGATGTCTTGGTGCGGAGGTTTGGTCTGTTGAAGCCATCAATGAGGAGGAGGTCGAGGTGCTGTGGTTTGGACAGGACAGGCCTGCAGCCTGTTATTAATATCCAATTTAATATCTAATCATCCCACAGACCCTGGGAACCAGACTGTAAACCATCAGTGTGGTTTCACTCAAGCTTTTCTCATCCTCTTCTCTGGAAAGCAGGGCTTTATTTTTGGACTTAAGTCAAACTTACAGTTTCTCATTTTCATATCTGGAGAGGAGAGATATGTGGGGCTGCATGCACAAAACATTTTATCTTACCGCTGAGAGTCCTCCAAAGCAGCAGTGAAAGTTTCTAGCTAAGAACTCCCTCTTGAAACAATTCACAAAGCTGCTAAGACTTTGACTGAGGAACTGGGAGAACTCTTGAATTGAGAGGAATGGTGAAGTGAACGCAGTTGCTAAGGATCACATGTTTCTCTGTCAGTGAATCGATCATAGAAACACTGGAGAAGCAGATGTCATGCTGACATATTCAAATGGAGGGGGTTTTTGTGGGTTATGAATCAATTAACTGTCAATACCAACAGTGACCGCAGATTTCATTGGCAATGCCCTCGTGTAAACTTTCTGGGATTGCTGATATGTTTTACACATCTCCATCACTTCAAAGTGGCCACTTCCTGTTCACAAAAAACACGGTTGGCACGGTTACCAACAGCTGCCATTTCGGAGCAAACAGACGAATTTTAAGTACCGTTTTTGTTTTAATGTCTGACATCATGTGCAACCGAGACCAAATGATAGATCATTTTTATGATCTGTACATGAACGGTGCATTGGGACAGGTGTGTGCAGAGCAGCGAGGGAGGGTTTTAGCACTAAGGAACTTTGTTAAACACTCAAAAATAGAGGAGTCATAAAGTTTGGACTGACGCTCCCATTATTTTTAGGAGACACTTGAGATGTTGCAGGGTCTCTCTGTCGTTTCTTTCTTTTTTTTTTTTTTTTGGAGTTGTTCCTCATCCAATGTGAGGGTCTAAGGACAGAGCATGTTGTATTGCTGTAAAGCCCCTTGAGGCAGATTTGTAAGTTGTGATTTTGGGATATACAAATAAAACTGACTTGACTTTGTCTATGGCAGCCAGATGTGACCAGGTAGAGGATAGGAGAGGGGAAAAAGAGAAACAGATGAGCTATTGAGGACATGAAGGGAATATACTCACTCTCTCTCTCTCTCTCTCTCTCACACACACACACACACACACACACACACACACACAGACTGTATACCTGAGATTCTTCATTGGCTCTTTAGATGGGAAAATAGTTTTATATTAAACCATAACAGTTCAAACAAACCCTCCTTGAAATCAAACATTGTAATGCCAGCCACAAATATAAAATCCAAATAAAATACCAAGAGCCAATGACTTGCGGTATTTCCTTTGTCAGAATCCAGGAAATTGGGAAATCGAGGCTGTTTACCTGAAACCTGAGGGGAGCAAACAGAGTTTCTCGCAGAAAGCTTTCTGATATGACATGAATGCAGAATAACATTCCAGGTGTATGTCCAGGTAAAAGGGGCAGCAAAAACAACCCTGTTCATCAACACACACACACACACACACACACACACACACACACACACAGATACAATCATACTGTGTGTGAGCTAAGAATTACAGCTGAGAGCATACCTGAAATTCAAACACACACAGGTTGTGCTCTGCACTGCAGCTGGGCTGGCACAGACACACACACACACACACACACACACACACACACACACACACACACACACACACACACACAAAGTCCATCTGCCCCAGGCCTTGGATGAATGTGGAGGCTCCGAGGCTAACAGTGAGCTAACACTGGCCTAATGGAAAACAGACACACACACACACACACACACACACACACACACACACACACAGAGGCCTCCACCGTCACAGACAGAGAGACAACTTTTGACATGAAACTATGACCTATTTCTCTCTGACAGAAGACAGATTACACTCGACAAAACTCAACACCATTCTGCCTGCCCATTCGGAAACTCCAAACCACCACAATAAAAAAAAAAGGAAATTAAAACAAAATTCATGTCTGTGATATTGTAAATCAAATTTAAAAAGGACACAGCATGTTTCATTGAGTACATTGAAGTATTTCCTGGAAAAACGACCCCATGGCACAGAGCTCAGCTGAGATATGTCAGGTTTTAAGACAAAAAATTAATTTGTTTCGTTTTTGCAGTTTTTGCCTTTATTAGAGGGTGCATAGAGGGAAAAAAAAACAAAAACAAAAGCCTAAGAGATTAAGTGGGTCAAAAGGAGGGGCGTACAGGAAGATTTATGGCTCTACAGCTTTCCTACTTCCTGTTTCTCTCTTCAGAAATCTACCGAGCTGGTTCCTCTCCAGCCCAACAGGTTTCAGGACTTGAACCTTTAAAAATGAAGTTCAGAGAAACAAACCGGCATCATCCATCACATGAGGGGGGGCAGACGGGGTTTCACGGCACTATGGATACATCAGTACCATTTTCTCTCTCCTGATACTGACACCAAGTACAGGACTGCGGGTATCGGCCGACACCGAGTACCAATCCAACACGGAGCCGTGTTTTTGAATAGAGGTGCAAAGCAAAACACAAGCCCTTCATGTGGAAATAACCTATTTGGGATTATTGTTATCTGCCAAAACAGTTTGCTGCAGGCAACCATGCCTCTTTTTTATGGCACCTGCCTGTAGGGCTGCAACTATCAATCATTTTAACTTTCAAGTATTCTACTGATAGTCCTTACAATTTCAAATAATGGGGTCAATTTTGGGTGTGTGCATGAAAGAAAAATGTTGTATTCTTTTATTTTAAGTTGTTAATGATAACAATTAGTATTATTGTTATCATTACCATCCATTAATCCAGCCTTGCTCAGTGCAAAGAACATCTTGCATGATCTACAGATTTGGTAAGGATGGGAATACTAAATCAAACGCACCCTTCCAAGCACTCTGTATGTTTAGTAAGCAGCTGAGCACAGCGTCTTCTCGTACTTCAGTTCAAGCCAAGTCACATCGTTTGATTGGGCGAGATTACTTGGGGGCTTTTTGCAAAGTGGTTTGCTGCGGTCCACTCCACTTCACTTTTTGGCACTTGCCTGTAGGGCTGTATAAATCATTTTAAAACAATTAGATGGCTGATTAGTTGGATGACATAAAATTCTTTGATTATTCAAGTCGATTTTAATAATCTATCAAGTAAAAATGCCAAAGCACATGCAGGAAGTGGAGGCACATATCCAGTCATTTCTCCACATCAGTATCCTCTAAAGGTTTCACAGAAAAGCAAACCTATTCATCGACACCGCGGCATGAGTGCCTGCATCGCGTCGCCAACTTCAGCTGAACTGTCACTGTTTGTTTCAATAAACTGATTCATTCGTAAGCTTTATGCAACCAGTGGACACTCATGTTTATTGGAAACTATTCACAATCCAAACACAAGGTAAACTATTTAGTATTTTTGAGCTAACCAAAGACCCAGGTGGACATTTCCTCATTGTTCTGCAGTGTTTTGAACCCTGATCCCAACTAGTTGATTAGTTGACTCCTTTTTGGAAGTCATTAATGACTCCTGAAATTCCTCTGTTGTGAAAGCTAGCTGCTAAGCCCGGGATACACTGTTTCATGTCTAAAAATGTCTTCCTTGACCAGTTTTGTCGGTGTTATGTCCATTTCATGATAATTTTAGGAGCACTGCTCATAAATTAGCCATGCACAGCAACCTCTTGGTTTTGTCTCCAAGGGGAACACATTTTGTGTCATTCAGGTTTTGTCTGTCACTCTGTTTTAACTGTTTCAACAGCTGTGGGTCTCGTTTCCACTTGATGGGTTTAATGATCAGCTCTCTGAGACCAGCAACCGGGACCTTTTTAATCAGCTACACACACTACACAAGTCAGAACCTGCTCCTCTCTGGTGTGTATGGTGGTAGTGTGGAGAGACTGTCCTTTAACTTGAAGATCACAGGTTCAACGTTATTTAGAAACCACCTGTTAAAGTATCATAGAGCGACACATTAAACCTGCTCACATGTTTTAAGTTACTCTGGATAAGTTTGTCTGGGCCAAAAGTGGGGTCCAAGTTCAAGGTACAGAGGGTCGACTGAAAATGTTTTCTGGCCCTCACAGGTACAAACCCTTTTTTTCCTGTGGGAAAAACTCTGAACGGTCTTTCAATCATTTTACTGTCCTTTAATCTGAGGTTCTGACCTTCAGACTACTCTCCCTCACCCTCTTTCATCCAAACTGCTGTCTATTATTCAAACCCGAACAGCTAAACTTTATCGTCAGCTCTGACGACATCAACCATTAATGATTACAAATGAGGCTGCAAACCTGCAGCTAGTCACAGATTTCCAGGGTGGTTGTTCTATGTTTAGGAACAAAAGCTGGAGGTTGGAGGGAGCGTGGGAGGACGGTGGACTGACTCTGCTTTCTGTTCTACTGTACTTGCTGAGAAACCTGATCTCCAATGCGTCATCCAACCCCGCAAGACCAAGCATTTCAGCGCGAACAAGGAATTTCCTGATTTATCTGTTGAACCCTGAACAACGGGCACATCCCTGGGGTCTGACAGCGACTGCATCCAGCACACTTTGTCAAACACAATCCTATTTTGCCTCCTCAGTCAATTCATATTTTAATACAAGACGAGACAATAGAAATGAGTGCTAGAAAACAACAGAGTCTCAAAACCCATGATCAAAAGACAAAAAAAATCAGCTAGATGTTAAAAATGTCTCTGTGGTTTCATCTGAACCATACAGCACAGTGGGCCTTTTGTTTGCAGGCTAAGTGGAATGCTCCTCTTCAGGATTTGAATACGCCTGACATTATCTCCCCTTATGGGTGTCTTAAATCTCACTGACGCCTCGTGACAGCTCTGACAAGACGATGAAGGAGGTAAAGCCAAACTCGTCAAACATCAACAAACCATCTGGGAAGCTGGTTACTAGAGGCCAATTATGGTGCAATTACATAATAATCTATACAGTCATTCAGTCAAGCTGACAAGGGACACAGCCTCCGTCTTAATGAATGGCTGAACAGAAACACAGCGACTTAAAATATCTAATTTCATCTGATGTAACAAATGTTTGCTTCCGTCGGTATGTTTTTGCCTGTGTGAGACTCCGACTCATCCTTTTGGAAAAGTTGTTCATTTTAAACGAGTGATTGTCAGACACAATGTAACAATCAGACCAAATCATGCACATCTATGGGCAAACTTGACAGCAAATCTGCCCCATGCGATGACACTGCAGCCCATTTCACGACTGCTGGGTTAATGTTCTTGCTCAGTAACGGTTCAATTTCAAATTTTTTTTGTCCCCTTTTTTGTTAAGTCATTTAGACCCCAAAAGGTGGAAAAGTAGGGCCCAAGTTGACAAATTTCAGAATTATCCTTCAAAAAGAAAGAAAGAGTATCTCATGCCCAGTGGACACAGGTGGAAAATCATACTGGCACAAAGGATAAATTTAAACTTTAAAGCAAAAGCCAAAAGTGTTTCCTAAACAGCAATAAGAGGTTGCTCCATGCAAAGATGGCTCAACCTCCTCCTTCACCACTTCCAACACGTTCACTGTGTTTACATGCACTTCAGTAATCGGGCTAATAAGGAATTAAGAGAAATCTGGTTAACAAAGGTAGATTTTTTTCTGGAGAAGCTCAATTACTGGACCGTGTAGATGTCTGCTCTTCTGCATGTGAGCATGTGCAAGAGAGAGTGGATAAAGAAACTAACACGGTAAACACACAATGTGCAACGCTCAGAAGAAAAAAAAAAGACTTTCTGCTGTATATAATTTACACAACACATCCGCTTCCACCCTCCAGGGCAGATGTGGTGTAAATGTGTTACCTGATTTCTTTCCATGACTCGCTACTCACTAATCTGGGTTCTTGTGCACAAATGTAGTAACAGCTGGTAAAAAAGGCCTTTCGTTTACTGACATCACTGCACAGGATTTCTGGGTAATGAAGTCCTTCAGACTTTCAAAAAATTCAAACAATGTCTCTCCCTGCCATTTGGGGTCTCTATAAAGCAAAGTTCAGCCCTACTTCAGATATTCTTTGGAACAGAGATGGATATTGACACTGGAGTACAATAGAATTATGTTTTGTATGCATTTAATTTTAAAATGTGAAATGTGAAATTCAAACTGATTCCAGGTTTACGGATTGATGCGGTTTACGGATTTTATGCTCATTTACATGCCTCAGAATGGAGTTTGAAGAATATTCATGGACACACAGACACACTTCTATAAGTATGTGTGTATTTATCAGGTGTGTGTTTTGTTCTTACTTCAGCAGGTTCTCGGCTCCAGCTCTCATCCTCATCTGTTTGATGATCTGCTGGTTCAGGCTGGCTCGCTTATTCTGCAGTTTGCTTCGTCCCGTCTGAGCGAACGGGTTACAGCCCTGTGGAGAGAGAGAGAGCGAGGGAGAGAAAGAGAGAGAGAGAGAGAGAAAGAGAAAGGGCCAGACACATTAGAGCCAGGAAACATTTTCTTCATGTCAAACTCTAACAAGAAAACGTTTATAAGGACATCTTGTGCAGGACATTTTCTAAACAACAGTGACGACACACTTTATCTCTGTATTCCCACTCAACCCAAACAACATTTCACGTAGGCGTACACACCTCAGAATACGACTCAAAATCCATTAAAAACCAAAACGTGATTGTGCATATAGCTGCAATTCAGAAAAAAAATATATCTTCTGAACAGTGGAAACATTTACTTTTATTTTCACTGTTGCAATTTTGGAAACACATGGCATATCTGCAAAAATAGCCTTTTCAAAATATATACTGTATTTTGGTAACTTTAAATATATTTTGAATGAATGAATTTACACGTAAAAATACATTCACCAGTTGGCCAGGTTTGTACTTTTAAAACATATTCTTAAATATTATGTGGAATGTATTTTTTGCAGAGTGGACTGGGGTGGGATGGTTTTAAAATAGGTATATAAAAAAAGTATGAATATAAAGACTAAAAATCAGACGTGTTTTTGGTGAAATTGGTACCTTTAAATGCTTTATTTTTTGACCACTCAACTAGAGATTTCAAATTAATGTCATCTACACATGCAAATACTTTTGGACATTTTTATCTGTTTTGAAAGCTGTTGCTCAGTATATTCTGATGTATATGTGACACATTTTTTTCCTGTATATGTTGCTGTACAGCCATAGTTCAGCAGACTGTGGTGTATCAGTGTGTGTGTGTTGACTCGGAGTGTTCAGACCGTGTTTTTTTTTTTTTTGTTTGTTTGTTTTTTGTTTTTTCAGTCAGGGTCACAGTTCACACTTCACACCATTTTGACTCTCACTCTGTCTTTACTCCGTCTTTGATGTGAATATTTCATAGAAACGACTTTAAAGTAAATGTGCTTTAACTTTAACGGGTGTTATAACGATAGAAACTACAAGTCAAAGACACGCTGATTCAAGCCAGAGTCTAGAAAGTGCAATACCTGGTTACACCCTCTCGGTCTCTCCCTGTCTCACTCTCTCTGTGTTTGTACCTTGTGGACAGTATTTGGCTGCACTGTGTGTCCTTGTCCCTATCACAACCACAAGAGTCCCAGCGTCACTGAGTCAACAGGCACAGATATGCTGTCCACTGACATTCACAGGGCCTGACTCAGAGCACCGCACAGGTGTGTCTGTGCGGCACAAGACCTGCTGTAAAAATAAACGAATAAATAACTAGCAACAAGATGTAAATGGACCAGTTGGCCCAGTAAAACCGGTTCGTTTACAGCCCTTGACAGTGTGACACATTCAACTTTTTGTCTTTTTTTTTTTTAAATCAGACTCTATCTGACCAAAAGCAGAAGAGGCTCCAATGTCTGTATCAGCAGCATTACATAGCAACCAACAGTAAGGACATAAAAAAAATCAACACAATAGATGTAACAATATTCCCCCTGAGACTAAAAGAACAATGGATGATAGCGAAATGAGAAGATAGGACACGACTTTAAACACTGGCTCTGTCTCAAGTGCAAAGAAGGTTCCTGTTTAAGTGGCATTTCTAGGTAGGAGGAAGACAATTATAGGATGCAAAACGGTCTCATTCACAAAAGACACAAAGGTACCGTCTTCTGGCATTAGGACACGGAAAACGGCATTAGGTGGAACAGGAAGTTCCACAATGCCTGGCAAAGTCCATTAAGGAGCAGAGGAAATTAAAATTATTGGTGGATGCAAGTCCCCAAAAACGTCTTCCCTAATATGATATGACTATATCTGTCATTTTCAATATCTTGTTAATAATAATAATTGTTAATACATAATCACATACATTCATTTTAGTCCAGTCAGTTGTTTCTGGAAAACTGCTGAAAGTACTTTCACCAATCAAATGGAGCATCATCAGGTATCGGCAGTTTTTACAGTTAACCAGCAGGCTGTGAGGTAGCTAACACAGAGATCTAATGTATGGGGAGGTGGCCAACTTTTGTTCTTCTGCATTGGGACAACAGCGAGTAACAGCCCTCCACAATGACCCTGACCATTTTCAGCCAATCACACCAAATCTTTGGCCGCAGAGGAGATTCTTTTGTCATCTGTATTTGGCAAACTATAAAAGCAAGCGTAGCATCATTACACTTTTGTCACAGATCGTATAAAAGTTCCTTTATTGTGGCTATACATGCACTATAGCTCGCTCAAAAATGAAGATGAGCAGAGATATACAAAGTATTTCCATCATAAGCCCCCAACCGTCCCAAAAACAACGTGAGGACGAGCAGTTAAAAGATGCAGTTACACAACACTGAACGTGCTAAATCTCAAAACCTAGGAATGTATATAGACAACTATTACATTTACACTGTAATCATTTAGCTGCTGATCATCCTGACAGATTTACTGTACAATGAGAGAGCAGAGTATCTTTTGCTCAGGGGTGGGCTTCCTACAAGACAGCCACAGTGGAGAGACCGGAAAGACAGAGGGGAGAGGGGGGACGACATAAAGCAAAAGGCCCAGGCCGGACCCGAACCCAGGACGCCGCAACCTGGCTGTTTTGACACCTGACTTTTAGGTGTTTCGTGCTCTACATGTCGAGCCCCCGTGAGCAGAGTGTCTTTATATAACAGCAACACATGGCAGCTTCTCAAATATGTGCCATACTGTCCCTGGGTGTTAACCACATGAACAGCACAGCGACCTCAGTCTAATGATTAACCTTTAAAGAAACAAATTAAAGCCTCGTCACTCACACAATAAGGTTGAAGCGATACTGTCGGGGGCGGGGCTTGGCTGGGCGGGGCGGTGGCTATTGTTAGCACATGGCTGCAGAGGGCGTCGACTGACAGCCTTACGCACGTAGGTAAGCCATTACATCATATAGAGGAAAGTGTGTGTGTGTATGTGTGTGCGTGCTAAGAAGGGAGTGGTTAATGACTGATAGTAGCCACAGCAGTACATTCTGTCTGTAATCTATATTATTATCACAACACACACCATGACACAGGAACTCATTTCCACAGTGATGACTCTGATCCTACAACAAGTTCATTTCCTTCTGATTCAAGAGTCAGAATTTTACTGCCATATGAACAGGACTGAGTCACATTTGTTTTAGCAGCTCGCTTACATTAATGGGAATAAAATAAATACACAGGACACAAAAACACTGCGGACATTCAAATTAAATCCATACTTCAATGAACCCTCAATTTTGCACAGTGCACCTTTAAATTGATGCAGTAAAAAAAGAGAAAAAAGCAGCTACGTGCTTTTTTTTTTTTCAAGACAAGCAGCAGCATACTGGCACTGCATATGACTTTGATCTGGCTGATGAGGTGTTTAGGAGACGAGCAGCCTCCAGGTATGAAACCTGGAAGTTCCTCTCCCGATGGGTGGCTCAGACTTTGAGACCAGTTAAAGTGACACACACACCCCTTGTGCAGCTGTGCACAATGGGTACAAACCAAATGATGGTATGTTGTATAAAGTTCTTCAGTGCACTTGAATATCTGCAATGCAAAAGAAAAACTAGCCTGATCAAATGATGTATGTAATATAATATAATCAATAATATAACAAAAACATGAAACTTGGTTGGGACTTTCAGGTGTGAAAAGGTCCTAAAAGAAATGTGTGACACTGGTTTGGTGGATTTCTGACAGTGGTGTACAGTGAAGTTCACGTCCAATTTCTGTGTATGCACCATGCAGTTTTATCCAGCTGTTTTCTGTCACATACAGAGGTTTAGTCATAATCATACCATAATTACAAGAGTGAAATGCTGTCAATGTTCACTTTAAATACATTAAAATACACTTAACCATAAACCAGCTGTTTTGACACCTGACTTCTACCTTTTGGAGCACTTGAATCACCTTGCTCTACCTGTTGAGCCTCACAGAGAATTGAATCTCTAACCCTGACACTGTTACTGCCTTTCTGAACCAACACAGCCTTTCACCAAAGGCTGGTAAAACTTCATTAGTGCAAAACATAAAGGCCTCATAGCCCATAATCACATCCACCAAACAGCAAGTCGGTCTGCTGTTGTATAACCAAGGCTTCATAAAGAACGTGCGGAGCGGTGATTCATGGGATCTCGGGGTTATACAACTGGTGATTACGGCTGGCAAGTGGCCGGAGAGGCTTCAGCCATGAATGACCCAGTTGTGACAGCGGAAAGGACTCTCCACTCCTTATTTTCACCAAAGTACACTGACTGTAGTAAATATTACAACATCTCCATGACACTCAAACTGACCAGGTGAAGGCTTTTTATTCACTTCAGCCATTAAATAAAATTCAGTATCCAAGGTTGAAGACAGGTAACATAAGAATTTAAGATTTTTTAAGGTGCACTATGCAAAACTGAGGGTTGATTAAGTAAGGAACATTTAAACCAGCTGGCAATTTATCAAGTGAGTTATTCTGAAGGTGAAAACTACATAAACTTAATGATAAATGTCCTTACTCCAAATGTTTGGTCTAAACGGTCCTGACCGGCAATTTTTCTGCATCTTTCAGTCTTGCTCTGAGCGAGTTTGGATATGAGCAAAAAGCGACATGCGTCACTTTTAGGAAAGTGCACAACATTTTGCATTTGTGAGTGAGACAGCAATTGGTCACTGTCTCATCTCTTATTTGTTTTCCTGCAGTTTAAACCCTGCTGAGGGCATTTAACTGTTTCCAACTACAGAGTAAGTTGGGCTGCTCTCTGAACCAGGACACATGTTGTCAATTTGTCTCTGTGGTCTGGCTACAGCGCGGCCTGGGGCCAGATGCGACGTCAATGCGTTCGCCGGCCGAGGAGGAGAAAGAGCAGAAACATGCCGAATCGGCTTTTTAGTCCACCATTTTTCCATCCTGCAGCCGTCCAGTCGGACCTCGGCCAGCTGGAGGTGAAACAGCACCGAGCTGGAAGGAGGCCCTGAACCACGGCAGCTCCCTGCAGCATCGCTCAACCCAGCGAGGTCTCGTAAATCACCAGACTCATTTTCACCCTTGAGATGAAGGGAGAGGGAGCAGAGGGAGACAAAAACACTCTTGGCTCTGCTTAGCTAAAATTTGGGCAGAACTCTTTCCAAATCACAGATCTCTTTAACATTAAACACCACGAGAAGTTCAAGTTACTCCGTGCCCATAAGAAATTGTGCAAGGCTTTTCATACTGAGAAGGGAGTCCCACAATCAAAATAATAACAATGGAAATCTATAGAGGGGGGAAATAAAGGAGGAGAGAGCAACAAGATACATAGGTCAGACCTACAGTGTGCAGAACAGTAAGAAGAACGGAAACAATTTATGATAGACATATTAAATTCATTATCGCCTGTAGCCAAGCCAGACTCTTGGCACCCATTGGCCTTTTTATAGACACAGGAAGTGCAGCACAAAGCTAAATCCAGACAGCGCTCAGATGGGGATTCAGGGGGATCGGAGGACACAAAGGCTCTGTTCAGCAGCCCATCTAAACATGCTCGGCTATAAAAAAAACAGTCCAGTTGAGGACACCAGTACAAGTATGTGGCCAAACCAGACACGGACAGCATCATGGCAGCCAGGGAATACAGTAAACACACATTAGGTAATTATTCAACCCCCTGCCAAGTCTTTTTCTCATACACTCAACCTCAACAGAGGTGATTTATAAAACGCTACAGTTGCAGGTAGATAAAATGCAGATCTGGCTGGAGAGGTTCACCTTGCCAGTCCTATGTCACTAAATGCTAATGATACTGATGATCGCAGCTGTAAAAGGACCGCTCACAAGCTAATTTACATGATGAAAAGGCTTCATCTTCAACACAAATAAAGACAGGGAATATTCTGCGCTCTTCCCTGAGTGACAATTTACATAACCTCCCACTGAGCACCCACATTTACATGTCAGGCATTAAGCTGACACTGTTATCCAGAATGACTTCCCCTGTGCCCGTAACATCGGTAAAGTCAATAAACAAAATAATAAATGTTGAATGAACTTCTATACCTACATCACCAACATTGCAAGGAGCTGAGAGTAACAAGTTTTTCAAAGGTCAGCCCCCCTGTGACCTAATGATCCTCCTGTGGCTGCATTTTTTAACTGAGCAAAACCAACTTCCCAAGCAGGACGGCTTAAAATTATTTAGCTGTTGGGCAGTGGGCTAATCTGGTTTATGCTTACCAGGGCTATTCGTGTTACTCTGGAGGAACCCAGCTTCCATAACAGTGCGGAAATCATTAGCTGATTCACTGATGGGTCGCTTATAATTTTAATAATCTTTTATAATTTCGATAGCCATGAAATAAATACTTTGGGTGTTTTTTGGCTGCTGAAGCAATTTGATGACCTCGCCTTGGGCTCTGCTAACTTCCCATAAGCATTTGTCATGATTTTTGACTCTTTTGTAGACTGGACTGATCGGTTACTTCAAAAAGAGAGCTTGACTGACAATGAAAATAATTATTAGTTGCAGGTCTAATCCATAATGTGTCATGTTGGCTGTGGCTTTTTTTCCACTGGCAGGTAACACGTTAACACACTCTGCCATGTATGTCACTGTGCGTTCAATCTCTAAACAGCTCAGCAACCACTATCAGCTGAGGAAACGCAGCTACTCTGACACACACACACACACACACACACACACACACACACCAACACCTGAAGCTGACAGCTGTTGTTGTCCCATCAGGAGCTGCAGTGTTTGCTCAGATTTAAGCTGTGAGCTGTGTGAACAGTGGAAATCGCCAAGGTGAAAGTTCACCAAAAGGTCTACCATCAAAATGAAACACAATGACTGTGACAATGTACAATTTGCAAGAACAAGCTGGAAAAAATATAAGAAAATACACTCAACTTACATACCATCACAATTCTAACACAGTATGAAGTACATGGACATCACTGAAAACAAAGAGGCTTCAGTAGGTGAAGAAAAAACACACCACAAATTAAAAAATAAGTCAGTGAAACAGACGTCTCCTCCAAATTTGATATTATCCAAGGTTCACCTGGACATAAAAAATATCCCATCTTCTGACAGTAGACAGCAGTGGGGGGAAAAGTATTTAAAAAATATATACATTTTAGACATATACATAATTATCAGTAAATATAAGTAAGAATGAACAGTAAAAGAAGTTACTGTGAAAATTAGTATTTCAATATTGTCGCTGTAATGGCTCAATACATTTTTGGCTTGTTTACACCCTAAAAAAGCGTAACTTTTGATGTTTTTAAAAGCTTATTCTGCAAAGAAACTAGTAACTACAGCAGTCAGATAAATGTAGTGTAGTCAGAAGCAGATTTCCCTCTCAAAAGTAGTGCAGTTAAAGTACAAAGTCACTAAATGGAAATACTCAAGTACTGGAGCTTCAAACTGGACTGCAGTGAATGTAGGACTCAGTTAGCTACTTTTCTCTCTAGTTTACCCCAGTGGGCAGTAAAAAAAAAAACAAAAAACTCCAACTCCAAAAACTAGATTTTTTTTTTCCATAAGCAAAGGAAACTAGTTATGTAAAAACTAACCTTTTTGAAGTAATTGTCTCCCCCGCTGTCCTTGATGCCGTTCGGTAAAATAGTGTCCGTCATGCTGAAGCTCAGACTCGGACCAACAGTTGGTTGAAAATCTCAGAAAAAAAGAGGAATTTTAATTTAATTCCGTTTAATTAACTTTGACGTAATTTAAGGCAGGTAGCCGCTGCTCCCCAGGTGAGTCTCTCTCGGTACTGTCTCTCCTCTCTGGCTCCTCTGATGTGAACCAGGGATTTTTCCAGGACAAACTCCGCCCAGAGGGAAAGGCTGGCGGTGCGTTCATGACCCGTCAGGAAAAAAAAGTTGACACCCCTCATGCTTCATTCGTGTGTATAGGAAAAACGTGAAAATACTGACTGACCCTGAAGCGCAAAACGAAACAAACTAGAGAGACAACACTCAGCAGCGTGCATACCTCCGCCAGCGCAATACAATTCCCAAGACAGAGCCATGTACAAGTCACATAAATGACCAAATTAAACTTTTGGTGCTTTTAGTTTAAGTTAATATTTTGTTTAATGAATTCAAAATGAGTTCCAAGTGGTGTTGGAAAATAAAGTAAAAACAGCAATACCATAATAGGATGCCATAATAGAGGTCCCTGGTGTGTGGTTGATTTAGGGAGTATCTCTGTTACTGGAGTTATGTGCCTTTTTGAGATAGGCCAAAGGTTAAATTCGCTCTTCTTTGCCCCATGGCTGAACTTTCCACCATGTTTTTCCATTTTTCAAATCTGTTTGGAACTCACAAAAACATGCTCAGTACAGAAATGGTATGTACTTCCCAGTCTCCTACATGGGCGTGGGCATTTATGACTTACTGAATTACTCAGGCCTCATTATTTGACGTGATTCAAAAGGCCACTTTGGATGCCTCCTTCCAGCTGAGCCCTGTAGCCTCTCAGCTCTGCCTCAACCACGCATCACCAGGTCATCCTTGGTCTTCCCCTAAACTAGCCCTAACCCTCTTCCCCTCTGGTGTGCAGTAAAGGGCTTCCATCATTGATGAAAGTGACAAATTTTCTTCAGCTGCCCTCAGTATGAATAGCTAACATTAGTTTCATCATGAACTCTGTGATGGGCAGCAGTAAACTTCTTGAGGACATTGTCTCTCATTCATGTGAAAATCAGTCAGACCTTTTGCCCTCTCTAATAATGCATCTTTTCCTGATAGGCCACACCCATTGCCACGCCCTGTCTGACTGACTCACAGTGGAAAGGTCCCACAGTTCATCTTTCATTTTCAGTCTGATAAAGGAAGCCAACAAGATGTCCCTTATTTGGGGAGAAAATTCTCATTAAGTTTGACTTCCTGAACTGTGAGCTCAAATCAAAAAAAGGAAGAAATAATAAACAAAATAAAGGATCCGCATCACAAAAGTTATGACATGATCACAAGTATTTATTTTATTTCAAGTTATTTTATTTATTTGTTTACTTTTTTACATTCAGATTTGCACTGATTTGCTGTAAAGCCTAAACTTGAATAATGTGTAAAAGGCTTCCAAAACATAACAATTAAAAAAAAAATGAATGTATCTCCATTAGAGGGTGCACAAAATAACATTAAAAGATTGCAATGAGGCAAAAGAGAAAAAAAAATGAAAACACTGAATGTATCATACAAAAATATTTTCTCAATTTGCAGCTCACAAAGTGCAAAAAGGAGGTTTGCCTAAACCCACATACATAAAACAGTTCTGAAGGTTGTGTAGAGAGTTTTCCTGCAACAGTGTTTTATTATGCACATGAACAGAGCGTTAAAGTGTCGGGCACACCCTGCTACATACACACACACACACACACATACGCCCATGTATGCACACACACACACACACACAGCCTGACAAAGGACGGACAGACAGGAAATATATAAAGAATTAAATGAGACTCTTCTGGTTGCCTGGCAACCCTAACAAGCAGCATGGCTGGTTCAATGTTGCTTGGCCTGATCCTCTCCGTGCGAACTGCTGGTCTCCTGACAGAGCAAAGCAAAGTGTTTCTCTCCTGACAGACAGACACAGAGCCCTGAGGGACGCTGCTCATCATCAAGAAACCAGCAGTGTGAAGTCCAGACACAAGGGGGCGCCGCAGCGGCCCACCTGGTGGAGCTCTTACCTTGCATCAAGAATGCCTACTGCAGAGGCCAGGGTTCGAATCTGACCCGGACCCTTCTCTGCCTGTCATCCCCTCCCCCTCATGTTCCTGTCTGTCTCAAAAAAATCTTCACCCCCCCCGCCCCCAAAAAATGTTTTTTTTTGTTTGTTTGTTTGTTTGTTTGTTTGTTTTTACAGCCAATCGCATTCTGCTGCCTGCTGAGTATTTTTTATTTTTTTTTTTTTTTTTTTTACAGTGCCCCACTGTGTCAGTAGCAGCATCTTGGTTTTGGTTTCACTCAGTCATCCATATTTTCTCAGCTGGTCAGAGGATTTGAACCAGCAAACCTGTCAGTTTGTTTCCCTTGCTTGTTCCCTTGCTTGTTCCTGCTTGTTTACTTTAAAGCCGGCAGATTTCCTGGTTATGGAAGAGGTGGTTATTAATGTCAACACAGGATTATAAAGCTGAGGGACAAACCTGTCTTTGTCTGGGACATTTCTGCGTTATACAACTGAAACAGTTTGGTGTGTAACACCGCATAAATGTCTGCTTCCTCCAAGAGAAGCTGAATTATTTCGATTCACATTGACTCATGAATGAACTTGGTTTGGAAATTCACAACAGTTGTAACAGTTTCTATGCCCTCTGCTGTTCTACATAGAAATCAACAAAAATTGGAAATTGGAAAAATTGAAAAAGGCTGGAAATGTCATAGAACATTTTCAAATTCTTGAGCTGAAATAAAATCAAAGAAACTGTCGAAATAAACTGCCAGTGTCCAAACACATGAAAGACAAATACAGAAATATACTGTGTATATTCTCAGCCATCAGCACTGTCCAAGCCTGTGTGGTAAATGATTTGCATAAGTTTTAAATTAAACCATTTGCAAATACACAGTATGCCTCCCTTCCCGTATCACTTCCTCATGAACATTTTGGTGTGCCACAGTCAAATGTTACCAAAATAAGATATAAAAGATAAAAGCTGAAATGTTTTGTGTAACCTTTGTGGAGATTGAGACAACTTAGAGGCAGTAAAAAAAAAAAAAAAAAAATCAAGCATATAAGTCATGATAAGCTGCAAGTTTACTCCTCCAGCAGCAGAGGACAGGTTCTCCTGATCCTGTAACCCTGTATTTGTCATGTCTTTTGGTGTCTCTTGGATGGGATGTAACTTAAATTGGAATTTCCCCTTGTGGGATTAATAAAGTGTACTTACTTACTTACTTACTTACTTACTCTGACCTGACAAACACACACTCCACTGAGTCAAACGTGATGCAGTGATGCAGCATTTAGACTCATACAATCTGTACAGCTGTGTCCTGCACATGGCCAGTGAAGTTTTTCTGAAAATTTTGGGACAAATGAACCGACCAGCAGAGCACAGTTGCAAAGCCGACCTGATGGGACGCTGTGGACTGAATGTGTTCAGAGCCCATTCCACTTGCATGTAATCATTGTCAAATTCATAACAATAACATAGAATATTTACATAATAAAGAGAAAGAGTTAAAATCAGTCTGTTCTCGTGAATGATCGACTCATTCAGATCATGTTTGCGATGACTTTTTGCATGTCTTTTGGCTTTCTTTTTTTTTTTTTTTTTTTTTTTTTTAAATAAATCCTGCTTCTCCTTTAAGGCCAGGGAGTATCTTGTTTTATTAATGTTTTTATCTTTATTAGACTGTGGTGACCAGTGGTATGAGAGTAGACCTGCCCGCTGGCTGACCTTTATTTACAAAGGTCTCCTTGGTCTGCCCCCCTCCTATCTGTGTAATTATCTATGCACAAGTCACACCCAGCACGGCCTACACTCAAAACATTTTATTCAGCAGGCCACTCCTCGGGACAGAGCTGAGCTAGGAAAACCAGGTTTTGAGTGTGCTGCCCTGTCAGCCTGAAACGATTTTTTAAGCAGGAACACAAACTGTCCAAACTGATCACCTGTGATAAGTTTACATTAATTTTAAAGGACCTTGAAAGAAAACAATACTGGTTGATCTCTTTGCTTTTAAATTTTGTCCTCATAAGCAAATCTTTTCACTAATGATGAACATTGTATATTTGGTGTACATCCAGTGGGTTTATATAACTGTTTAATGAGAAGGAGTGGTAGATTTCTCAGTCAGGAAGGACTGGATAGAGCGAGAGAGGGAGAGAGAGAGAGCAATACTGTACAGAAAAGCGTTCACCACTAGATGGCAGCACATGTTAATGGATCATTTTGATAGGCTGATGCAGCGCTGTGTTTATGATTTATTTGTAAAAGGATTCATCAAAAGGGACCTTGACGCAGAAACATTTTCTACACATGAAAGAGCACATCCACAGCCACAGATATTTATTTTCATCCTTTTTTTTCCTTTTTTTTTTTCAACACAAGTGTGAAGGTAGGTTGCCAGCAGCCACATATGAAAAACACATCAAAGAAAATCCATAAAGGGAAGACAGTGCACTTTTTGAGATTTAGACACCACCAAAAAAATATTTACAAAACTAGGCACAGGGTAAAGCAGATAATCGATGCAGCACCTCGGCCCTGTGACTGCCGCAGTGTCTGAACCACGACACATTCTGAGGTCAGACCCTTTTGTTATAAATTTCTTGGCCCCTCCCAGTGGACCTTAACAATACAATCAATCAGCTCATCAGTGTACATAAAAAGACATCCATTCAAACATTAATTCATGTTTCCAGCAGAATGAAAAATATCTTATACCAGTGTAAGATATAGTATTTCAGTAAACCACAAAATTCATACACTTAATGAAAAAGCTAAAACCCTAAATTGGGATGTCAGCTATTGATTAGACTGATGTGGCCCAGGTGGACGTGCCTGCACATGCAGGGACCCACTCAGGCATATACAAGGCAGCCCAACACAACATTTGGAAGGAAGTGCTGCAGATGGTAAGAACAACAAATACAAACACCTCTCGGGGTACAGTGTTGGAAAACAAATACATATATAATTGCAGCTCAAAGCTACTGGTTGTATGACTCACTCTTTGTTTGCTGAGTAGCACAGACAAATGCTAAAGTTTGTGACAAGGCCCAGCATGCATCCGCTAGACTGTAGTGTATGCACTTTACCTGACACTCATCATGTTACTCAGTCATGTGTTTGTGTTGGTGCTGTGAAAGTGGCAGGGCAATCTGCCACAACATATGATGCTTTTTTTTTTTTTTATTTGTTTGTCCTATATTTCAGTATCAGTTCTTGCATTTGTGTCCTTTGCTACTTGAAGAGGATCTCAATGTGACTTTTTTTCTTTGTTATATTTCAATGTGTCTGCTTTTATTTTCTTCAGTTGATTTGTGTATATGTCTGTTTTCTCTGTGCGATATCTGCACTAGGGCTCATAACGACACAGAAAACCCACTTGAATTGTGAAAGGGTATGATTAATTGTTTTTGTTTTAACCATTTTGGTCTTCAAAATGAGATCTGGTCCAGTTATTTTGGATATGATGCAGTATGACTGACATATTTACAACAGAATTGATCATTAATAAACTGATTGTTTATGGGATGTTCTTAGCCCAAACTGATTCTAATCAGATAATATGATCCAGTTCCAGCCATGTGTGCAAATCTATTAGTAGTAGCAGTAGTAGTGATAGTAATAGTCGTATTCTTTTTTTGGGGGGGATAGTTTTAGTGTCCCGTTGTCCAAAAGCAGCCTGTGCAGTCAGTTCAGGCATTTTTAGCTCACGTGGCGCTGTGCTCTGGATCAGCTGATGTGTTAGTTGAGTTTGTGCATCGGCACCACCAGGTTAGCTGTCTGGTCATTTGAAGCGGTCAAATTCATTTGCTGATTGTTGCTGCTACCTGTGCATCTCAGCATCCACCTCTGTTCTTCATGGAGGGATTGCATTTTTCCATCCCTGTGACCAAACACAGCTTTGACACAAAGTAAAGTTCATATTTATATTTGGAATTATAATGTTGCTCCTCAGTTTGTGAACTGTCTCACTGAACAGCTGTTTTCCACTCCATCAAGAATAAATTTCCAGCAGGAAACACAGAGTATTTGGATTTATCATTCTTTTATGTCATGAAAACCAATGTATAGATACTGATTTAAAAAAAAAAAAAAAAAAAGCCACTTTTGACAGCTTCGATCCAAAAATCTTGATATTGGCCTTTTGAAGATTCGTATTAGTCAAACCCTATGTAGAAGCCTCCTTGTTAAGAATGCAGTGAACTGAGGTTGCTTAGCCTTTCCGCTCATTTCTCTTTTTCTTCACAAAGCTGATTGTAAGGGAACTGCTTCCCAGCTGCTTTTCAAAGGGCGGAGGGGGCACGACGGTGAACAACGGGCACCGCCGTTCAACCCTCAGCTCAACAGGAAGTGCTGTGAGGTTGCTATGCAGCGTCGCTCTTCAGCCGCAAGAACTCTGGCTTCCCCATTAACAAATGATGTTTGGTGTGGGGAGCATGGCAAACCATTGGAGCAGCTACTCCAGAGGAGCTGCTGCAAGAATAGATCAAGGGTGGGATGAAAGGGAGACGTATAGAGAGAGAGAGAATGATGTAGGTCGAGAGGGACGGGAGAGTTGAGGTCATGCCCAGGCTGAAATGAAAAGTTACCTTGCCCCCCATCCCTTCCTCACTCCTCCTCTCCTACCATTTTCCCTCCTTCCCCATGATTGCTTCCTTATCTCCACTCTTGTTTCCTTGCTCTTTCCTCTCTTTGTGTGTGTCCCAAAGCTTATTTGCTACTCCTGCTTTCCTTCCCTCCCTAGTAGTAACTAAATGTCGAATGCACAATAATACTGAACAAAGTTAGGAAGACTCTAACAACCAATGGTTCTGGGAAGCTGGAGGAGTACCTTTGTGATCTCCTAGGCTTGCTTGCCTAAAATAATGGTGATTTTATCATCTCTTAGTCTAGCAAAAATGTTGCAAAATGATTCAGTGATGAAGATGCCTAGGCACACCACAGTTAGGACAAAGAGGGTGAATACTGTGTGTGTACTGAAGCAATGTAGTCTCAATCAGTGCTAGCTCCACAGCAAACCACAACAAGGAAGATAACACCGGCCACAGCAGACTGGTAGAACATCTGTAGCAGCCAAGTACACATATTAAAGGACCTGAGCCGTGACCTGCTGTGCCAGAAGTCCACAGTATCTCATTGGTTTTACCGATGTTGAACTGAAGGTGGCTGCTGTCACACCATCCTTTGAAGTTCTCGAGGTCGAGGTGCCTATACTCTTCCTCCCTGTCGGCTGTTATCACACACGACAGGAGTCATCAGACAACTCCTGTAGATGGCACATTCCTGAGTCAAAGCAGAAGTCACTGGTGTGGATGGCGAACAAAAACAGTGATGGCACCCTTCCTTAGGTCCAGGCAGTCGTGTACCAGGGGCCTGAGGTGCTGTAGAACCAGCCTCTCAAAGGTCTTGCTCACATGTGACATTAAAGCCATGGACCTGAATATGGTGAGAGCGCTGGGACATCCCTTCTTTGGCATCGGGACTATGTGGGATGTCTTCCAGATCTTGGGCACCTTATTCAGCCTCGGGAAGAGGTCAAAATGCCAGGTCAATCCTGTCAGCTGCTCTTGATCCAGCTGCTCTGCACATTACTTAAGCACCCTCAGGTTGATGTCATCAGGTCCTCTGGTCTTGTTGGTCCTGGTCTTGGCAAGTTGCAGCCTTGCCTGGCGGCTTGTGATGGCTGGAGGAGCAGGAGGCAGTATCAGAGACAATAGTGACATGTGGGAGGGGTGTGAAGGGGTGACAGGTGGGGGGAGACGGGCTGTGGCTGCAACAGTGGCTGTGGTGGTGCAACATGAAACCCTGCAGAGGATGGGGTGGCCAAGATGTGAGTGGAGACATTTCAGGAGGTGGAGGGAGGTTCAGCCTGTGTTTGTAAGTCAAACCTGCCGGAAAAACTGGTTTGACTCATTGGTGTGTTCCTTTATCACCCCTGCCCCCAACACCTTTCTCAGGTTTATCTGTTGCAGCTTCCTCTCAATCTGGTTCCTAACATTCCTTGGCTCTTCTTGGCTCCAACTTCAGTTCCTTCTGAGTTTCTTTCCCAGTATCTTTGGTGTCCTCTTCCATGAAACCCCTCTTGTTCCTGTTCAACAGGGCGTTGATGTCCCTGTTGATCCAAGGCTTGTTGTTGTGTCAGCAGTGAACCTTCTTGGTGGGGACAACACACTCCTCATAGAACTTGATGTACACACTCAGCGAGACCCTCAGTATCATCCTCTTAATCCTCCTGAAACAGCTCCCATTCAGTTATCCTGTAAAACTCCTTCACACACTCCAGTTTCCATGGTAACTGTCCTAGAATTAATCTAATTTCACTTCTTAGAACTGAAAATCCCAGATTTCCCTTAACTCTGGGTCAACAAACTTGATTTAGTTTGTAAACATGCTCTTCTGCCTATTTTTTCTTTGTGAATACACACACCGCTCCATGATGTTAAGCAATGTTTTCAAAAACAGATATCTAAAATTCACAGACATTTATTTCTTATAATATACTGTATATATATATGATTGTTTTGGCTCTTTTTTCTTTTTAAGTATATATTTTACATACAGTGCATACAATACATATGGGAATTACCAGGAACCCTCTATAATAAATAAGCTCAGTTAAAATAAACATACACCTTAAAAAAAGTTACTAATAGATAATAGATATTGATATATTGTGTATGATTGTTAATGCATGAATTTCAGCATTTATACTACAGTTCTTTCATCTTACATTGGCAGTTGCAGAGCATTGCAAACTATCTCTTGCAGCTGCAAGTTCTCTTTTTTACACGTGCAACTAATAAGTAAGATCTAGCTTCCTTTCTTTCAACAGGTTCTCTCACTGAGACAAAGGCTGTGTCCGAAACCACTCCCTAACCACTATATAGTGCACTATATAGTGATTACGCCATTTTGTAGGGGTGTCCGAATGTCTAGTGATTATTTATGTTCACTATATAGTCCACTAGATGTATCCCACAATCCACCGCAAAATGTAGTGAACATCCGATGGTCACTAACCAGGCAATATATCCCGTCATGCATTGCGGAACGGCGCTGAACAACGGGCGAAGTAGTGTCCGAAACGGTCCACTATTGAGTTCACTATATAGTCCACTACATTGAATTCCCTATATAATGAGTAGGGAGTAGTGAGTGAGTGAGTGATTTCGGACACAGCCAAAATCTCTCTTTTGGGTGAGACCTGAATACATAAAAACATTCAGTATTCATACATCAAACAGACAGCAAATGTAGCAAATGCAAGAAGCGACAAACAGAACAAAAACAAGAAAATTTAAATATTGTATAGACAGGAGACAGTTTGGTTTTAAAGACCTTTGGAATTCATTCCATTTATGAGGTGCAAGGTATTTAAAAGCACCAACGGGTGAAAGCCAACCCCAGATTCACTCTCTGCAGACACACACACCAACACACACTTCTAGTGGCTCATAAGTGACAACTGATAGAGATTATTTTGGTATGAGTCTATGTATTGTTTTTTAGGAAAATCCTATTCGTTCTGCTTTTAAATAGTACTTATATGTAGCCATTTTCGTCCCCTACAAACTGAGGATAAAATACACACTACAAACTATGCACTACACTAAAGTCAACTACCAAAGAAGATGAGAAGCACCCAGCGTCCATACTCAATTCTTGGTAAACCAGTTACATTACATAAATGGATCTAAACTGGATAATGTTGTTAGAGCTACTTATATAAAATGAACATAGCTGTATATAATTTAGATTTTTCCGTGTTTGATTTTCTAAGGATAATTAGCAGTTCCATAGTCTCATTGCTGTAAACTTAGTTAAGACCAATGACAGCTGCAGTCAGCTCTGGCTTCTGAATATATCTCATGTTGCATGTGCTTGTTAGGTAGTTTGGTTGAAGTTAGTCTTTGACTGTGTTTGCCATGTTTGTCATGCTTTTGTAGTATGTTTAAAATATTTTCTCACCAGTTTTTATTTTGTACTTAAATTTTCAGAAAGAAAGTTTTCAGGAAACAGCTGTAGCAAAGAACATGGACTACAGAGTTTTACTGTATCACGCATCACCTATATGCTTGGACTCTACAGCTTTGTCAAGAAATAGACAGAGCCAAACTAACAAACATGAATAAACAGAATGCCAGTCACAAATATATGAATCCAAAAAGAACATCATAAAGTAATTTCCATCCATGTGCTCTGTGGTATCAATGTACTCCATTGTTTTTCAAACTCATTTGCCTCTACCACATGAGAGCCAAACAAAGATGGTGTAGTGCGCCCCTCTCTTGACTAGCATGTGGTTCTGCCCAAGGCGCTGTACTTCTGCAAGATTTCATCTGCTGCCGGATTACGTAATTTGAGGCCGTGTTGAGTATTTTTGCACTATGTGATTTTATCTGACCACTAGATGATCTCGAGAGAAGCAACAAGTTTGTACGTATTCTCCACAAACATTTAATGTTCAAATCAGCAACAGAACAATGAGAAAATGTTTTCAAAGATATATAAACTAATAAACCAAACCTACGGCAATAAAATCTTTTTACCCAGTACAAAATGCAATCAGACTCCCCTAATGCCAACTTCTAGTCATAAATCTGCCATAACATCGTCGCAGTGATCACCATCACTAATACACAACTTGCTCAAGATGACGTAGATCAGAGAGGATGCAACATTCAGCACAAGATGTATAATTCAGATACATGCTCTCGGTACACAGAGAAAAATAAATAAGTCATTACTCTCACACCACATGGCTCTGCCCACACACTCAGCTCTTTTGGAAATCTGTTACAGACAATTTGTCCCAGAGACTGCCAGTCGGACAACCCAGCAGGCTGCAGCATTACATCATCCCAGCGTGTTGCTCACGCTGCGTCTGAGCAATCAGCCTACCAAAACTGAAACCATGCAAATCAGCCACTCACAAGTCAATACTTGTGGTACTAGCAGCTGCCAAGAAAACAATCATCCTAAACCAAAAATCCAGTAAAACTCTCAACGGCATGCAATAACTAAACCTGCACACAGAGCACAGATCAATGGAGAAAGAGTTCAACTCAGGTTATCAAATCTACAGAGACACTGGCCACAATCCAGCAATTATAGCCGATTATATTATACCGATTATAGATTACTGGTTAGAAGCATTCCTCACTACCGAGTTCATATGTATGTCACTTGGCACAACATGTAAATCATGTTCATAGAGACCCGCACTGGTGGAAAGAGCACTGCAAATTGCTACTCAAGTAGAAGTATCGTTACTTTGCTGATATTTTACTCAAGTAGAAGTTCTGCTGTAAAACTCTACTGCAGAAAAAGCAACAAGTAGTTCATTAAAAATGTACTCAGAATAAAAGAAAAAATAGTTACTTTTTCAAAACAGTAACAGTGTTAGGTGAGATCTCTTCCATGCAGTTAGAAAAGGAGGAGAGAACACACTTCAAACTACATTCTTTTAAAGGTGCTTTCCGCAAAATTTCTTAGGGTTGATTGAGGTGAGGATCCTATAGACTCAATTGATAGGCACATTTTTCCACACTTACTCCACATTTTTGCCAGTTGAGTCTAAATGGTCCTCGCTTCAATCGACCATCTGCAATTTTCCATTGTGCAGTTTATTTGGAAAAACAACTGGAAGTGACAAAAAGTACAACCAACAAAGTACAACCACATTTGTTTTCTCATCTTTGCTGACTGAGCTTTTATTGTGAAGGGTTCCACAGTCTTTCATTGATCATTTGCTCTCTGTAATGGCTGTCATTTAAAATGCAGTGAAGTACACCACTCAAGCAAAAATGTACTACAAGCTACCTATGAACAAATACAAACACTCAGAGGTTAACACACACACTCCTGCATGTGAACACATAACACTGATTCTTGGGAATTTGGATAAAACAGGTTTTAATTTTGAGAAAAAAAAGTGTGTTAAATTACAAAATCTGAAGGTATATCATTATAGGCCAAGGTCTTGGCTGTTCAGCAATGTACCGGTGCAACCTCCTCATTTTGCATTTTTTTCATAAAATAGGTTTTTCCAGTTATTAGGCTACTTTGTTTTTGTCAACACCGTCACCGTAATGTTTTTTTTTTTTTTTTTTAATTTGAAAAACATATTTTTGTATTAAAGAGACTATTACTTTAATAACTCAACAGCACCAAAGAAACATATTGTAAGCATATTCATTTAAAACCAATTTAACTGCCTCTGACGGTGGTGACACTAATCTGACGGTGGTGACAGTGGCCTCATTAAAACATACATTTCCAAAATTTATGCCACTCAAGTCAATGGCTTCTTGCTTAACAACTTTATTTAACTATTTGGTACAAAAAATAACAATCCTGAGCGCTGTTATAAGCATTTTTCAGACTTCAGTCATCACCGTCAGACAGAAAACCTGACGGTGGTGACGTCTGACGGTGGTGACAAAAACTTACTCTTTCACATGATAAGCATGAGTTGTTCACATTAGCCAGCTTGTTTTCGCCCTGTTGCTGCCTGCATCAGACCTCTTCTTAAAAAGTACACATTTATTCCATAATCTAATTTAATATTTTTTATACAGAAGTGACGGTGTTGACAATTTATGGTTGTGACAGTAGCAGTGTCCCAAAACATGAAGAGATTTAAGAGAAAATAGAAAACTTCCAGGAGCCTGAGTAGAGCTGAAGGTTTGAAATGAGGTCCTCAGGAATGTAATTGACCTTGTAGTTTTTTTATTATTATTTTTTAAATAAATATCTGACGGTGGTGACGAATATCTGGGACACATTTTGAGCAACCACAAAATAATAGTAAATATTGTTCAAAACCCATCGTTTGTAGTTTTTAATACATATTATGATGTACTCTTTCATGTGGTAAAGATATTATTCAGTGACATTATTACTTTTTGTTGTTTTAATCAAGTTGAAATGATTATCTCCTATCCGAGGACAACTGGTTTTGTAGGGCATGGGCCAACATATAATCATTAAATTAATACAAATTAAAAATAAACCTATGAAAAAACCTTACAAATGTGCAAAGGACCCCCTGATTATGTCCTTGATTCTTTTTTTTCATTAAAATGTTGTAAATTTCCAGCAGAAATAGCATTTTTCTTAGTGGGACATGATTTATCCAAATTCTCAAGAATCAGTGATATGCCACCCTGCCCCACATCCCCAATGAATCTACTGATTTATTCTTTTTGTTTAATTTACATTCTCAAAATTTGAAACAAAATTGTACCACTATAACTAACCATTTTATTGTTTTTTTTCCCCCATTGTTCCCACAGTGTTATAGAGAAGGAAAGTGTGTACACCATCGCTGGATGGCTGGCAGTTCCAGGAGGGGCTTTTCACATTTCACCACTGTCTGCAATTGGAGTTTATCAGTAAAGAATATAAAACAAAGACAGTAACATCCAGTATGATGGATATGTCTTCCCACCCCTCACCACTTCCTTCTTTCTTCTTCTTCTCATCCCCCTCGGCCATTTCCCCAGTCAGTCGTCTTCATCATATCATCTCTGTACCTCCCTCTCCTCTTTCTGCACTATGATGCTGTGATGTATTTGTTTACAGCACAGCTCCTCCCCTCCTGCACCCCCACAGTAATTAAGCCTTCTCCTCTTTCTCCCACTCCTCCTCCCTCTCCACCTCCACCTCCTCCTCCTCCTTCTCCTCTTCCACCACACTGCTGCCAGTGTTTCAGCCTGACAAAGCCTCTCCTCTCTTTGTTGGGGCCTCCTTTTGGAGAGGGAGGCCGGTCTCCAACTTAATTGTGCATGCGTTAGCATTCGCTTGCCACAACTCAACTTGACTCGACTTGACTTCTTAAACTGTAGTGTCCTGCTGGAGAGGAAGTGCTGGGCTTGTGTGTGTGTGTGTGTGCTTGTGTGTGTGCTTGTGTTGTGAGGGTAATTGAGCCAGACTTGCTATTTGTGTCACACCCAGCTGTCAGTTATGATTAATAATATATCTGTAAATCCTCTGCTGACAGTGTCTGGCAGAACATTGTCACTTTGGCGTGAATCTGAGTTGTTCTTTTTTTTCTGAAGCTGAATTGATCAGCAGTCTCTGTGGCTGCTGTGCAGACAGCTATAACATGGACTCTGCTGGCCATCGCTATCATATGGAGTTAATAATTTGATTTTATCTAATTAGAGCTAATAATTGCCCACTTGGCACCCATTGCACTCCCATTGTAACACATTTGAAAATTCATATTACCAAACAGACATAAACCACCTTCTGATTCTTGGCATTTTAGTGACTTTTGCATTAAGAGCCTTAATACACACCATATACAAAAACTTCTCTTATGCAAAGTATATTTATTATACATTTAAATATATACACAGTCTAAAAAAGATTAAATGAGACATATGGTGGACTGGGTTGAAGACGGTGCACACGTCCTACTGGTGGAAGTCAACATATGGTACAGCATTCAACACAGTATAGAAATAGATGGGTAAGCAAATTATTTTGGCTTTTGACATAAGTTCACTCAGACCTACAGATCAGCCATTAAGTTACTGAATTTTGCCCCAACTCTACAGTACTGCACAGATACCTGTGGTGAACAGGAGGTCAGCAGACACGCTGGCTGATGGCTGGGTGCTATTTGTCTGTAGGTCGGGCGGTCTGAGTCAGGAGCTCGGCTTCTTTCTGGCTGTTCTGTCAGTCTGGTTCTCAGCTGAAGAGGATATGGACAGCAGCTAAGAGAGCAGACTCTGGCCGGGTGACTAAGCCACACTTCTCAAAGACTTGATGGCTGCTTTTGGATGCTTCTCCATTTTCACACACTTTGCTTTGGCAGCGGCGACCAGTTTACCCCCTTGCCAAGCAACAGGACAGGATGGATGTACTTCTTGCTGTGAGGAGAAAGAGTAAGGCCACGGTATCTAGCAGGTAACTGAATGTTACTGAACAGAGTCGCTGGGCACACGATCCTATTCAGGGGCCTCAGGGCAGCATGTTGAGCAGGTCCTTGGGCAGGTTAAAGGTGTGAATCCCTCAAACAAAGGGATCCTTGACTAAAGACTGTGACACACCAAACCAATGGACAGCTGTTGGCCAGTGTTTGGCCACAACAATTAGTCCCTCTCCATTGACTTTGTATTGTGTGAAGGTGTGTTCTTAGCTTCCAACAGACAGCACATCAAAAGTTTCCATCATTTTGCTTCACACTGGTTATGTCTTGATTAAACAAAAGACGCTGTGCATTTTGATGGTATATATGTGTATATTTGGTTTGAACTGCAGGTGTGGCTAAATATAAACAAGAATGAAATACATAATGAGAAGACAAACATCCTAGTGTGTTGAAAGAGAAATAATTAATAAATAAATGTTAATAAAATTAATAAAATGTCATTCAGTAAAACAAAAATGTTCCTATTACAGCAGTGGTGGAAAAAATACGCAACCCCTTTACTTTAGTCAAAGTAGACATCCTCCTGGTCAAATATTACTCTACACAAGTCAAAGTTCAGTCATATTTTATTTGATTTAAAGCACTGGAGTACTTGCTGTCCAAAATACTTATTATGCTTATCATACTAGTATTCAAAAGTACATGTTGTTTTTAACATCAAGGCATTGCTGTATTTTTTTCACAATGCATTTACAGAGCCTTGTAACTCTTTGAAACGAGTAACGACAACCTTCATAGAAATGCAGTGGAATCAAAAGTGCAGTGTTTGGCTTTGAAATGTAGTAGAGTAAAAGTCATAAGTTTCCCAAAAAA
Organism: Myripristis murdjan; assembly: GCF_902150065.1. Classification (NCBI taxonomy): domain Eukaryota; kingdom Metazoa; phylum Chordata; class Actinopteri; order Holocentriformes; family Holocentridae; genus Myripristis; species Myripristis murdjan. The sequence continues at coordinate 34,201,182 of NC_043982.1, read as the reverse complement.
TACTCAAGTAATGTACAGACACTTGAAAAATGTACTTAGGTAGTGTACTCAGGTAAATGTACCTCGTTACTTTCCACCACCGAATAACACCCCGAGGAAAGCAGGAATCCACACAATCACACCTGGGACTTTCCCTGCACAGCCGGTTAGGGTAATGAGTCTCCTGGGCCCAAAACATCCAACTGACAAATACACTGGTTTCTCGTTATCCTCCTCACCTTGTGTGAGTTTTTTTCTCTGTTCTGGGCCAGTGGAGGAGGTGAAATAAGAAGAGAGGTGTCAAGTTACTTTTTAACTGGCCTGGAGTCTGAGCCGGAGGAGGGGAGGAGGCGATAAACTCAACAAGCCCTCCCTGTGGACCAGCAGCAGGTTGTTGTGTAGGGATTGTTGTTCCCACTGAAACTCAAGGACAATCTGCGCAGATTGGGAGAAGCGTGCTCACTGTGTGAAGGTTTACATGAGTAAAGTGTAAGATTCCTACTTACACGTTACTCTTCCTCCTACGCCCCATCATGCCCCACGACACCTCCTTTTCTTCTTCTTTCTTTTCTCCCCCCTCTTCCTTTTGCTCTCCCTCCTTCTTACTCTCTCCTCCTCCATGTCCTCTCCTTACTGTTCCTTATCTATATATTCTCCCTTTCTGTTCTTCCTCCTTGGCACTGACTTGGCATTGCCTTCCCTTTCTTTCCTTCTCATTGTGTCTAGTCTCTCTCTCAAAGAAATCCATTAATTTGGTGTTGCCTTGGTATGCTTTTGATGGCATTGCATTGTGTTGGTGTTGTGTTGCAGCTGATGAATGTATGCCAGCCCAAAAAAACAAAACACTGAGGTTCAGTTCTTGATGGCTGAGTGAATTCCTCCACATATAATGTATTGAAAGTTTGAGAAATAAAGTGGAAATTTTTTTTAGTGTAATGACTCATGGACTGTCCCGTCTTGTGGTGGTCCATTTTCAGGATGCAGTCTTAGCACTGACAGGTCGCCAGGGCCAATTTCACAGCCAACGAGTCCTGTGACTGTACCTTTCATATGCCACTGGTTTCTGGTCATCTTCTTCGCTTTGAAGCAGGACAGACCCAGACCCGACCCCAGGACATCTGGTAGAACGTTTCTCAAAATTTGGCTGAAGGTTTGTTCAAAATCTGGGCGCTGCACCATCGGATCATGCTTGACCTTTCAGTGATTCTTAGAAACTTCACTACAACCAGTTCCTCTTTCAGAGAAGGGAGCAGCTGCTGAGGCACACTGTACATTCTTTGGCAAACAGGGGCAGGATCTGAGAACGTAATGTGATGCACCACCAAGGTGGCATGACCTGAGAGATTATTCCAGTGGCCAATACTCTATGCATCTCTCTTAAATGGGCAGGAATATCCCCTGCTTTGATGGATTATGACCACACACACACACACACACACACACACACACACACACACACACACATGCATTCAGTGTCCAGCTCCATACTGAATTTCATTGACACAAGTTGAGTTAATTGCAAGAAAATGATTAAATGCCTGGAAAAAAAAATACCATAACACATACAGAGGGACCTATCTTCCATCATCATCATCTGATGAAATAGGAGATGCCAGCTATATGTGCCTAGTTTTGCAAAACCAACTCTGTCTGAGGTCTGAGGTAAACGAACAACCTGTCATGTGATTAAATCCTATGCACATGTCCTGTTTTTATTCAGGAAATGTATTTCTGTCACAAATTGATGCATTTTTATGTTTTTATCAAATAAACGGTTTTTACTAAAGTGAACATATAAACCTTTAAACACATTTTAGGTATTTCCATGGACACTGACCCATTTTTATCCGGCGTTTGTAATTTGATATGGCAAAATGCACATAAAAAAAGGTTGATAGAAACACGGCTACAGAAAGTATTATACATAAGAGATATTCCACATCGAGGCGGCCTTCTACTGAAAAATAATGGCTAATGTTCAACTATTAAAAATAATGGCTGCAGAATACTAATCTTACAATGTGCTTGTATGTGATTGTTCAGGCTGTTCTCATTCAACGTTCGTACAAATTCCTACGAAAAATAATGCACAAATTTCCGTGCATATTCCTACGAATTTCCAGCAGCATGAGCGATCAGTGCGCCGGCGCGAGCCCCGAAGCGAGAGCCTTAAGAAAAATGGCGGACATTCCTTTTATTCTCAGTGGAAAATGCAATATTTTAAGAGAGCTTATGCATTCAAATGCGTTTTGATAACATTTCTAGTGGGAAATGTGCATTTTATTTCCAAAATCTTTGTTCAGTTAGTGTATATAATGTTTACTTTGTTAGTTATTACGAAGATTCTTTCAGGTTTCTATCGTTGCTATGGCTGTTGCTATGGACACTGCTATCACTGTCGCTGATGTAGCTTCCGCTCGGAAGTATTGTCCTCACTGTCACCGTGGAAATCTGGGGATGGAGGCGTGGGGTTAACCTGCTCTCACAGAAATCCGTGAAATGAGCATGACCTCCTAATAACGCATTGCGTGCTCCTCGCATGTAACCTGTTTTAATCGATTTCTATGGTTTTAATTCCGTGTGATCACCACACAAACGGTGTTCACTGGAAGTCGGCGAGATTCCGTGACGTCACGCTGTGGGCAGTGGTTCATAGATCCCGGAAGTGCAAATTTAATCGATATTCCGGAAAAAGGTCTGATTATTAGCCATAACGTTGTAACCATCCAAGGCAGACTTACCACAAGCTATGAGGATGTGTAACGATGGCATGTGCTTCAGCCAAGTCCACAAGTCCCGTATAATATCAACTTTATTTTAAGAAAACACGTTTTATTTGCGATGTCATATCACGGAGAAGCACTACATTACCCATAATCCTAGTGTTTATCAGCGACGTGTCTGATTTTACTTTCATCAATAAAGTCAATAAAGTGTAATAAAGTGCATGAAAGTTGATAATATGCTGATATGTTACGCCATTGAACACAACCCTTTCAGTCAGCGAAACAGAGCGGGTGGAAAAACCGCAGAAACACGTCAAAATAGCACTAAAGATTTATATATATATTTTTATTTTTCATAACACATCTTTATTCGTGATATAAACATAGGCTACATGTTAAGGTTATAGTTTTGGTGTTGAAAAACTACCGTATGTATGTTTTTTAAACCTAATTTCAAAACTTTTCCCCTAACCCGGAAGAGGCGTACCAGAACTACAATCTGCGCGGAGTTGCAACACACAGAGGTGTCCTGCGCCATAGATTTTGTAGTTCTAATATGTTATGTCTATTATGTGATGTTGTGATCACTAATTTTTCAATCTTTATTATAGTTTTTGGGTGTGGGAAGAACGCCTGTTTGGTCAGATTTTATTTATTTTTTTCTTAAGATAGTGAAATCATGTTTTTTCCATGTTTTGACACTAGTCAGTGGCGCCCCCTATTGGTTTGCCATCGAGCATGATAGTAGAGGTCAAGAGCTTTCCAAAAATGTTGACCCCATGTCTGTGCCATTTTTTGTTGCTGCACTGTAAGCCTTTAAAAGTGTATCATACGAACCGTTTCATGAGAATATGTTGGATTGTTGTGTGATATGTGATGTATTTACTGTAACTGAATAAATATGATTTGTTGAATGATCATATTGATCATGTTACTGTATGTTGTGATCTGTATTTTGTCTTGCTGCACTGTAGCTTTTATAATTTTCTTAGTATCATAATTGTCTGCTTTTTTTTTTAAGGTGCAGCTGCTCTGGACAGGGGGCTATGGATGAAAATGTAATCAGGTCTTGGGCTAACTCTGGCACATTTACACTTGATTAATCAAAGTTGATGAATGTGCCCTGTCCCAGACAAATAATCAAATAAATAAATAAATGTAAATAAATAGGTGTGACTTTGCCATATTTTGTTGGAGCACGATTTTGCACAATGACACGATTAGGAACTTTACTATTTTCAGTGGACTATTTCATAATTATAAAATTATAATTCAAAGAAAGCATTGTTAGGCTAAACCATGGCGAAAACACAAAAACGTTTTCAGTGTTGACAGTTCATATAAAATCATATACATTTTACAATTTTGCCATTTCTTAAAATGTTGCTCAGCTTATTTTACTATTGCGGTGTTGTTGATAGAAACATTGCCTATTGTACTTGGATATAAGTGTGCTAATTAAGCATTATTACACTCTAGGGTGTGCTTGACCGTTATTATTGTCATGACAGTGATGAGGCCAGGTATCCGTAGCATCACTGGAGTGACAATAATGACGGTCAAGCACACCCTCGAGTGTAATGCGATTATACAACTATTACCCACAAAATAAAATGTATAATCAAAATGTATTCATACTGTGGGCATTTCGCTCTCAAAATATAAAAGTTTTTTGCTAGTATTCTCTCCGTTTCAGCGGAAATAGCTACATGAGATCTGACATTAACTAGTCCTTGTCAGCCTGCCAACTTGGGCTTATCATGTTTTCTAGACATCGTGATTCCCCAAAACTGAATAAATACCTCACATAGCACACAAAACTGCTTTGCTAGCTCAATCATGTTGTTTGCTAGAATATTTTTTCCATGGACTGATAGTTATACCTCTGCCGACCTCTCAGTCATTTTCAATCTAACAGGTGCCGTGACAACGACTCAGCAGCACAGCTGATCTTTATCTACAAACAACTCATATGAACAGTTATATTTAAATATAGGCTACTGCTTTCCAGTGTCGGCGCCAGAAAAAAAACATCTGTTTTTTTTTTCAACTCACCGGCAGATGCTTTATTTCAGCTGGGGATGTGTCACTCCAGGGCGGCACGGTGGTGCAGTGGTTAGCACTGTCGCCTCACAGTGAGAAGGTCCTGGGTTCCAAAGATGTGCAGGTTAGGTGAATTGGAGAAGCTAAATTGCCCCTAGGTATGACTGTGTGTGTGAATGTCAGTGTTTGTCTGTCTGCCCTGTGATGGACTGGCGACCTGTCCAGGGTGTTTCACTGCCTTTGCCCTATGAGCACTGGGATAGGCTCCAGCACCCCCCCGCGACCCTAGTGAGGATAAGCGGTTTAGAAGATGAATGAAGGTGTCACTCCAATTTAACGTCAGCCAATTTAACGTCAGCTCCGATTAATGTGGCTAAGCAGCAAAAGTAACAAAAGTAAGCAGTAACATAAAGGCTGAACAGAGTTGTATAATTTCAACTCCACCTTTTGGGGGCTTTTGCCACTCACCTTTTTAGGCTGTTATCAATTTACCTCTTAAATAAAGACAACAGCTTTCACAGATGTGTTGATTTGTTAAATGTTCATTTCAATGTACAGATGCAAACCAATTGACTAATCAATTAAATAAATGGCCTAGGCAACTCATAAAGAATAAACAAATGAACAACGATTAACAGGCTGATTAATAACTGATAACATTAACACATTACTAACAAGAACAAAGTTATAGCCTGCATCTCCATCAATGTGCACGGCACCTTTTCAGCAAGCAGGGGCGCCTGCAGCTGCAGGGGGCGCCAATTTTTTTAATTTATTTACTTATTTATTTTTAAGTGCAGCTGCCGCTTCGCCCATGTCAAAAACAGCTACTGTCTCCGTGAAAAGTCTTACAGGTACTGTCCGTGCTGCTGACTCTGCTGCGGCATTTCATTCTGTTTATTATAGAAATTAAAGCTCCATAAAATTCACGGAGGACCTTGTTTAGCTCTTCTTTACTTACAGCTGAGAAATCAGCTGTTTGCCCGGTGTTTGTCAGGTAGTCTTGGAGACATTTGACGGCCCAAGACGTTGACCGGGCCGTACCGGCTTCATTTCCTGAACTCTCCAGCTGATCCAGCTCTTCACTCGTCACTCTCGCGTATCTCTCCTTTTTCTCTTCTGTCTTGTCTTCCTCGTTCAGCCGTTTATCCAAACTTAGGTCGCCAAATAAATCAAAATTGACAACCAAACGGTCCATTATGCAGGCGAACAAAGTTGACAACGGCTTTTGACGCGGGTTTCGGTGAAACGTTTCATGTTGCCATGGAAACCACACAGAGCCGGGCAATAAGATGTAGGCGGAGTAATATTTTCAGTGATGAGGTATTTTTCATTTGAGCAGGCTAGTCGTGCTGTCATGCTCATTCTACACGTCTGATTGACCAATCAGATCTACGTGTTGTATAATACACATTAATTCACTGTCCTCAGTTTGAGAAATCATCAGTGACGCTACATGGGTGTCTTCTCCTTGTGGTTTATGAGCAGGACTGAATATCTTTAAAACTGAGAGTGCATGCAACCACAGCTGCAACTTGCATGCAAATGTCAAGTCAATAGCAGATGATGATGGAAGAGGTGTGTCAAAGAGTTATTGCATCATTTCAGTTCACTGTAAATTGGGAGGGAAAGATGAGTCAGGTCTGAGCTGGTTTGGCCTGAAGAGGAGTAGGTCGCTTCAAACCTCCGCACAACTCCACGCCACTCACAGCCCGAACAGTAAATGTCTGATTTAACTGGGCCATGCTGGGAGGATGAGGTTGAGGTTCTCCCAGTGACACCTGGGTGAAAAACCTGCCGCTCTTGTCAGGTAAAACTCCAGCTAACAGAGCAGGAAGACTGGAATGGTTTGCCTCAGGTGAAGTGGACATGGCCTGTCAAGTAGTGTTCATTGTCACTGGGAGCTTTCAGCATTTAAAGCTCCTCTGTATGCACTGTCGTCATTGTATCCTGCAATGTCTTGAAAAAGGTATGCTGACTGAAATGTTGACCTAGTACCGTAACAGTTACCACATACATGTCTTTATTAGCCCTGCGGGGAGACTGCACCCATTTGAAGCGCTGTAACACATTTAAACATAAGGAACCCAGCAATATAAAGGCCAATCAGTGAGGACTACTTTCAGAAAAAGTGTCAGAGCCATTGTATATTGTACTCTGACTAAAATTGTTTTCCCATGAATAAAAATGTACTAAACTTTGCAAAGTAGTCTGTTCTGTCGACACATCCCTACTCTAAAAGTGTGGAGGCAGTTCTCATGATGGTGCAATCATTTAAAGTTTTCAAAAATAGATGGAAAAGTAAATGGAAAAGTCTGCTATAGTTGCTGTGGCGTTGGATCTTTAACCAAAATGTAGGCCAAAGCAAGAAAAAATGGATATGCTGCAACATTGCTCAGTAAAACTAATCTCTTTTGCAGTTTGTTTCAACATGAACATAGAGCAGCTACTTTCAAAACAATAAATCGAAATAGTTTCAATAAAATTTAATATGATTTTATACATTTTTCCATCTCCAAATCTGATTTTTTTCTGATAAACTTTTTTCTTTGTTTCCTTCTCATTATTAAACAAAACCACAGAATGCCTCCCCTCCTTTGCATGAAAATGTAACGAAGAGCATTCCTGAAGAGTGTGCAGGAGTGACGGCCTCAAGCTAAGCAGACAGTTGCTCTGACCTTTGACCCCCTTGTGAGTGTTGCTGACCTAGAAATGTAAGTTTCTGCTGTTGCCATCACTGGAAGTTTTCCTTGACACCTATAGGTACTGCTAAACCTCACACTGGATATAAGGTCCGTTGTGAAGTGCACACAGAGTCAGACCACCACAGAACAGCACAGGAGGTCTTTTCTACCAGTGGCCATCAAACTATACAACTCCTCCCCCTTCTGGAGGGAGGACAGCTGCAACCTTGGACACTGAGAGGGAACCCTCAGACACACTGTTACATGGCACAATCACCTGTACGCACTTTTTTTTTTTTTCATGTTTCAATCATGTGCAATATCAATATCTCCTCCTCTTTAGGATGTGCAGCATTTTGCCAGATAAGTGCAATTAGTTTAAAGGATCAGCCATTACAAAGACAGACAGCAAGCAAATCAATAGCTGTTTATAACTGCTTTTATTGCTTTTACTATTTTATTTTATTTTATTTTATTGTTTTGCTTTATTTTATTTTACTAATTTATCGTTTTCATTGTAATTTAGGCACTTATGGTGGTGGCATTTTACTAGCTTGTTTAACTTATGATACTGTATTTTTTTTATTTTTTATTTATTTATTTTTATTTTTAGAAATCTCTGGCAAAAGAATTTACCAAGGGATTGATAAAGTTCTGTCGTGTCTTATCTTATCTTAATTATACTTTGCGGTTCATAAGTAGGATTTTTGTCTTCCAGTCGTAGTTTTTCACGCCTTGGCTGGAGGTCATTTAACCTACTCTCTGTTTACCACTACAGCCCCCCGCCCTCCAGGCCTTGCATGTGTCCTGACACACCTTGAGCAGGTAAATTGCGGGCTTATTAAAAATCATCCAGGCGAAGTGGTGGGCTTTGCGCATGCGCCTTTCCTCCTCTGTGCATCAGTATTGCATATAAGGGCAGCCCGGAAGAGCGGAGCCTGGTTCAACCTTCAGTGTGTGGATGGACCGGACCGAAGCGGACAGGACGCGCCGCTCTCAGCTGGGAGAGATGGAGGACGACGAGAAAAAGGATGATAACAACTTCTCCAAGAGCGACAGGGTCACTCTGAAAAAGGAGATTGGACTTTTAAGTGCCTGCGCTATTATCATTGGTGAGTGCATGACAGCTGTTGTCTTAATTATTTATGAGAACTGAGAAGCTACATTTCAGCTGGAGGGAAAAGTTAATGGTGAATATTATGGTGATTATTATGCGCGACTGGCTGGAGGAAAATTTTTAAAACATGCAGAAATGTGTTGTTGAAGTTACAATACCATGAGGGACACTATAGAAGAAGTTTTTGTTCCAGGTCTTCTTTTGCTCTAATGTGTCAGTCCTGGATGGCTTTTGGATGTGATTAATCACTGGGACACGGTTTAGCCTAACAGCCTGGCTTTGGCACGGCATCGCCAAATTATTACGCACAGATAGGTCCCTTTTACGCACAGATGGTCCGCCGCAGCTGTCCCGGTGCAGCCCGGCTGCATGATTTCAGGGTTTGAATGGAAATTGTTGCATCAGTCTGCGATGATCTGGACAGAGCCATGCCTACGTGGCTGGATCTTCTCATGCTGAACAAGAAAGGCGCACATAAAGCAGAAACTCCATGTGATCCTGTAAGATTATAGTTGAGCGGTAATACTGTGACACTGCCATTGTTAACAGTTCGATTTTCTGAGAGAAGAGTGAATTGAGCAAGGCATTACCAGTGGCTGGGCTGGGTGTCCAACTGTGGCAGCCCACGCTAACAAAAAAATGGGTTTGCACTCACACTGCAGCAAAAGATTGGAAACTTAGATAAAGATCACCGGCTTTGCAGGAAGTTGCTGTGCTATGAAGTTATGCGTTGCTGTGTTACTACAGACTGGGTCTCGTAATGAATCGGAGTGTGTTTTTCAGTTTTTAGTTCTGTGACCCCACTCTGCTCCATCTGCAGCACTGAAACCAACAGGTTGTAACTGGCCATATTTCAAAGGCTGCTGCTGCTGTGACATTATAATCTAGGAGAGAAAATTTTTCTCAGTGATTTATCCACCTTCGAGAACTGTGCAGCAGCAGCAGCATCATGCTGAGTGGATTAGATTGAAATGAGGCTTTATGATGCATGCTACATTAGGATGAATGAATGAGTGGATGAACGGATGGAATGCTGGATGGATGTCAAATTGCCAGCCTGTGTGCCTGAATTCCTAACAATCTCCGGATCCCTTTTCGCTGTCCTCTGAAGCATTTCCTTATCATCTTTCACTTTGCTCATTAGCCGCAGTGAAACATATGAGCACATAATTACAGCCATATAACAGTGTCCTTGAGGTTAAAGATCATCCTTCAGCTGCACCACTTTGGTTCAAACCACCGGTCTGCAGGCATCCGCCTTAACCTGACATCTGACCCCCCTGTGAAGGAAGTTGAACAGAGTGAATGAAAATGTTGCTTTTTTCTGCTCGTCGGACGCCACATTGCTGACTGAGTTGAGCAGTGCTGGAGAGAGAAAAAATCAAATGACATAAAGCTGGTGCCCAACCACAGTTTTACTTGTTTGCCTTTTCACACCTCTAATTCATCTTGATATAGACTATATACTCCTCTGTTTAGTCTTAAATTAGCAATGAATGATGCTGAATGTTGCTTATAGGATGTATGATCTCTTAAATTGTTGTTTTAAGCATATTAAGACATTTTTGTTATATATTTAAAAATGATCAGTACTTGAAGAGACTTAATATGCAAGCACTGCCCCAACAGCTGTTGCACAATATTCTTTTACTCTTTATTCTGATCCAACCATTGGTCTTCTTTACAACATTTTACAAGGCAGTTCACATCTCAAAATAGAGAGTACTGCACAATAAACTTTATCAGTCATATATATTATGCTTAAAAAATTTTATGTAAGAGATTCACTGGGCACCAGATCTCACATGAAAGTGCCATCGAGAAACACTAACACAGAGGACAAGAGGATAAAGGACCACTTAACATTTATTAGACAAAAATTAGGCACTATTGGATAGGCAAGGTCATAATTGAAAGGCAACCCACATCATAAAATGAGAATTACCTTCTCTCCATGCTTTAGTCTTCATGGCTTCAGTGAACAGATACTGGACAGAAGGGAGAGAGAGCAGCATGGAGCAGCTTGTAGTTTTTTGTGTTGCTCGCCTCTCTCAGTCTGTGCCTGGTGTACACATATTCTTCAATGTTTATGATGATAATGATCATAAAAATGAATTTGATCCAAACGTACAGCCGTGGGATTAGACGTCAATCTCATGAAAATTGCTTTTGTCGATGCTCAGAGATAACGTGACTGTTGTGGTGGCTCTGCATGGGACACACACCCTGGACAGGCTCCTTTCATCTCTGTTAGCAAACTCACAATAACCAAGTGACTGTCCTCACAGGATTTATGATTGCTGGATATGCAGTTTCTCAATTCAACAAATTGTGACCCTTGTCCCTTTAAAGGTCCAGCTTGCTCTTTATGACAACCTGCTGCTAGCTGGTGTATGAGGAGGGAAGGGGAAGAGAAGAGAAAATACAACCTCTTTCCTTAGAAAAGCCCGCAAGACTGTCATTTACTGCTCTTTTTTTAAAATCTTAACATCTTGGAGTTTCTCCAAGACTGATGCAATATCTGCATCCAAACATACTGGTGTAGCCTCCGCCTCCTCCTTTTTGTCAGGCAGTGAGCTGTAAAGTGAGAGGTTTGTGAAGTGTGTTGTGGGCGTGACAGATACTCATGATGGTTAAGATTATTTTTGAAGCAGCAGCCAATCACAGTACTGGAGCTTTTTTGGTTCCAATGTTGCTTCTTAAGTACAGCTGGCTAACAGACAGTCAGGCAGGGCCTGTGCTGCTGACGTGCTTATATATAAGCCAAGGAAACTGAAGACACTACAGCAAAAGACAATGTCAAAAAAAAGAGAATTACTATTTCATTACAATAAATGGAAGGCAGAAAAGATAAAACAACTCATATAAATATAGAAATAACATTAAGAAATGTGAGGTAGCTGAAAAAATCAAATATCTAGCAAACAGAGGGAAGAGGTAATTAAAGAAAAGGGAGAAGAAGAACAAAGAAAATAATAAATTGAAGGCAATTGTCAGACAGACAGTGCTACTCAGTTCCCTCTGTGGTAAAACGCGGTGAAGCCCAGAGGCAGCACTTTGGTACTTTATTCTGATGTCACTGGTTTTTAGTAAAAGAGCCAAGGTCAAGTGTATTGTTCTTTGTCAGAAACTGATAGCGGGCTCCGGCAGCTTTTGTTTGCACACGTAACTGACAGTGATAAGTCATTCTGCTCGGAAATACTTGAGGAAACTTCTCTCTAAATTTTTTCCTTTTACATGCCATTAAGATTTGAAGGATTGTTCATTCCTGTGAACCCTTCAGGCAGTGTGTTTTGCCTGTCATCACTGCTGAAATTCGTCTTGAAAATCTTGATTTGTTATGTGCTGAAGGAGCCATATATGACAGAGATCCTCAGGTGTTGCATTTGGTCTTGTGTGTTTTAGCTCATATTGCTAATCACAGTAAATAACACTTGCCAAGTCTTCTCCATACCTTGACTACAGGCGCATCTCAGCTGATTTGTGTATTAGCAAGAACGGTATTTGCTTTTGGTTTTATAGATTACTCCCATTTCATTTGTTTGATCACTGGCTGGAGTTGACTTGGACCAAAAATCTGAGCGGTGGTTTGAGAGTGATTTCACAGCCAGCGCAGAGAGGCCAAGAGGTCGGGAGGAGTGTGATTCACCCGCTCAGCTTTGATGCCAAAGTTTGTGACAGCACAAACACAACACAGGCATTATGTAACCACTCTGCATCTCACTGCCGCCTCCAAAATCAAATCTGACAGTGGTAAATGTGCTGCTCAAGCCTCCTCTCTCGCTCTGCATCATTAGAGAGCACTCAGAGGCGCTGCAACGTGGGAGACAGGCCAGCGTGCCTCGCTGGGGTTTTATCAGCCAAAAATGTTTACAGCGGACAGGCTGATCTCCCTTCTGATGTAAACTCCTCTTGTCCCAACCTTCTCCAGAAGAGAGCAAAACATGCAGGAGGTTTTGCTTTGACAGCTGCTGTTTGGTGAATATTTTATTCGATACGGTTCAGAGGGGAGGTCGGGGGGCATGTGACGTGATTCCTAGGCTGGATGTGAACCAGGGACATGTTGACATCCCTGTATATCGCCATTTGGAGGACAAGTTGTCCAGCTGAGTTGGGACGTCAGTGGTCAGACCAGAGCTGAGTATTTACACTTGTGTTAGTGCATTACCCCAGATCAGATTTTATTATTCCAGATGAGATGATTTGCCCACTGTATTGGTTCACTTAGCTTAGACAAGTAATCAGATTGGTCAAAGACACGTTTCAAACACGGTGATCGTTTGGCGAGTCGTGTCATCAGTTATGGAATAAGTATAACTCTTATCACAGGGGAGCTAGTTAGCAACTTTCATTCTGTACTGTGATTATATTTACTCCACTGTGCCAAGCAGTACAGTGCTCAGCCTATTTTTATCCCCATTGTGCCCATAATCACTCTGTGGCATTATGCTGTAGTTGTGGCTTTATCCGCATAGTATGAACCCACAACAACAGCTAACTGAGCCCCATCCCACTGTGGCAACTCTGATCTGAAACAACACAGCAGGTCCAGTTGTATTTGTTTCTGCATTTGCAGAGGCAGCGAAATTATTTGTATTCGGCTAAAGGTGGATTTACGCGTGATTCTTCAGTCAACTGTTATGATAATTAAAGAGTAACAAAATCCCAAACATCAAATCTCTGTGAAGCCTGACCAGTGTTGAAAAGTGCCATGCCTGGTCTTTGGTGGCAGGTGATTTCAGCACCCATAGAGTTCAGGCTTCACAGATTGGGGTTTGGAGTTTAGTTGTTAGTACACTTGCATATAATTTCGGTTTTATGGATTTCATAAACCCAGCAGTAAATGCATAGTTGTAAACAATGCAAAACAATATTTTATGTTTATATGAGGTTCATGACCGCCACGACTGACACCTATTTACTGTGAACAAGTGAAGAAGATAATATTCATGTCAAAAGCAACAACTTAAATTTCCCTCTGCCACTTCTGATAAACAAACAAATGAAGTCCTGGTGTAGGACTGAACAACATAGCAGAGTTATTTTTTACTTAAGCTGCACTCCATATTTCTTCAGTTCAGTCTTTTCGGGTGTGTGTGTTAGTGATACAGAGGTGTGTGTAACCACACACAGGCTGACTTATCTCAGAGTAACAAAAGTGAAGTAGACTGCCAACATCAAATCTCCTCCTCCTGGTTAAACAAACAGCTTCATAAACCCCAGATCCAACAGGAAAGGTAAAGGCAAACTTTTATCGTATTATAAGCTGCCCAGGTAAAGCTACGTTAATACATGCATTAATACAATATTATGTGCATTTTTTTGGCATAAATTGAACCTTTACAGTGTGAGAGTCATCACTCTGGGTCTTTTTCCACTGTGCAATTTACAAACTGTTGTAAATTTAGCTGTTTAGCTGTTTAGCAGTTTTAGCTGTCCAAAATTTCTGTATAATCCCAAATAAGCCCTTCACTTCACCTTCACTCTCTGAAACCCAACATCCTGCAGATAAACACATTCAAATTTTGCCACTGCGGCAACAGAAAAAGTTCATTCAAAGTACCTTACCTTGCACCTGATGATCGGCATCTACAACAAAATTTGAATTGGAGTTCAGAGACAAAACAATCAAAGTAATCCAGCAGTGTTGAGACACTGAAAAATTCACCTTAACTTTCGATTTCTACAAGTGTGCTTCAGGTCTGACTTTTTGTTTGCAAATGGACTTTGAGCTCTTAACACCCTCTAGTGGTTAGAAATCATTAGTGCATCTTTAAAGAAGGCACATCAGTGCATAGTTTTGTCTATGTTGTAAGCAGGCAACTCTTTATTACACGCTGTATTAGTTTGCTCTCATTAATATTAATTAATATCAATATCATTAAAGCAAAAACAGCCTGGCTCTTCTGAGTTGCTTTTCAATCTGTCCCTTCACTTCTGCGTCATCCATGATCATTTAGGGTCACAGGAATATTTGTTTTTTTCTGTGTTTGACTCAGTAGAAGTTACTGTGGTTGTCAGTTGTCAGCCAAATGCCTAAAATTTAACATGTAATTGTAGGCTGAGGACCAAAAAAAAAAAAAAAAAAAAGCAGCGGCCAAGTGAGGAGACCAACTGGATGTTAATGATAAGATGTTTCAGGGCATAAGTCAGTTGATAAAACAAAATGGAGTTGAAAAGAAACTGTCATGCTTTTACTTTTTAAGGGCTGGGATTTCTTTAAAAGTTTTTTTGGCGTTTTATTTTTTCTGCACCATTTGTCTGCCTGTCCATCAGCAGCACATCTCAAAAACTCAGGAAAAAGAGACAGAGACTTGATTTTCTAAGGTTCCATTTGCTGGATCAACAGACTTTAATTTCAGGGCTGGAACTAATGTTTATTTTCATTACTATTATTATTATTATTTTATTGACAATCATTTAAAGTATAAATTGTGAGCAGTAATGCCAAAGTCTCACGGGAAGTTAGCAAAGCCCAAAATGATGTCTTTGAATTGCTTTCTGAGTCTGACCGGCAGCCATAAAAATAAAATAAAAACAAAAACATTAAAAAAGTAGTAATTTTATAATGGTATGAATGGAGAAAAGCATCTTGTCTTTTCCTTTCCTCTTGTCCTGGGGTCTTATTCTCATTTTATCTGCCTTGTATGATTTTATTTCTTTTTTTTGTAAAGCATTTTGTAACTTTGTTAAGAAAAGTGCTGTATAAGTAAAGTTTATTATCATTATTATTATTATTGTTAACATTATAATTATGTCTTATCATTGGAATCAGACTTTTCTGTCGATTGATTACTCGATTGATTGTCCAGTGGCTGCATGTCTTATCCTCTGCATGAACGTGTGAGGAAACTACGGCTAACTCTCCGTCCCTCTGCAGGGAACATCATCGGCTCGGGAATTTTCATCTCTCCTAAAGGAGTGCTGGAACATGCAGGCTCAGTGGGGCTGTCGCTCATCGTCTGGGTGCTGGGAGGGGGGATCTGCGCCTTGGGGTCCATGTGCTACGCCGAACTGGGCGTCACCATCCCAAAGTCCGGAGGAGACTACTCCTACGTGACGGAAATCTTCGGCGGGCTGGTGGGGTGAGTTCTGCAGCTCGGCTTGTTTTGTCTCTCTGTTTTCTCATTTAGCAACACTTGTTTACAACAGGGGACATTTGTGTTATCTTGACATAATAGATGTTCATAGCTACACACAGTGATACAACCTCTCACCGTGAAAACCTTGTATACATGTAAGTCCCTGATGTCTTATGCCCCATTTGAGAAAACAGTGTGTCCATTGTGGAAAATAAATTCTCAATAATAATGTTTATTCATTCAAAAATATGACTGATCACAACTTTTCAAATGTTACCATTTTGAAGGCGCAGGTCCTGAGTTGGTTAAGAATCTCTCTTCATATTTTGTGCTGGAAAATAACATAAAAAGCTGTCTTCTTTTTAGGGTTTTGAGTATATTTCGTGTGCAATAATTTCAGAGTTGTCAAAAGTTTATTTTAGTTCATGCTCCACTTGATGCAGAAAAGCTGCAGAAAAAATAACCTTAACTAACCCTTACTATTTAATGAGTTCAGGGTCCAGTCTCCTTTGCCTCGGCTTGTTCCTCACTAACCACCAAACTGCAATCCAGACGTGGTGAAGTGTTCAAACAAAGTGACCACACCCTGCAGAACTTTTACAACCCCAACACATTTTAACAACCTGCTGCATCACACGTTTAATGACTGATTTCTCAGATTGACTCTGTCATAAAAATGCTCAAACAAAACAATGAACAGGCAGGGACTCTGATGTATGTGACATTATCCTGCTGTCTCCTGAAACGTCAGTGATTTCAGGCTAATCTCAACTTCCGTGATCCAGTGTGAATAGATGTGGCACAATCAGACTGACATCTGGCCCTGACGAGCCTCAAAATCAGAGTCTCCCCTCTTCTAACACTTGAGAGGTCCAAAATTGGAAAACTCAGAACTTGGAAAAACTGGAGAGCAGATCAACTTACCAGCAAAGCCAAAATTCACATTTGGTGTGGTGTATCTCACCTTGTCTACTGAGCTAAATGGAAGCCATTATTTACTGTGTCTATTAAAACATAGTTTATAGTTTATATATAGGTATGTAGCTGATGCTGATGTTTTTGTGAGTGACTCATAGTAACTGAACAGGAGTGTGTTGCTCCAGGGCTCTTTGTGAGAACACATGCTCTTGTTGGACACATACTCACAACTGTGAGTTCAAATTGGTGACCTGTTTGTAGCGGGATGGTTTCTCTAACCATTAGCCCCTCTTGGCCGTGTCAAATCTGCTGTTATGGTCCATTATGTTTCGCTGGCAGATTGCCGGGCTAGGCGGCCATTTGGAAAGTATTCAGTAACATTTAGAAGGCACGAGAATGCAAATCTCAGCCAACACTGACCAGTTCTCCACACTTCATTCCAGAGATATCATAAGTACTGTAGATTTTAAGTGAAATTTATGTCTTGACCCTGCAAACATCCACTTAGGATATTGATTTATGTCTCTTTCTCTGTTTGTTTCATAATTATGGCTAAATAAATGATAATAGTCCAGCTGTGAAAATCCCAGATCTGGATCGCCACCAAAATCTAATCATTTGTCAACTGGCTCAAGCCATATCTGGCCACCAGCTTTCATGGAAATTTGTTGAGAGGTTTTTGAGATATCCCACTTACAGGCAGACAAACTACGTAACCAACAGCGGCGGAAACATGACTCACCCGGTGGAGTTAGCGATAATTAAGTTTGTTTTATAACAGTTATCTCAAAGTACAGTTTACAAACCAAGAACATTCAAATATAGTGTATAAAAAGGAAATAAAAGTGGGCAACATGCAAAAGAAAAGTGGAGTGTTGTCCTAATAAAACTGGGAAACATTCAAAAGAATACCTCAGATGAGAAATATAAGACCGCACACAACACACCTACATCCTGAGCTTGCTGTTCTCATTTCCCTCTGCGTTCAGCATGGTTTGTTTACACTAACAACTGGGTCAGACTGGTTACCTCTACCTGTGTGTGACAGCTGCCTCACTGAACTGCTGCAGCTAGCATGCGTATGGTGTCCACACAGATGGTTTACAACAGGATGATACCTTCGATTTAATCCTCATAGTAAGCAAGAAAACTCAGCTGTAACAGGGAAAAAAAGGAAGAAATCTTGAGGACCACAGAGAGGAGACTCCTCTTTGCACAGACAGGTGTGCAATAAGTGCCGACCCAGTAGGTAAATAACAAACAGTACAGTAGTGCTGCTGTGATGCTGCCACCGACAGCTCGATCTTTTTGCATGGAATTTCCCTTTGATAATGGCCAGTGTGATTTCTTTCATATTAGTCCAGTAATTTTAGGCCAAAATTGGGGTTAATTCACTGTTATATAGTAACCTTTTAATTCAAGGTTACTATATATATAGTAACCTTTTAATTCACTGTTTAAATATCTGTTCTGGCATTTATTCCTTAAATTCCTCATTAGCACATATCAGATCAGATAATGTGTGATATGCATGTGTAAACAAAATAATTCAAAGAACTTGTAATTGACTTTTTTTCTTGTCTTTGTGTGTGTAATCAACTCGTGAATTTTTATAGTGATATCTGAAAGTAAAATTTTGAACCCCTTTCCCCTGTGTGTTAAAAACAGTGTTATTTGGTAATATGTGGTCCTAAATAGGTGATTTTCAAAACTTTCCACCAATGGGATTTCTTGGGACTTTTTTTCCCCCTCACTCAGGACATACTGAGGATCCAAAATCAGTTGAGTTTTTTTCTCTTGCAATTTGTCCTAGGTTTTTTCATAAAATGACTGGACTATATATCCAGAACAGAGAGTTGTAGAAACACAGGATCAAGACTGGCAAGTGCAGCATCCCCGAAAGCCTACACATGCGTAGCCTCCATTTTCTTCATACAGTTGCCAAAATAGTTTTTTCATACTTGTGACATATTCTACAGATACTGCTATTAGTGAAAGGTGTCAGCTATGTAATGGCTGGTATGCTGCCAATATGACTATGAGCAGATCATTTTCCCTGTCTGTGTTTTTTTTACTGGGAACCGTGCACCTCACACAGAGAAAATAGGCTGCCTGCTGAAATGAAGCACACAAACTGCTCAGGTAGACACTGTGGCCCAGATATAAGTGTTCATGTTCTCACTAGTGCTGAAGTGATTAGCTGTTTGATGAGCCAGTTGACAGAAAATTAATCAGTTATGTTTCTGATAACCATTTTTGTCACCTACAGTGTCAAGTAAAAGTACTAAACATTTGGCGTGCACTGGAATCATCAGATGAAGGTCTCCTCTAAAAGAAAATGTTATGTTGAATACAAGGTGATGCTCTGCAGCAATGTGCGGGGCCCTCTTTACTCTGATTTGACATTTAATAGACAAAATGATGAATCAATTAATAACTGACAGTAAGATTTGCTGATAATGAAAATCATTGTTAGCTGCAGCTCTAATTTTTTACCATTTTAGATAAATATTTCCTCTGTCGTTCAAAGTATGGGCCTTGTTTCAGCAGGGATAATGGTTTAGACGAGAACCAATCCACTGTAAATGTTTTGTTGAGTTCATGTTGTCATGTGAAGTGAAAACTGAGATGTTGACACTGTCTGACTCGACCAAAAGCGCCCTGCTGTACATACTGTTGTGGAATCATTAAGTTGGTTTAGATCACCGGCATGCATGAAATGAAGAAATAAAAAGCATCAAAAATGTAAGGGGCTGATAAACATTTTGACAATAAAGACAGCAAAGCAGTCATGCCGTGTTATACAGTACATATTGTTTATCAGAAGTTTATATTGTGATAGTGTAGCCATTAGTTGGTGTATTCAAATATTGAAAAATTGAAATTTCAGTATGACCAGGAAACTGATTTGTTCTCTTCAATACAGCTGATAGAAGCATACCTATGTCCAGTGTTGTAATGTAACGAAGTACAAATACTTCGTTACTGTACTTAAGTAGAATTTTCACATATCTGTACTTTACTTCGTTATTTATATTTCTGACAACTTTTACTTTTACTCCACTACATTTCCGAAATAAAATGTGTACTTTTACTCCGATACATTTCTCTTAACCACCTTCGTTACTCGTTACTACAAAATAAAAGTTGAGTTGGTGACGTAATTCCTGTTTGTTTTCGTTTCAACCGCGGCCGCCAAGTGCGTAGAAGAAGCTCCGCCACCGGACACAGGTTACCCGGCTGCTCATATATATAAATCCCTGTAGGCTTTCTATGTTTTTTCGGCAGCATCTTTGTGATTTTTTGTGCATTCGTTGAAAGACAGCGTGACATATTTTAGGCCATTTTCGTCGTGGCAAATGCTGAAGGAGTCGGGCTTTAATTTGCGGTTGCCCTCGTTCGCCCTGCGTCCCATATGAAGCTGCACGTTAAACCAGACTTTACAGACAAGCCCCCAAGGTGTGTCTGAACTTCGTGCCTGAAAGTGCTTAATCTTCTGGCAGTCTGCCTCGGTTATGGCTTTTTGGTGGGAAGATTTGTCACGTCCTTCTCGGCGGAGTTTCTTTACCACGCCGGCGAAAACATTGTTGCTAGTGGTGAATTCAGCATCCTTTAACAGACACCAAGCAGCTCCTCCAACCACTCATCCAGGCTCAGGCCACCCAGCAAATCAAAATTCACTACAAAGTCTGACATTTTGTTTACAAAAGTCTTGAAACAAATTTGACCTAACGAGTAAGTTGAATGAGTAGTTGGTTGCTAGGCAACGCTATGTCCGTTTCCACTGGCGCAGGGATATTTTGTGCTGCGGTCTACCAGTGGGTTATACTGATTTTACAACGGCATGGAACGCGGCTCAGCCAATCACATTTAAGGATGGGAAGCACCCGTTTTATAATTTCAAATAATAACTCGCGCTCGTGACAGTTGTTGCCAGGTGCCAAGTTCAGTTTGTCCAAACAGGGAGGCTGAGAGACAGAGAGAGAGCTGTTGATGGTGACAGAAGTTTAACGGTGATGTTAAAAAGTTGAAGCTTTTTTCTCCTGTACCCAGGTTGCTTTTACTGTAAGGAAGCCACAATAAATTCATTATCAAAATTCTAACCGCTCACTTTGTTTAAATACTTTTACTTTTACTTCTAATACTTAAGTACAGAAAATATCAGAAAATTACTTTTGATACTTAAGTACAGTAAATGTCAGGTACTTTAAGACTTTTACTCAAGTAATATTCTAAAAGGTGACTTTAACTTCTACCAAAGTCATTTTCTGGTGAGATACTTGTACTTTTACACAAGTATCGCTTTCAAATACTTTATACAAGACTGCCTATGTCTGCTTTCTTCAGAGTGAGGGGATTTTCAGCTCCTGTGTTTCATCTTTTCTGGAGGCCAGGTTGTCAGTCAAGCAGTCGGCTCCTGTTTCCTCTGCATGTCTCATTTAGCAGGAAAAAAAAAAAATGAAACAGAAACGTAGCGCTGAGAAAGTATGTTTATATCCCAATTTGATGCTATCACTATATCCTCAAACTTATCCTCAACAGTAGATGCTGCATACAAGTAGTATCCATCATCTGAAAGTGGGACCCTGTGGATTAATTAGAGATGCAGCTCAGCACTGTGCGTCAAGTTATTCTAGTCATGAATCTGTAATAAATGTTGTTTTGTGGTTTATTTAGAGTGTAGAGCATTATGATAGAGGTATGATGGCTGTGCTCAATTATGTGTTATAAGTTGTTGCAGCAGTTGTTTCAGTTGCTGCTGTTCAGTGACTGGTTATTCAGGACAGCCTGTATGACTTTGTGGAATGGCATGAATGTGAAGCAGGTAGAGCTGAACGAGAGCATGGAGTTCAGTGAACCTTCCCCTGAGAAATAAGAAAAACCTTCTTTCTAAGCATTAAGCCATCAATCTGAAATCGCAGCTTGCAGTAGCAGCCACTCAACTGGATGAACAACTGTAGATTAAAAGAGCGGTTATGTGTGTGTGTGACCTGCTATGCTGTCACATATGTAAGCCTTGGTGTGTTGTGTGTGATGGTCCTGCAGCTTCCTGCTGTTATGGAGCGCCGTGCTCATCATGTATCCGACCACGCTGGCCGTCATCGCCCTCACCTTCTCCAACTACGTCCTGCAGCCGGCCTTCCAGAACTGCCTGCCTCCGTACATCGCCACCAGGCTGCTGTCCACCATCTGCATCTGTGAGTCTCAGCCGGTCCAAAGCCTCCTCACACTCCTCCATCACTAGACACATTTCAGACGTATCCCTCTATGGTGTTAGGTGCTCGTTGCTGTGGTGTTTCTTCTAATTTTATATCCATCTTGGATGCTACATCATCATTGCTTTTGTCCTTTTTGTTTGTTGGTTTCTAGTAGTGTGTTCTTTTCAAGAAATTCAAAAAGGTTGCATGCATTTAGTCAGGATTAGCTACATTTACATTCTAGAGTGCGAATCGGACTACATATATTTGTTCAACCCGATCTGAGACGGAAGCATAGTAACCGAGCCCGACCTGAACCTGACAGCCATATTTTTTTTTTTGTGTCCGAACATGACCTGAGCCCGAGATTTTGTTTGTTCTTCATTGCCACATTACATTTACCGCCTGAAAAAGGCTACGTGTTGCCTTCAGCATTGTCATGTAAACTCTAGCACTATACAGGAGGTTGCCCAGAGCAGACGGTAGGTCCATCATTTTTATTTATTTTACACTCGACTTTCACTTAAGTAACACTGACATGACCAAGCATGACCCGAACCCGAACATAATTATAAAGCTTGTCAGGTCCCGATGGGCCCTGACAGGCTTGGGTCAGATATCCACACTCTATTACATGCGCAGAAGTAGCTGTATTTATGAGTAATTTTTTTGTGCAAGTTTATTCATTTGATTTTATGAACTAACAACTGCAGTGATGAATCCAAATTATTCCTAAAGTGGAAGCTTTTTCACTACCCCTTAATTATCATAAATTAAATTAGATTATTATTATTATTATTATTATTATTATTATTATTATTTATTTTTATTATTTTTTTTATTTTTTATTTTTTTTACTGTGGAACAATGTTAACGTTCTGCCTTATCAGCTGATTAATGCTGTTGTTAGGTACAATAATATTTTATTTATTTAAAGTTTAGTTTTTTGATTACCTGGGGGCATTTATTTATTGATACGTTTTTAAAATTTAAGATAAGTGTACTGTAGACGCAGAATGCAGATCTACTTACACAAACCGAGACAAAGGAATAACAGCAGTACAATAAGATTAATGTTAAATTCATTTCATTTCATTTCAGCAATTTTCAGCAATTTTATGTCTCATTTGTTACTATGATTAAATTGGTATTTTATCAGATATATCAAATGAAGCACTTTTTTAAAAAGTGCCTACTTCATTTGTTATGTTTGTACTTTTTAGGTCAGCACCCATCGCACTTTAAAGACTTTTTAGTAGAGGATGCCAGT
Organism: Myripristis murdjan; assembly: GCF_902150065.1. NCBI lineage: Eukaryota > Metazoa > Chordata > Actinopteri > Holocentriformes > Holocentridae > Myripristis > Myripristis murdjan. The sequence goes on along the minus strand of NC_043982.1, from coordinate 34,178,165 downwards.
TCTCTCTTATCAGATGCCAAAGAAACAAACAAAAAACATGAAATCTGCATTATATATGAGCCACTGGCCGCCTTGTGCTCTAAATATTGGCATCAGCCATTGAAAAACCCTTATCAGTCAACCACTAGCTGCCTAGCGATGTTTCAACCAGAACAATGAACATAAAGCAACAGGGATCAGGCAGGCTCTGCTGAAATAACATGCAAATCCACTTTATTCAACACTTCACCCTGTGCAATGTCTTCTCATGTTTCCTGTCACTTAGTGACAAGTAAAGGAGGAAGTGGGTGGGTCACCTTGCAGGGCAGTGATCTAGGATCCCATTGGTCAGTTGACCTTTTAATTGGCAAGCTTTCATTGTTACTGGTTGCTTGGTGTCCCACCCCTGCACCTCCTCCTCCTTCATCATAGTACACAGTATCAGGCTACAACTCAGATTCATGCCAGTCATGCCAGTCATTTATCAGACTCTCTCTTCCTGAAACTTTCAGTGAGATCAACTGCAGAGTTCAAATCCAAAACATGACTTTGCAAAAAGAATAAACAAGAAACAGTTACTAGGGCCAATCTCTTTCTAATGAAATATCTGAATAAACAAAATGGACAATGGGAATATTCCAAATGCAAAATAAGAATGATGAGAAACAACATTAAAAATGTTCTGAGAGGGAAGACATGGATATACCAGTATATCGGTAAATTGAAAATTGTTCTAACCCTTGAAACAAATATTACTTTGACCCATGAATGGTCATGGATGATAGAGAAGAGCCAGGGGAAGAAGTAATATCTGTCTCTCTCTCTCTCTCTCTCTCTCTCTCTCTCTCTCTTTCTGTCGTCTGTTGTGATGACTTACATGTATGAGGCTGCTTCACGTCATCTGACAGCTGATCTGTGTGCACACATAGCTCACTGAGGCAGGTATGTACTAAGATCAGCTGTCTTCACGAGAAAACACATTCAGACATCAGCTCCCAGAAGTCTAGTTCCACTGGACTCATGACAAACAGCGTAGGAGACCCACACCAGGGATTACTGGGTCCATTATAGGGAGATATTCCTCCTACAAGAAAAGGAAGGGGGCGGCGTTGAGCAATAAAACTGCACTAAATAGAGTAAAATCAACAGCAGCCAGTAAGAGTAACTCTTTAAATTATTATATTTTTTTTCTGTGCACTGGTGAAAATTACCAGATAGTGGATAAGAAGATACGCATTTCAGTGTGCTTAGGAACCATTTAGGGATTTTTTTCCCTCTCATCATGCCACCAGTCAACACCATATACCTTCAGTGATACTGCAAATGTTCTGAAATTGCCTTAATTTTACAACCAACAAGTTCACATTAGTTTATAATCATATCTTCATCATAAATAATGGGCCATGTCACAATAACAGGAATAGTCTAGTTACTCATAAATATTTCGAATCAAATGTAGTAATCAATCAGTGGTGGTTGTGTCTATATGGTAACCCTAGATTTGTGAAAATCTCACACACTTGCACATGCGCAGTTGATTCAGCACACTGGCATTTTACTCAGCCCTAACCGTAACCTTAACTGCTCTTGATCAAACCTGTATTTGTGAGAGTTTCGTAAATCTAGGGTTACCATCTAGACAGGACCGTCAGTGGCTGTGGCTCGGCTTTCTCTCTCCATAGGCTTTGCTCACACTCACAGAGAAAGTTTTTTAGAGAATGAAAAGTTGCCGAGACCAGTGCTAGTCTTGCACTCATGCAGTTTTCTTGGATGATGGGTCACGGTTCAGTGATTACCAGGACAGAGACATCTGGACATTGTAGTCTCCTATTCTTTATCTCATCAGTGACTTTGTGAGAGGTGCCTTACAAACTAAATCTGAAGCCCGTTTTGGATGGGATTCGTTTTACCGGGGTCGCCAGGTAGTTTTGGGTATCAGAGATATCCGCTGTGATTTTAGCCCCATGCAAATCCACTATGTCTGTGTGTTTTTACACGCAACCTTGGTCATTATTACAGAGCAAATTGCCCACTGTGTTTTTTTGTCAAACTCAGAAGTCATCATATAAATTTAATCCAACTCAAATGGAAACTATGTGTGGAATGTAATGTTTTCACAAAAGATTTGACTATTTAATACTGAAAGCCTCATTTACCAGTTACACCACCTGCTGAGGGTCTGGGAGTCTTAAAAAAATAATGATGAGAGCTTGATCACACAAGATGCTGGGAGGGGTGACTGTTAATAATGGGGAAAAATGACAGAGATACAGACATAAATCAAAACCCAAAGATCTTTTAGCAAATGAATCACTTCTAAATAGGGCTTAAGCAGTTAAAGGAAAGTTTTTGTGTGTGTTTTTTTTTTTCACAGACACAAAAAAACAACAAAGCACCAGAAAATACACCATTTTTAACACATAACAGCACAAGTTGACTAGGTTAATTATGACAACAAATAATGCCAGTACCTAAAATGAAATGTAGCATTATGACTAGCAGCCACATTTTTTTAATATATCTTGTAGCCTTGGGTGAAAAGCCAAGCCGCTCAAGACGGTTAAAACACTGCTGGTGTGAATACTGGTCATCGGAAGTCTATGGCGCAAGCACAGTCATTAACATCCTGCTGTCTGTGTGTGTTTCTTTCCTGCCTTTTCGTACATTAGCAGCTCCCAGTGAATGTAACTATATGAGGCTGCAGAAGAGCACAGGGCTCGGTGACACGTCTCTGTGGAAATAAAAGTTAAAACAAAGTCTACACACAGTCTGGCTATTCTCATCCCACAGCTGGATGATATTATAACATGATAGTTACATGTGCTGGCAGATGTTACTGTCGTTTGATGATTACACGCGTTGTAATTATGTAAATTACAATATGTAGCTTTGCTTGATAGCCATCCATTTGTTTTTGGAAAAGTTTAAAGGGGTACCCTGCTTTTGAGAAGAGCAGCTAGTTTGTCCCACAGCTGCAATTGAGCTAAACGTTCCCATACATTCAGACTGAAGCAGTCAGAAAGCAGGCAGCCACAAGACTGTCTGACTCTGGGAACGAGGGAAAATAGCCAAAGTTCCCCTAAACAAATTATGTCTTTAAGTATCAAGTGGGGGGCCCAGTGCAGGCAGTGTGTGTGTGTGTGTGTGTGTGTGTGTGTGTGTGTGTGTGTGTGTGTCTAGTTGACATGTCAACTAGCTTGGGCTTGTCTGAACTGGATGGTGGGAGAGGATGGGTGGTAGAGATGTGTGTGTGTGTGTGTTTGTGGATCTGTGTGTCAGGCTGGGTTTGCCATTTACAGATCACGCCAACACCCCTCCACTATTTTTGGCACCAGAATGTTACAACTGCTGACCGGTTAAGCCAAAGGCTCGCTGTGTGTGTGTTTGTGTGTGTGTGTGTGTGTGTGTGTTTGTGTGTGTCGTTATCGGTGTCAGACTACATAATGGTGCCAGCCTTTGTAGCCACCGCTAATGAGAGGGCGTGTCTCCGCCATTGTGCATTGTTTCCACAACGGTTACCGTGACGCCCCTGTCACTGATCGCCATGGAAACAGGAAGTAGGCAGGACACCTTGCAAATCAGTGCCAGAGGATCCCATTGGGTAGCTGACCTTCTCGCTGACTGTTTGACGCTGCTATTGGATGGTTAGCGTCCTGTTGTCTCCTCTTTAACCACAACATCACAACATCACATTTACATTGTGGGCATATGTGTGTGTGTGTGTGACTCTCACACACAGGTCAACAGGAAAATAAACTCTACTTCCCAGATCAACCACAAAGTGGGGGGTCAGAGGTCATAGCACCCTGACAGCAGGTGGAACAAATATTTCTGTGACCCAAGAATCATCATAAAATGTGAGGGAGGTACCAGAGAGAAAAGGTCAATAAGGGTTTTTACCATCAAAATCACCAAAAACAGGTTTGGACTAATCTTTGTCATATTCACGTACATGGTGTTGAGTTCTGACTGATGAATATGAAATGAGTTTTGACTCTGTAGCTTCAACAAACTTAACTAGAATGTCAAACAAAAAACAAAAAACGTATTTGTGTTGCCCCCTTATGGGAAGTTTTTCTACGGATTATAGGCCAGATAGACAAAATCTTGAAGCTTTTTTTTCTTAACTTTAGTCTAAAAAAGAAAATAGGGGGAAAAATTAAGTTATTATACATTTTCTTAACTTTCTTTTTATGTTTCTTCCTAAGAAAAAACTTTAGTATAAATGGTATTTTTAAAATTATGGATCTCAAATATATGGATTTTTTTTTTTTTTTTTTTGTGTTAACTTTAAACAGCTGTTTTAAAATCCGTCTATTGAAAAGGTAAGACACTGTGTTCATTTAAATTAATTTTAGACAGCTGGCCCTCATAGGCTTTCTTAGTCACAACATAAAGATTAATATATTTTGTAAAACTTTATTCGCAATAAGTACAAGTAAACCAAATCTTTTTTTATTGAAAAAAAGGTAGAAAATCTTTTTTCGGGACACTTCAGCCAAATAACATCAACCAATGTTTAAATCTTTTTATAAACTGCTTATCTGATGCTCATTTGAATGAATGAAAATTTAAATTCAGTCTCCTTGTTTGAATATTAGTAAGCCTAGACTTTATAATTAATTCAGGCCCTATTTTGAGAAGTTCGTAAAGAATATTACAGAAATGAGACTGTAAATATAGAGGATGTTGGCCATTGCATTTGCGATATCTCATCCCATCCCTACGTTTTGCTGTACAGTGAGTTCAGGACGGGAAAAGCTGGACGTCTGTGTGGGTTTTATTCATTTTCACACAATCAGATGAGCTGGATCAGCTGTTGTTCTGGACCTCTGGGTGTTATGGGGCTCCCTCAGGCCCAATGAACTGTTTTTAGTTTAGGGGTTATGAATGTAAGGCAGCTAAAATATTCCCCCCTACACACACACACACACACACATGCACACTTGCAGTCTCCCTCCCCTACTGAATGTACTCAATGAAAGTCAGACATACAAGTGACCCAGTCAGATGACCAACAGAGTGTGTTCCCTCAGCACCCTGTGTGTGTGTGTGTGTGTGTGTGTGTGTGTGTGTGTGTGTGTGTGTGTGTGCGTGCGGGTGGGTGAGTGTGTGTTTGAGCCGGCCTGGACCAGTTGTGGCCATGATCAGCCTCTAATAATAGGACCGTGCTTGGGTCATGTGCCCACTTCGCCCATTTCGGGAGATTTCTGCGTCCACTTCCTGACTGATGACGTCACTCAGTCTAACTGTGAATCTACAAAAACTTTTCCTAGACTCAAGAAAACTGTGTTTATTTTTTTTACCCTGACTTGTGTGTATTGATACCCCCCCTCCCCCTCCCACTCAACACAGAACTGACCATAGAAGCGATCTCAGGTTATACTAAAAAAATTCCCAGAATATACAGTATGTACACACAGAGGAAGTTTGTAAATGGCATACACTCATTGGCCACTTTATTAAGTACACCTGTATAATCTAATCCAATCCAATCCAACTGTTCTGTCATAAAGTTTCCTTTTCATGATGCCTATAATGCTCAGGTTTTCTTTTTGTCACAGTAATAGAGGTGTTCATTCACTTCTATGTTTGGCACTGAGCTCATAGTTAGTGCTGCTGTTGTACTGGACTGCATTTTATTGAGAGGTGTTTCTACTATTCTGTCCCTCCTCATGTATATGAATAGGCAGGACAAAAAATTGGAAACACCTCTCAATATAATGTAGTCCAGTACAAGACCTCTGCAAATTACAGCCTCAATAATAAGCACAGAATTAAATTTACACATTTTCCACAATGTTGACACAAACTGAACATTATAAACTTTGTTAAAAGGAAGAATTTTTGAACTGCATTGGATTGTTCAGCTGGACCTAGTAAAGTGGTCACTGAGTGTATATGTCCATATTAAATACATATACACTTTTTGGGTTTTGTTTATGCCTGCTGCTCCTGTCATGTATTCATGTTCAGCTAACCCTAACCCTGCTCACACAGTATATGACCATATAAGCACAATATATTGGTCCACACAGACAGTCTATCACTACACACAGAGGAAGTATATACCGGTAAGTTTGGTTCATATGTGACTATACATCTAATATTTATGACATTGCTCTGGTATATTTCCATATACTCTCATATATTAGATTTCTATATGTGTTATACACATAAGGCGAAAAGACTAATCCCAAAAATGGAAAAGGTGGATCATCAGACAGGCTTGCCATGCGTTCTGTATTCAGTTGTTTTGCAATCAGCTAATCTGCATCTTCTGGTTCTCAGAGATTTTTGCATATTGTATGTGAGGGATCTTTGAGTGAGTGACATGAGAACCCACCAAACCAGCTTAGACTAAACCAGAGATCAAAGTGTTTTCTCTTTCTTTTTCTGTGTCACGGGATATCTAAATTCCCAGCCAAATTAAATCCCTGCTCATATGTTGCTATCAGAAATTGACAGTGAAAACAGGCTAGTCAGAAGTTTTTGCACCAAGAGCAGCGGAGTCTATAGTTTGAGGGAACGTTTCACACGTTTCAACACTGTGACACCAATTTTCCAGTGGACTCTGACTCTCTTTAGTGAAAATACTGAGCGTAACCTATAACTAACATTGCCTATTTCAGCAAAAGTTTATACACATGAAAGCACATGTACCGGTACTTAATTGCAGTTGGTTGATTATTATGTGTGATGATTATATGTCTTTATTCATAATTACAGGCTTAATAATTCACCAAGATGCTTTATCACTTGTTAAAATGCCGCTATTAAAAGTATAAAGTTATTTGCAGAGCGGTCAAACAAAAGCACTGTAAAAAAAAAGAGTATAAGTTGTTTATTTTTGCTTTTTACATGCCTTACAAGACCTTGGATAAAAATTTAAAAATTAAAGTGCATTGTCCCTCTGTCAGCCTCAGTTTTATAGCCTGGCCCTGTACTAAAGTAACTGATTAACCCTGAATTAGAGCATGAACAAGCAATCAGCCCACAAAACAATCTTAAACACATACTGTAATACAGCAAATGTTATAATATGAAATTCTCGAGAAATAAAAATCCCTGACTTAATGTTTGTCTTTGCTGTGTTACGCTCAGCTCAGCTTTTATAAAACTTTATTGTGGTAGCTGTTGCAGCACTTTTACTGCGTTGTATTTTTGTAGTATTTGATACTACAGTGAGTCAGGCTGGGTGTGCTATACTAAATTGCATTACTGTTTAATTTAAACCCACACAAAACTCATTTGGATTTTGATTTAAGGATGGCGGTCAGTCAGCAGACCAGCAGACCAGCTGTCTGCAGATGGAAACGCTTCATGGAAAAAAGAAAGTTTTAAAGAAGCCGAGTGGATATCCAGTAATTTGCCATGGAAGGACAATAATCTGCTCGTTTTTATTCCCATCAGTGCCTGCTCATTAGTTTGTCTTCTCTGGCCGAGAATGTGTTCGTTGGTGAAAACAGCTCAAGGCACAGGTCTGATTTCCAGTCTGCTGTGTGTCCATCTACAGTCATGTGACCTGCAACGAGCAAGGCACCCAAACCTACACTTCTCACTTGCTGTACACTGCAAAACATCTCCATCTGAACAAGTCATCCACTCTCATATTCAGTGTCAAAATCTTGTTTTTCCTCAAACAAGTGAAAAAATCTGCCAGTGCGATGAGATAATCCCTCGTTTCCAAATCTAATCAGCTTGTTAGAAGTCAAAGAATTTATTTTTCCAGTCAAGTGTAATTTTTTCAATACTTCTCATATGATCTGCCTTATTCCGCTTTGTTTCAACTTATTTATACTTGTTCACAAAAAAAATCCTGAAACTGCTTTGTTTTTGTTTTTTTTAAACTTTGCTTGTTAAGATTTGAGTTTTTGCTAATCTGTTGTTGCTTTGGCACACAGAAGGCTGGTATGCTTTGTGAATTATAAGAATACAATGCTGTGATGTCCTTTTCTGTGGGAGCATTTGATTATTTTCCCTTAGCAGTATGTGACTGAGAGGTAAATGTAGCACAGGAACAGTAAAACTGCCATCAGAAACCATGAGAGGTGTCAGTTTTCTGTGTCCGACCCTTGGCTTTGTTCTGCACTGGAGCACATGGCTTTAATCCCATCCATACCAGAGGCTTTGCTGCTGGAATTTCTCCTGAACTCACATTCATAAACATGTCTACTCCTACTCCCACTGCGTCATATACACTATGGAAAAAATCTATAAGTGTTTTCCTGTCATAGAGGACGGCTGGAAGTTATTTTCTGCTGCAGAAACAAGGCTGAAACTCTGGCTTTAATCTGCTTTAACATGCAGACACCAGGGCAGAAACAAACACTCGGTTCAAATTAAATTTAAATCCTGTCTTGCTGTTAATTTGGTGAAAAATGTCAGTATTTGGCTCCTTTTTGTTGATGTTAAAAGGAAACTGTGGTTTCTCTGTGACAGAAGTCCACTGCCTGCTGTGTGCTTCTGGCAAAAAAATCAAATTAATCAGATTTCATTCATGTGCTGGTTAACACTAGCCAGTTACCGAGTATCTGCTCAAACCTGCAGTAAACACACCATGTAGACCCACCAACAAGCCCAATGTGCTTCATGTATCTCATTGTGGTCATGTGTTGAACACAGTGGCATCTTTTGAGTCAAAAACATGGGGAGGCCAGAAATAAAATCGTCCATGACATTTTATTCTTATCTCTACTAAAATTAAGCATCTTACTACATTCATTGAAAACCTAATACATTTATTTAAACCTGTGTATTGCACCATCTACACACCTGAGTTTCATCAGTTTACTTTAATGTTGTTAAATTGTCTCTGTAAAGGTGCTTCATCATCTGTCAACACCCGGCCTTAATCCCTAAAATTCACTTGTTACTAAAAAATTGCCACTAGAGCTATTCCTGCAACTAGCAAAATGACACTACTGTAGCTTTTCCATGTCATGTTTACTCCCCTGATAATATCATTAATTCGTGCTCACTCTGTGATTCTGATATTTTTACAGCATGAAGGCAGCATAATGTTAGTTTGTTGCTCAGTGTGTGAAAGGAGGAATGCCTTAATGCAGGCTGAAAAATCTGGAAAGAGAAAGGAGGAGAAAAATAAGGAGTTGGCTTGTCAACCTACACCAGAGCTACCAAATAATATGGGACTTTTTTTCAGTGTTTCTGGACTCCAAACCAAACTAAACTATCTATTTATCTTTATCATTTCTTACAAACAAATGTAATACAATGTGCTTCAAAGTTAACCAGTATAAAACTAGAAAGCACTATGCAATCGTCACGCTTTCGAGCTCGACAAGCTCCACCATCCCCCTCTTTGGCCAGTTGGTGTGAAAAGTGAATCATTTCTTCTTTGGCCCATGACCACCACCAAGCCTCATGCAAATCTGTTCATAACAGTTATCATAAGAATGATAACAACATCAAACTGATCAAAGCAAATAAACACGTTAGAAATAAAATAAAAATAAAAATGGAAATAAAATAAAAGGGCTCGACAGGAATGTCATCAGCTTTTGCCTGAAACTCTGAACAGACTCTGATGGCGCCTGGCAGGCCGTTTCACTGTCAAGCAACATAAATTGTAAGAGCTGCTTCTCCACAGGTATTATTCAGGTGTTCTTCTGCTCTTGGTAATTTCAGGTGCTGCTGCATTGTGGAATCTCTGCAGATTATGTAGGTCAGAGAGGAGAACACTTTAGCCCAGCCAGCTAGAAATAAACACATGCATGAGTTTTTCAGTGTCTGACTCAGTGGTGATCATAGGTCACCCAGCCCAGCGGGGAAAACTGGTTCCTCGAGACACACTACAAAACAACACACTCAAACATGATCAGACAACTTTCACAGCCTCAATAACAGCTGCACCGCTCAAGTCTAGGGTGAAAACAATCCAACGGGGACTGAAAGTGCTCCGAACGGTGACCCTCCTCATGAGATACGTCTCATGCGTTGTTGAGTTTTATCTTCCTCAGCTCTGCCGGTTCCATCGCTGGGTTTGTCATTACAAATGCATACTGTGTGGCCAAGCTTTGTTCAAACCAACAAAACACTATTGCCGGGCTGCCCGCCGGCCGGCAATAGTGTGTGCCCCTAACTGACTGACTGATGGACCTCTGTTGTAGAAAAGCACATGCACATTAATCCCACGTAATGCTTATTAATAATCCAGAGTTGTGCTCTTGGCTGCAGCTAGTCAGCTGAAGAGGTAAGCTATGTCATTTCAGTTTTTATCTTATTTTTTGCTCATTGTTAAAGTTGTTCACAGTTGTATGAATGCATTAAGGTATGGATGACATGGTTTTTAGTTTATGGAGTGGCTGTATTACCATATCTGTAATAGTAGTAGTAGTAGCCTACCTTGAGCTATTGGTGTTTTTTTGTTGTGTAGATCAGGTGATCCAGAAAACCCAGATAGATAAACCAGTGAATCTGGATCTACTTTCTCATTCAGACAGCACCTGAGTAGATTTTTTTCACAGTTAAATAGCCTATTTCACATTTTTACAATTTGCACCTCACTAATTTTGACCGTGGTTTCGGCCCTGGTTATTGGGCTTGGTGGTTGTGGTTACTGCCAGTTCAGCAACTTCAGTGACCAGATCCTGCTGCAGGATGAGGCGTCGCCAAGGTTAAAGTAAACCAATAAATCCCTGCTGGATTGGGATCAGAATCCATCAGGAGTAAAAGCAGCAATTAGTTTAGTATTCCAGTGCTGAGGCAGCCTTCAATGGCAGCTCCGACAGCAGGACACAGATTTACCTGTGCTGTCACATTAAAAGACCCCTGGCACCTCCTTCCTGTCTGGGTTGACACAGAGGGAAGTGGAGTGTGTGTGCATGTGTGTGTGTGGTTGTGCGTGTGTGTGTGTGTGTGTGTGAGTGTGTGTGTACGTGTGTGTTTGTGTTTTGGTGGGGGGTGTCAAAGAAACACAGGGAACGGAAACGCATGTTAACACCCACAGGGCAATCCACTATAAAACACAACGGTGTTGTAGGAGACAGAAAGCTCTGCTCAGTGCCACCAAATCCTCCTGCCAAAAATCCACCAGCATCAGTTTCCTGCATGTGTATGTGTGTGTGTGTGTGTGACTGTGTGTGTGTGTGTGCGTGTGTGTGTGCAGCGGAAGCAGTTTGTTTAGAGTTCTGTGGTGGGAGGGGAAACTTGACCTGGTGATGGATGACAAGGGTGATAACGCCCCCTCCTGCCCACACACACACACACACACACACACACATACACACACACACACACACACACACACAGAGAGCTTACTCTGCTGTTGCATGAAGAGAGGATGTGTGTACGTGTGTGTTTGTAAGAAAAAGAGAGGAGGAGGGAGTGGGCAGAAGAGGAAGACATACCGGGAAACATGGAAGATACATAAGAGAGAAAGGGACAGCCAGGAAATAGAAAGAAAAGAGTGATTTGCTCTCTATGTCACACACACACACACACACACACACACACACACACACACAAGACAAGTAAGGAAACAGGAAATGTGTGAAGCCACAGACTTTTTATTTTTACTGAGAAGATGAACACTCAAATAAAATGCTCATAAATCTGGGATTAAATATATAAATAAATAACTGAGCACATGAATAAAGAAGCAGTAGATAGTGCACACACACACACACACACACACACACACACCTCCCATAGTCATTTCCTTTTGCAGTTTTTTCCCTCTGTATTTTTCACTGTAATGATCATAAGGCTGTGGATTGTGTTCACTGTCATATTGAATTGTTCTGTTGGATTTGGCTTTGATGACAATACAACAAAACGTCTTTGCAACAAACTTACATCCTGAAACTTCACAATTAGGCCAAAAGCACGACTGGATAGTTCAGCTTCGGTGAAGGTTTAACATCATCATGTTCCCAAGATCCTCCAGAAAAATGAGCAGTAGTTTAATTTCAGTCGTATTTTACTCCCTGGAGGTTGGCATGGTTTCTCCACCTTTGCAGTAGTGCTTTCCCAGGGCATCTGCATGTGTTAATTAGCATCAACATGCACACACATTCGATTACAAAAAAGTGGTGCTCATGATAGAAAAACAGGCCTATGAGATAGACAACTGCTGAAGGTGTTTCATGAGTACGATGAAATTAAGTTTTGTGAATAAAGCCCATTGGATCTATACAAGGATACAAGGATACAAGGAAGTTTATTTGTTTATACAGCTCTTTATAGTCTAGATATTACCTCCAACTATATATTTCACAAGGTTTGGATTCACAGTTGTAACCTTTTATACCTGCTACACACTCCATGAATCTTCTTGATCATGAACTATTAAAAGGACATAGAGCTGTATGTCATCAGCATAATAATGGAATGAAATGCCATAATTAGGAATGATTTTACCTAGAAAGATAAAATAATGGGGTCTTAGTGTGAGCCGGAGTACCTCAGGGCTCGGTTTTAGTGGTCTGTTGGATCTAATGCTGAACATATTTCAGTGGAGACTTTAATTAGAACAGTGTGTTATGGTGAGCTTTGAAGCCTGTGAAATTTCTTAAAAATATTTTAGTGGTTCATTGACCGGTGTGCTTGTTTTACATCATGACTTCAGGCAGTTAATATGAGAGAGACAAATGGCTTCAAATCCATGAAAATATATCTTCACTGTTATTGCATATAATAACTTGGTATTACTTGGTACTTCCTGCAATATATTATAAAATGAATAAAAGGTTATGAAACTATATAGTTCATGAACTCAATTTTTAAAGATTTAGGCTCCCAAAAAAAAACGTTTAATCGCTTGGCTTTCCAATATAATGATAAAACTAATACTAAACTATTAAAAAGACTTCTCATTTTAAATCCCCACTTAGTGCAATGCTAATGCACAACTCAGTGACCATGTTATGTAATTTTTTCTCTATGCTGTGTGTGTGTGTGTGTGTGTGTGTGTGTGTGTGTGTGTGTGTGTGTGTGTGCATGTACAGTATTCCTGACCTGGGTGAACTGCTCCAGTGTTCGCTGGGCAACAAGGATCCAGGATGTTTTCACCATTGGAAAACTCCTCGCTCTGGGACTCATCATAGTGGTGGGACTGGTCCAGATCTGCAGAGGTAAACACACACACACACACACACACGCACACATACACGCACACATACACGTCGCACACTCCTGAGAAATCTGTGCTTCATATCAAACTCTGAGACCTGTTTTCAGATTTTTCAGATGCAGATGTAGATAGATAGATAGATAGATAGATAGATAGATAGATGGATAGCAGTGTTTCCCTGACATGCTCATGTGGACGTGGACCGGCTCTTCACTGGAGCCCTTCCAGTCACAGTGATTATGAAATACATGCTGATGATGCCAGAAAGCCTATTTTTGTGGTTTGATGTTAAAACAAGGTGACGCTAAAAACAACCATGGTGCTCAGTGAACCTTCCCCAGATAATTAAAGCTTTAAATAACTTAAGCCACTTGTCAAATCATACTTTGCATAACAGGGAATACACAATTTCCCCCCCGAAATGTAGTGCAGTAGAAGTATAAAGTCTCACAAAATGAAAATACTCAAGTGCAGTGCCAGTACTTCAAAATTGTACTTACATACCGTCCTTGAGGAAACACTGCTCTGTCACTTTCCACCTCTTACGGCCATCCTGCACGTACGCACCCCGCCTCCACCCTTCCTCCGCAGGTTACTATGACGCCCTGCGGCCCAGCGTGGCGTTTCAGTTCCACGAGGATCCATCGGTGGGCCAGATCGCGTTGGCTTTCCTCCAGGCCTCCTTCGCCTTCAGCGGCTGGAACTTCCTCAACTATGTGACTGAGGAAGTGGTGGAGCCACGCAAGTACGGAGCACACACACGCATACAAACACACACACACACACACACTAGGGTTTTGCTGAAATTGGCTTTTGGATGTTAGATGTTCTTGCCAATAGATCTCATTAGTGGTCTCATAAATTTTGTGTCCTTATGGTCCCGTAGGTGATTTCTAGATGGGAAAATGAGCAGGTTTTCAGAACACCCTTTTTGCAGACTTTATTTACTGTAAGTTTTTGAAGATTAAGACGTTTTGTACTTAAAGGCAGAATGAGTAGGATTTGTCAGTTGTGGTTTGTAAATACAACATTCAAAGCTGCCCCCTCCTCCCTTGCTAAGCTAACTACCAGCAACGGGTTTTCGTTTCCTGGGATGACAACTAAGAAAATAAGTTTGCCCGCCGGCACCTACTTTTCCAACAGAAAACAGGCTAACACTGTGTCGCTCTTCATCCTCATCCTCTCCCTCAGCGCTCGCCAGCAGGTGAAAGTCAACCCCAGATTCACTCTTGTTGTGGAACTAGCTTTGTCCGCTTGGGAGGGATTATTTTATCAGCCCTGAAGTCAAGTCCACTGCTGCTATTCAGAAAACAACCAAGAGTCCTGCTAGCAGTAGGTGATGTAAATTATCTGGTAGAGAGAATAACATCAAATCCCATTCTCATTACTCAAAGAGGAAGAGGTTGAAGAATTGAAAGGCAGTGCTGATGTCTCTTACCAAAGGCCAATCTTCAGGATTTACACCCACACTGAGCATAGCTGGCAGGTGTGCTGTGAACACTGGCCCTTTGCGTGTCACCAAAGTCGCTCAGAGTTTTTATCCAATTTGGATCAAACTTGGCAGGTTGGTTGGGGGTCAGGTCTCAAACTTTGCCAGCAATTTTTTTTTTTTTTTTTTCAAATCAGTCAGAGGTCAAGGTCAAGGTGGATGAATTAGATTTCTTCTCACCATGTGCTGGTGTAGCATATTTTGCCACTTAAGAGCCTCAAATTTAGTTGTCAATTTAGCTGTCCATTTAGGATTACATATACTGTACACAAAAACAGCATAAGGTGCAAGTGTAGAGTCTCTGAGTGCATCTCCAGCTTTAAATTTGATCATTTTCATGCTGTAAAAATCTAGAACATATTCAGCATTTCTGCCGGGATTTTATTCTTGTCAGAGTGGGAAAGTCTCTGAAAATTAATTTATAACCCTGGATGATAAAACTGCTAAAACTTTTCATTTTTATTCTTGTTCTTCCTCTGCTTCTTTGTCATCTTTTCCTTCTTCTTCTTCTTCTTCTTCTTCTTCTTCTACTTCTTCCTCGTCTTAGGAACCTGCCTCGTGCCATCTACATCTCTATCCCTCTGGTGACTCTGGTTTACACGCTGACCAACATCGCTTACTTCTCCTCCATGACCCCTGAGGAGCTGCTGGCCTCCAACGCTGTGGCAGTGGTGAGTTCATCGTCACATTATGGGTGATCAATATGCCATCTTATATTTTGAATATTAGTGTGTGCTTAAAAAGACTCTTGGTTCCCTGGAAACATATAGCATTTGTGGAGGCTGGGCATCCTACTAGTGACATATAAAAAGTAAGACATGATAAGATAAGATGAAACTTTAATAATAGGGGTTGGTAAATGTGGGTACATGATCACATGGCTTCAGGCTGTGACTGTGTTTCTGTTTTAAACTGGAGACACAGACAGAGTCATGGGAGCTGGACTCAAAACCAAATGTGGAGACATGAAATAAATAAAATTATTGATTCATATGGGAGAACTGGGTCACTGCAGAAAATGGTGCAAGGACACAGCAGCGAAACAGTGGGATCTTAATTCAATCAGGAAGACTCTGATTATGACTCTCATTATGAAGTTGAACCCATTATTGTGAGTGGTTATATGAATGGTAGCATGCCAGACCCCAAATGACTGCAGCAGTTTTGAGGCTCAGCAGCATGCAGAGAGTCCTCAAATGAACTTTCAACAAGATACAAGCAGGACATATCTTGATTTATGGGAAATGATTTATGTCAATAAATCTCTCAAGCCTAGATGTTTGTTGCATTCTCAATGCAACTGCAAGTTTCACTGGGGCGATCTGTTTATTTGACTGCAGCTAAGTCAAATAAACTCACATTCATAATGATATTAAATCTAAGTTTGCCACAGGAGTTCTATATTTTCCATATGATTTAGATATTTTCCATATGTCGCCAGATGTTGAAGGCTACCTGACTTGGAGGATGATGCCCAGGCGAATACCTATTCGATTCATGTTTAGCAGTGTATACGACATATGCCAAACATGAAATCATATGGAGACAAAGCACCACATGTCAAACTGGAGAACCCAAGGCCACTGTGGGATTAAAACAATCCATGTTTGCCAGTGCAACCAGGTGTGAAAGAGCCACCAAACTACATGCATAAACTAGCATTTCTCAGGAATGTTTTGGCAAAGAGAGGTAAAGAGGAAGAGGCGTGTGGAAAAGTTAAACACTGTAGGAGTGTTCTCCAGGGTTACCGCTGACATGCCACAACAGGGATGAAAAATCAGTTTATGGCAACAACAGTGTCACATGCAAGCTAACTTAGACTAACTAATACTCAGGATCATATAGTTTACAGCAATGAAGTTTCCTTTATCTTAGATGAAACTGACGGCAGGATATTTGACTGATTGGTGACAAAAAGCTGCTGCACACATGAACATATGGAGCGTCAGTATTGTTTCACATCTTATTGCCTTTAACCAATTTTCTTCTATTAAAGCCTCAGTTTTCCTGTTTGGGATCTTATAAAAACTTAATTCTGGATTCTTGACCTTGCGCTAAGGACATTCCTCTACACACCAGCTTTTGGGTGTTTTTTTTGTTTGTTTGTTTGTTTGTTTTTTTCACAAGGAAACACAGTCACATAATATAAAGTCAATAAACATCAGTGGAATGTTTACCCCTCTTCGGTGGATTCTGTCTTATGAAAATAAAACAGAATGAAATAAAACAACAACAGCAACAACAACAATAATAATAATAATAATAATAATGATAGTAATGATAATGATAAATCACGGCATATGCAATACAGACAAAATCTTTAAAAAAAAAAAAAAAAAGAAAAGAAGAGAATATGATGGAAAATTCCTTCTGCCATGCAGTATTTAGGTCTTCCTAACTGCTAATTAAATTTATCTATATTTTGGCAGACTGTAGAGCGTTTAAATTAGGGTTGATCTAAAAACCGGAGAAAGTTCATACCGACACTCTGGATCTCTGACCTCCCTCCTGGCTCACTCTCCTTCTCCCTTGCTCCTTAAATACACAATCTCATGTATAAAACAGCCTCACAGTGCTTTTATTGTTATTATTATTATTATTTTTTTTTTTTTACACCCATTTGATGTTACAATAAAAAGACAACAGAACAGCTTAGGTTGGTGTCACTGCCACAACTCACTTGCAGCTGTTTTTTTGTTTGTTTGTTTTTTTTTTTTGCAATAAAACAACTTAAGATGTTTTATTGTTTTAGTGGTGATCAGTTTCTCGTCCTTGTCTGTGCCTGGTATATCACATTCCCACCGTCCTGACCCTCAATGTCCATTAACACCCAGAGTGTTGGGTAACATTCCTCACAAATGTGAATTAGGCCAGTGAGGACCCAAAATCTGTTCTCCCATCTACCCCTTCCAGTCGGGGGATGAGCCCATGAGAAGACACAGAGACATCAGTACACAAATCCTTCAGGTCGTAAAAACTGCTCCTGCAACACGGGATGTGAGATCAGCAGGGGGCACATGTGACAGGAACCAGCTGCTGATGGCTCTTAATACCAGGATTTATGACGTTTTATAGCACATAAATGTGTGCAAAATGAATCTTGAATATATCAGTCAAATCAGTCAGTTCATGTGTCCATTAATTCATGAATTTTCCAATCACTCAGTCAGTCAGTGAACATCTCTCAGTGTCTGTGTTGTTCCAGACATTTGGAGAAAAGCTCCTGGGCGTTTTCTCCTGGGTGATGCCGATCTCTGTGGCTCTGTCCACCTTCGGAGGAATCAACGGATACCTGTTCACCTCCTCCAGGTCAGACACACACACGCACACACACACACACACACACACACACACGCACACACACACACACACACACACACACAAACATAAATACATACAGGAATGGGTGCAAAAAGTACTGAAACATTCTACTCAAGTACAAGGACGGTTACTTCTTTAAGCAGCAAGTAAAATTACAGGTCTAATATTCTACTTAAGTAAGATGTAGGCCATTTCAAAATTTACTCATAGTAAAATTTATTTTTAGTAAAGAGACAGTTATTAGATATAATCTTTCCCATGCAGTCTCCCCACAATGAGGTCAAAACACACAAGACAGTTAAAGTTAGATTCTTTGGAAAAATCCACTAACAGAAATCCAGTTTCTGATGCTTATGAAAAGTCCACAAAATGTATTTTACATAAAATGAGACATTGGTCATTTACAGTAACATGAATCAATGTAACCAGTTGTCTCCAGCCTTGTACACATACATGTGTGTGTGTCTGTTTGCAGGTTGTGTTTCTCAGGGGCCAGAGAGGGTCACCTGCCCTACCTGCTGGCCATGATCCACCTGAAGAACTGCACCCCGATCCCCGCCCTGCTGGTCTGTGTGAGTACTGCACTGCCAGGCCACCTGATATTTAATAACATCAACCAGGAACGGACGCTTCATCGTTCTATGTGTTGTTCATGGTTCTACATAAATAACAAATTGGCAAATCAGAATGAAGAACCCAGTGTGGTACAGGTGTAACTAACTTTATACCAAAACCGTGGGTCTGCAGCTGAAATTGCTTTCTATTTTGGACATTTTTACAGTATACGGTAATTATATGAGTCAGATGAAGAAGCTCTAAAGGTCAGGAAAGTGAGCATGGATTGTTAATCAAATCTAAACCTAGTTTGATAGAATTGTCATTCTCTATTACATCTTCAAATTCAAGTTCAAGTTTATTAATTTTTTTAGCCCCAGGGAGCTTTTGGTTGCGCAGTTACAGAGAATAAATGACAGCCAGAGTCAGAGATGACGCTTTAATCAAAACCCTCTGGTAATGTCATGCCATTTTACATGTTTCCAGTCAGACTCTCTTGACCTTTTATTCCTCCCTCTGTCTCTTGCAGTGCATTGCCACAATAGTGATCCTATGTATAGGAGAGACGCACAACCTGATCAACTACGTGTCCTTCATCAACTACCTGTCCTATGGTGTGACTATCGCAGGCCTCCTCTACCTCCGCTGGAAGAAACCAAACCTGCTGAGACCCATCAAGGTAGAGCAGCCTGCAAATGAGAGGTCCAGCACTGCAACAGAGTGACCTTATGGTACTTTAATACATGGCCTTGTTGAGATCTCAGCTCTGGTTGGCTCTGATGAAGGCGTGTGTTGTGCTCTGTCTTTCATATCACAAAACGCTGCGGTAGGACACAGAGAGAATACTTCAGTCAGTAAGCCTGGTGGATTTTGTTGATTTCTGAGTAACTGGTTGGCAACACCTTATGTGCCAAAAACATGTTACTCCTCAGTTACTGCAGATAGTTCTGAGGGAATCTGTGAAATTATGTAAGTTTGTGATTTTGTTCTAATTTACCTCCGTGGTTAAATTTTGATACTTTTTATAGGACATTTAGTACAACTAAAAGACAGGGCTAGTGTCTATTTTCAAAAACTGACGCGTACTCTTACCATCAAATATAACACAGTAACTTACATCCATGATTGTTGCTTCAGAGAACACTGAATGATTTAGATTTTATTATTAGCCAGTGAATTTCCCCTAAATATTTTAGTACTGATTTTTTGCAAAATGTGCATCATTCTTTCCCTGTAATGTGAGGCCATTCATACAGTGTGTGTAGATATATGCATATGCAGAAATTGTGTCTGAGTGGGTAAATGTGTGTTGGAAAAACAAAATCAGATATTCATGTTTGTGCACCTCAGATGCAAAGAGACTTCATAATCACACTGCGTGGACTGGGTGGGTTTTAAAGGAACGGTTCACCCAAAATGGAAAATTTGTTCAATACCCTCTCACTCCCACACCAGTGAAACACAAGTGAAGTGTCTCTGACTGTACAACACACAGGAAGCTGTTTAACACAACTCTGTTGCCGTATGCTCCAAAATAACTGAAGTTGCAGCTCTGTGCAGTTCCAAAAAGAGCAGAAATGGCAACAAAATGACTCCAAATCATACAGTCGCATCCTGAGCAGAAAAGACCTGTATTTACACCATTCTTCACAGGTCTGACTGACATGGACTGACAGTCATTAAGGCCACACATTGACCAGCATGGATGAAGTGGTGAATATCAGATTGTTGACAACACATTTGAAAGCTAAGTCAGGCGTACAGGGGAAATTTGGTCTAAGTATAGAATAACGTTGTCATTGGCGTCACTGCTTTGCCAAACCAAAGTTAAAAACAAACCCCTCTTTAACAGAATTTGCAGCTGTATTTGATAGCAGGTATGGGTCGGGTCCAGAATTCCTCTAGAGAAAATTGCAGGTAACGCCTTGGGTGCCCGTATTGAGTTTTGCAGGTCTGGATCGGATACAGGTTTGAAAAAACTGGACCCGAGCAGGACTCTGCCACAGACTTTGGAAGCAAAACAGAGTTTGGTCCTTTAACAAAGTGCTCAAGCTTTGTTCCCTAACTTGGATATTTTCAAAAATGGTTAAAGTGTGTGCTTTTCCTGGGTGCTCAACTCTTGCAAGCTCCTTTCAAACAGAATGTGGGTGTCGGAGGCTTCCAAGGCAAGAGCTGCTTCACTATATAGAGAGGATTTGTGTTCAGTAAGGGTGTAAATACAGGTCTTTCCTACTGAGAGTGTGATTGTTTAGCTTTCAAAGTCTTGGATCATGCTGCATGAGTGGTCCCTTGATGTAACTCTAAAACAGTAGCAACAACTATGTTTCAACTGGCGTGGAGGTGAGTAGAAAATGACACAATTTACATTTTGAGGTGAACTGCTCCTTTAAATGCTCAAAAATGTCCCATAAAAAATTTGCACTAATTGTGTTGAAGTGGGTGTGTTGTTTTTGCTCTGTGCAGGTAAACTTGCTGAT
The DNA here is from genome assembly GCF_902150065.1 of Myripristis murdjan. NCBI lineage: Eukaryota > Metazoa > Chordata > Actinopteri > Holocentriformes > Holocentridae > Myripristis > Myripristis murdjan. The sequence goes on along the minus strand of NC_043982.1, from coordinate 34,157,251 downwards.
CCCCATCAGCTACATGATTTTCTGGGCCGTGCTGCTGTGCTTCAGTCTGTACTCTGAACCGGTGGTTTGTGGCCTGGGAATGGTCATCATGCTGACTGGCGTCCCCGTCTACTTCCTGGGTGTTCAGTGCAAGAACAAACCCAAATGGATCTACAGACTGGTTGGTGAGTTGTCTGGCCTGTGTGGCTGGCATTGTTTTTCTTATTATTATGTATTCGTGAGGAGAAAAAATTGCGTCAAAATCGGGTTGAATTTCCTTCAGTCTCTGTTTGAAGTTCTTAAATCCTGCTGTTGTCTGTTGTGTTGCAGAGAGAATTACATACATGGGCCAGAAGTTGTGCTTTGTGGTGTTTCCTCAGCAGGACCCCTCAGAGACCGAACCCCTCACCTCCTCCAAAGCCAACGACTGAGCACAGCAGTCCACCATGGATTCCCTTTTTCTGTCAATACTCCACAGTTGAAATATTTTTTTTTTTACCCTGTTCTGTTTGGTTGGTTTCTTCACGGTGAAGAGATGCATATATCCATGTCTTTGTCCAGATGATAGTGTGAATGGAGCTGTGCTGAAGCTCCGGTACAAAGGGAGTGAAAGGTGATATGAATATGAGTGGCATTAGGGTGTTCAGCCGAGACACAGGTTTTTTATTCGTTAGTCTGCCGGTACTGTCTATCTCTTCCTCTCACCAGAAAGCCGAGTCCTCTCTGTCATGTGAACCTCCTCCTTCCCTCTCTTCGCTCAAACAACCTCCAGCTGTCTTCCTGTTTTCATTTCCAAGATTAGTCGTGGTGTTTTTTTTTTTTTTTCAGTAGAACTAAATCCTTTCACGATTGTGCCTTATTGAAAAATGGGAATATTGTATTTGTATATGTCGGTGTGGCGGAGTAGTCTGTGGGTATTTTGGGTGGGTAATCACTTGTGAATAACTTTTAAAGTGGGAGTATGCAGGGATTTGATAGCACTTAGCAATATTCTTCTCTATCTGCTGCTGCTATCCGCTCTTTTTAACTTATCAATAATTTGTACTATTTGTCTAGTTTGGAGAAACATTTCTTTGCGTCGGTATCTTTTTCCAGCGACTGTGTCTATCTGCCCATTCCTTTTGCTTGATACTGCCTCTCCTCTTGTTTTTACTCTTTCTCCTCTGAGAGATACTGTCAGTGCCTTTGTGTGAATATTACAGTGAGGAGCTACTTAACTCATCTTACCTTTCCTTCCTCACAGTATTAATTGGACAGGAAGGATGGGAGGAGGTGGAATGGGAGGATTCTTGAGGTTTGGCTTTGGCCTCTCTTAAAAAAAACAACAACAACAAAAAAAAAAAACAATGAACAAGCTTCATCTTGACGGCAGTTTTTTGCACCTGTTTTAGCCTTCCTTTGGTCTCTGACTTGAGCAGCTCCACCCAGTGTTTGTACTGAGCTTGATGTTTTGGGAAGTGTTCCCATCTCTGGGAATGTCACTGTGAACTCTCTCAAGGTGCTTAACCAGCCAAGACTGTTAATACACAGATTTCTAACTTGACCATATGTATGATACAGTCCTTACCACTAAACATGTCAGTGTATAACGGTAAAAGCCATATTGACAGATAGGTGGATGGTTATTTGAGAAACACTGGCCTTTTGTTGGCTGGCAGTGGATGTTCACTTGTACAAGGCCTTGTTCCCATTTTCACTGACTCATTATGGCCCCATTCACTTACAATGGACTCACAGACTTATTGCATTCTCATTGACTTACTATGATCTCACTGACTTACTGTAGCCCAATTTACATTCTGTTGTCCCATTGATTTACTGTGGTGCCATTGACTTACTGTGGTCTCTTTAGATTATTGTTCTCATTGACTTATTATGTTCCCACTGACTTACTATGGTCTTATTGACATACTAAGCCTTAACTGATTTACTATGGCCCCATTTACTTATTGCAGCCCCTTTAACATATTGTGATCCCATTCACTTGTTAGGAACTGTACTGGCTTTATACAGCCCTGTTGACTTAAGGTTGTACTGACTTACCATGGTCACACTGACTCACTATGGTCCCATTAATGCCTCATAATCTCAATGATGAGCCAGTGAATTACACTGCTACCACCTCATTATTATAGTCAAATTGACTTATGGTTGTAGTGACTTAACATGGTACTGCTAACTTACTACCTTGTCACTGACTGAACTATTGATTCAGGAGGTGCTGGTGTTGAGATGTGTTTGCAAATCCAGCCCAGTGATACGTTTGGTTTTAGTGGTTTTGTTCATAGGCTGGTTATGCTGCATGTTGACATGAACGCATGTAGGTCTGGGCCTTTTAAGTATGTCATAAAAATAGCAGGCTTGGGCACAGACTGTATTTTCTGTCCTGTGCTTGTTGGGTGTTTCCTCCCCCTCCCTGCTTCAAACCCACAAAAAGAGACGCACATACCACACTCAGACAGCTACAGACGTGTATGTTTCTCTGCTGTGTCCAGACGCCGTTAGCTCAGATCTGTAAATACTGTGTAAAGAAGAAACTGTTAAAAACGCGTCAGGCACTCATGAGAAGGTCACATTCCTTGGACATGTTATGATACATTTACATACAGTATGAGTGACAGATTTTATTTGTGTAATTCTGTGTTTTGTAAAAGCGTGTGAAGATGTTAAAGAATAACAATGTAATAGCTTATTAAATATACTTCTGAGAAACAAACTTTTGTCTTTAGTTTGATGGTAGTTTGATAAGTGGCTGTGTATATATCACAAGGGGGAAAATGGAAGGGGTTGTTTGTATGAGCATGCAGTTTAAATTACTAGTCATGATGCTACTACCAGAGGGCATATAGTGTATTAAATCAGGGGTCTTCAGCGTTTTTCAAGCCAAGGACCCCCAAACTGATCCAGTGATCAGTCAACATATGTTGTATAAAATTGTGTTTTATATTAAACTGGGCCAAAAATTTCACGACCCCCATGCAGTACCTCCGTAGACCCCCTGTTGAAGACCTCTGTATTTAATAATTCACAATCTGTAGGCTACACATTCAGAATGTGGCTTCTAATTCAACGGTGTCCTCTAATCACTGGATAAAATCATATAAAATGCATTATTTCTTCTTCTTACTATCTGGTAGCTGCTAATCATTAGTTTGTTTGTCTGTCTGTGTGTCTGTTACCAAGATATCTAAAAAATGGATTTACATGAAACTTTGTTGAAAGATTGGTCCTGAAGTGTTGATTCAATTGTCATGCTGTTCAATAAGTGATATCCGGTCATATAATACCTCGTTTAAAAGTTGACAAACTCTCGAAGAGGTTAGTGTTGACCATTTTATTTTGTGTTGTTTCAAAACTGCAAAATAGCACACGAGATGCCATTTTTGGGAAATGGTTTCCAAGTTTGTGTATTCTTTTCTTGCAATCTGGGCGGAAAGACAGCCCTGATCCAGATATTCTTGGTATTTATCTTCCCAGGGGCTCACAGTATGTTTTACTCCACAAAAAGCTCCAACTTGAAAAGCAGCAACGGAGCGCCTGCTGTCCGCTGTGGAATTTTCTGCCTTTCTTCAAACTCCTGTTTTCCCGTCGGGTTCAAGGTGTTACCGTGATCATGGATTTGTGTGAGGACAAATCCATGAGTGGGGGGGTGAAAGGCCGATGAGGAGATCACATACACACACACACACGCACACATGCTCACACACACATACACACACATTCCTGTAGTCCAATTTTTGCGAGGACATTATATATTATATATTACTATATTATTATATAATTGATTTCCATTAATTTTGTACAGCCCTCCACAGCATTTCCCGACTCATAACCATAACCAACACATGCCTAACCTTGACCCTAACCTTAACCAATAAAACACAATTTCCCTTTGTAACAGCTGGCCAAAATGTCCTCACTTCCCAAAAATGTCCCTGTGGAGCCTGTACACACTCACACACTCACACACACACACACACACACACACACAGACACACGCACACACACACTCACTCACTCACTCTTTCTCTCCCTCTCTCTGTCTGTCTGTCCTTTGATTAATATTAGTATATATTAGTATTAGTATCAACCCCACATGTAAGCTGTCATCCACTGGGTGCGTGTTCTTGTGTATTTAGCTGATCAAAATAAGATTGTATAGTTGTTTGTTGAGGCAGGAAGTATGCGGGCTCTGTTGCATATTTTGTTGAAAATGAACAAATTATCCAACAGTTTAAAGTTTATTCATCGCAGGCACAGCAGAACATGGACAGTCAGAGGGGTTTAGGACAGAAAAACCCCTCAACCTCATGGCGACATTTCTCGTACCACAAAATATACTAATAATCCCTAAATTAGAGAAATGCTTTTATACAAACATACAGTACATGTTATTTTCAGCCTTTCAGCATTGGGGGGAAAAAGCATCTTACATCAAGGAGAAGGATGCCATTATCAAACAACCTGATTCAGTAACACTTCACTCTCCAGTGGCCTTTTTCCAGCATTTCTGCTGCCTGTGTGCTAACCCAGGGGACAGCGCAGTAAACACATGAAATTGCTGCTCGAGTACTCAGCGAAAATCTCTCGATTACAGTCGGGGATCTTGACGAACACAGATACTAAATCTTGACGAACACAGATACATATAATAATCAATACATTTAGAAAACCAATGGCTTCGGCCCACTAGTACATCAAAACATACCGGTATAACCCAAGAAATAAAATGGCATGGAAACACTCAATCCTGGTTTCTGTCCACAGATAAAACACACCAGCTTAGCGCTCATTGCAACACCACTACAAAATGAAATTTGGCCACATCACTAAAAAATGCATAAGGTGCTTGAGCTGTTTTGGTAACTTCTTTTATTTAGTGACGTTTGTACCTGTTAGTGTGTTGCTGTACCATTATAAGAATATTTCGTCTAGGAAAGATTTTCATTAATTACAACCGCAGCATTATTGTGTAATTACGTTTCCCCAAAAAGTAAAGTAAAAATGATTTTGTTATTATCACTGATTATACCACATGATAGCGATTCAACTCATAGCCAGCTCATGATAGCATTAATGAAGCAATTCCTCTTGTCAAAATAGAAATCTTTTACGTCTCCAGTTTGCTTGGAATATGTCTCCAAAGTTAGACGTAATGTTTTACCACAAACTTTTGCCCAAATATGGAATTCCAGGTCCAGCTCGTTTTCTCGATGGGAAAAATCAATGGAGTTTTCAAATGATCATCCCTCTTACAGACTGAGGATTAAGCTGGCTTTTAAAACCGGCTTTGCCCAGTAAATGTACAACTACAATCATTCTGGCTTACAGCTGAGACATAAAAATATCTGGTTAGCCTACCAGAACTGTTTCTCTGACTGATCTGTTATCTTTGTTCAAGGATGACAAAAGTATTAGGAGGAGAATCACTATTACTCAAACCACTAAGCCATTTTTAATTTTTTTTTTTTTAAATTATACATATCGTGTTCAGGTTATAAATGTTCTCTTGTTTCATATACAAACCAATGAAATTTAAGTACTTTGAAAGAATTAGGACAACCCCACTTATTTTTCCCATAGATGACTGATTTGATTGATTGAGAAAAGAGCGCTACCTACAGAAATTCAATCCCCATCGACAGAAAATCCAAGGAGAAAGTGAAAGGTAGCCACTTCTGAACCAGAACTAGAGCCAACATCACTTTTGGCTTCCAAAAATCAAAGTAAGCCGGGATGACAAGGGACGGTGAGGGTCAAGGCAGACGGGACTCTTGTTAGTTTTGGACTGACATGTTTCACAATCGTCTGTTAGCCACGATACACAACACCAAGCACTGACTGCTCAAAACAGGTGCTGCCAATATCGAGAAAAACATGAATTTAGCTGATTATTATTTTAACACACAGGTAAATACTTTGGAATAAGGTGACTGGAGGTAAAGCTACCCCTGATTCTGTCATAACCATAAGTCACAGAGCATTTCTGAACAGCAGAAAATCGTTTAGACATTCCCACTGACGCCATCACCTCTCATATCCTGCACAAACACCAAGATTAAAAAAAAAAAAAAAAAGTCCTTCTAAATCTCTTCAAACATTTGAGCCACAGCTGTGATTCATGTAAGTCCATGATTATTACAACAGCAGTGAGGCTCCCTTCATTCTGAGAGGAGGATTAGAGAGGAAAAGCTTTAAGGCATTTTTACACAGGACTTTAACTCGCATTTTGACCCACTACAGAAAACCTGATTCAGAACCGATGATAAAGAGGAGAATCCGTCTTTCTCCATGGCAGAGCAGAGACAAAAGTTCATGTGGTTCATTGCTGTTGTTCATCATGTAAATAAAACAGCATATAGCACACACTTTCACAATGAGAAGGAACTACCACTTTTGCCCCTTTCATCACATTTCACACAAAAAAAACCTGCAAGTAGAGCATTTGATTTGCTCTGATCAGACCTTCATCTCCTTACAAACACTTTACATAAACCACACCAAAGCAACATTGGTGTCTTTTGAGACTTTCATAACCACAGGACGCATGAAACTTGATAAATCCTCATTCTTAAATTTAAAAAAAAAAAAAAAAAAAAAATGCATGGACATCAATGAGAAAACGTCTTTGTCTTCACTGCTGACAAACAGACTTAAAGCAGATATGTGGGTTTTCCGTCAGACAGCAGCTTTTTGTTTGCCGCCATGAGGCCAAAGAGCAGCAGCAGGACGGTTCCAGTGTGATGAGACTTTTTGCTCATTTCCTCCATTCTCTTACCATTTTCCATCAGAGGAGATTTTTTTCCCAACACTTCTATCATGTAATGACATATTTTATCCCTCATCACACATGTTCTTCAAAATAAATGCACATTGCAAATAAAATCCATCTAAACAGTACAAGCTACTCCCAGTATAGAAGAGGGCATTGATTTTAAGCTGTACTGTAAATTATAATGTTATTTTCTGTTAAATCTTAGAGACTATAATGGTTTGCTTTGGTTTATCTGCTGGGTTGAGCAGTGACTGACAAAACGTCCTAACATGACCGCAGAGAATGATAGAAATATTGATTCTTAGTTTTATTTTGTAACACAAAGAAGCAGCGGCAGAGCGCAGAAGATGTCTTGTGGTGAAAAGTTCATTCAGGATGTAAAACTTTATGGCTAGCTGATGTTAGTGCTCTGATGCGCCAACCTGGCAGCGGCGGCTCCTCATTCACAGTGACGGGTTAGCTTTACCAACTACATTTAAAGTCTTGGTAGTTATTCTCTATTTTGTTGGGAGCTAAATGAGAGGCAGTGAACCTGAGGGGTTTGGCAGAACTCATTTAAAATACCTAGACGGTGAAGAAAAGGCAGCACCCACAAAATCTGCTTGACTCTTATTCTTTTAAAAAAAAAAAACCAAAACCTGATGAAGGCCTTGCATAAGTTTTCAGAACGTCTCTCATGTGGCCATATTTGTTTCTTTAAACATGGACTAAAATTCAAGCAAAGAGGAAATGAAAAGTGTTTTTTTTTTTTTTTTTTTTTTTTTTTTTTTTTTTTGGAGTGCTGACTTTTCTACATCTTCTACACTGTCCTGCTTTGGGCTCAGCACCCAGCGAGTTTTTTGTTATTGACCTTAAAGGGATGTAAAATGTAAAAAAATGACAAAAAACCCAAATCACACTGGAACTTTCCTTCACACTAAAATCTTTTCTTATCGAACACACTAGAAAACTGTAATTGTAATGTCTCTCCATGTCCCAAACAAAAAAACAAAACAAAACAAAACATTGGCATAATATATTGGGTCTGGATATGGAGTATGTCTCTAATGGCACATTAACTCTTACCAGCAGCTGCTTACAACAAAACCTCTTTAAGACGGGGCCTGACAGTGTTTCCCATAGAAAGGCTCATCTTGTCACATCACACTAATCTCATGAGGCTTGTGCCTTGTAAACACGCCATAAACAAATGCCTTACTCCCTTGTCCATTTGTGTCAGCCAGAAATTACCTGCCAGATAGACGAGTGTCTGACCTAAATTAATTAATAAAAAAAAAAAAAAAAAAATCTCTATTTTGGCAACAGAAGTTAATTGTAAACTTTTATTCCTCTATATTGAATTTGGGATGTGCCCATCCACAGTTTGGCCTATATTAAACTATAGTCATATTCATTTTTAAATTATAGTCATATTAATAAATAAAATAGGTAAAATTACTTTTGTCCCGTGCATTGAAAGTCCAGCTGTCACTTTGCGATGTACAGACCAACAGAGCTGTTGCACTGCGCTCAATATAGAGTTGCCTGTTGTGAAAAGCAAAACCTAAATCTACACAATGCTCCAAATTCACATGTTTTTAAAGGTGTTTGTAAACAGTTATTTGACACATTTTAGCCATTTGAGATATGTAAAACTGCCCCACACTCAGAGAGTTAGCATTAGTGCAGTATAAAAATATATTACCCCTGATCACCATTGGATCTGATTGGAAACATTGCTTTCACTATGTCTAAGGACTATCTAATAATTCATCTATAATCCATGATTTGATATACTGAAATTAAATCTCACCACCAACAATCTTTGCCAGCCTGTGGGAAACACTGGGACCGCTCGAGGCTAGCATGGCACGTTCAGCTCACATAGAGAAACACAGCAGGAAGAAAAGACAATGTCCTCAGGACAGGAAACAAACTTTTCCATCCACCAGGCACAGTGACTGATGGACTGCAAGATTCAACAGCAACGTCATTTCACAAGCTAAAATATTTTTTGAACAGGACTCCAAATGTTGGTTGGTTACCTGTAGAGTAGACAAACTTGCCAGCCACTTTCGCTATTTCACCAGCCAAGCAGATGTTTCAAATAGAAAAGGACTTCAAATGGTGGTTGGTTAGCCGCCAAACTGACTGCTAGGTTACACAGACGACCCAAAAAAATCAAAAAGCATTTGGTTGCTGATCATTTCCATGTCTCTCTATATTGGCGACCAGACTTTTCCATTTGAAGTTAAGGTGCTACTGTGAAAGGAGGAGAGTTTAACTGATTTCAGGGAAATGAAACCAGGACATTCTCAGTGTTAAGGTTAAAAGGTCTCCTGCATGAAACCCCAGATGAACAGTCAAGCTTTAGAAAAAGCATTAGCGACAGGTGACCATGTTGTTTTCGGGTTCAAACTTTGTCAAGGCAAAAAGAGAAATAGAAAGAACTGGAGTAGTTCTCTGCTGTACACGGGAAAATGTAATTTCATACAAAATGCCATGCCACAGATGGACACAATGTGGACATCTGTAGTTTTCACAGCAGTCCACTCAGCACTGCTGGGATAAAACAGACTCAAGAAAGAGTCTTATTTCCATGCGAAGTCTCAATTTTCCCAGCATCAAGTAAACGTAACCGCACCCCAACTGAATGACCATTACAGCAGACCCAGACACTGGGAATGCTGGTTCAATCAAATGAGGACAGCTGAGTTTCCATCCATGTTTCCTTCTTTCATCAAAGCTTATATAAAATTCCTCCATTATCAGAAAAATGTGTCTCACAGTTGAAGTGGAAAATGTTTTTTTTTAAGTAAAGAAATTATTCAACTAATAGTGACAGAAATGGTATTTGTCAAATAAATAATGAAGATGGTTTGGCATGACTGACCCAGTGAATGGATCTGTTGATATCACACAGCAGCTGAAAAGCAGCTTGGGATGCTTGCATAAAATTCACTTGAGGGTTGAATGGAAACAAAGCTAAAGAAAGCTCACTACACGGTGAATCCAGTGTGTTACTGTTGTATGACCTTCTAATAATCCCTGCAGGAAAATCTTTTTTTCAGTTGCTCCCCTCCACAAGGGTCAGAGTCTGCTGCAGGACAGCACCACGGGAGCAGGTAGTGATTCAGTGTCTTGATCCAGGACACTTGAGCAGAGTGCTGTACTCAGTCAGGGGAAGATGAGGACTCGGTGGTTGGCAATGTCCCCTCCTGCCCCTGGGTTGGGCCCTGGGTTCTGGGTATCTGAGGGCCACTGCTGACTGCGGAGGGTGACACAGGCGACAAGGGTCCTAGGGGGGAGTAGCGCCGCAGGGCAACACCCCTCAGGTTAACTGCCAGGTCAAGAACCAGCTTCCTGGTTGTCCGGCAGCGGTAGGGGTGCGAGAACCCATCCTGGGATATAGGGGGTGGTCCACCAGGAGCCAAAGAGTAACTCTGACTAGGGGTGGTGGGCTCAGATTGGGAGGCCCTGCTGCTTTCTCTGCTGACACCGCTCAAAGGTGACCCTGGTGATAGCTCCTCGTCCTCTGGACTGTCCAAAGCTGACGGGGAAGAGAGCGGTGAGGCAGGGGACTCGGAGGGTTGGAGTTCGACATCCGTGGCAGCTGAGAAGCAGGAACCCAGGGCTGGGGCTGCGGCTGGGACTGGGGATGGGGTTGCAGTTGGTAAGCTGCTGGGCTCCTGCTCTTCCACAGTGCGGTAGCTGTGGAGACCCAGGTGGATCTGCGTGGGACCTGGGGGGTCCAGCAGGGGAGCGTGGCCTCTGGCTCGGGATCCACGGTGGAACAAGCGATTCCACAGATGCCCGAGACGCCGCCGGGAGGAGGAAGAGCGCCTTGATGAGTGACGCCTGATCTGCCGACGCATTGCTGACCGCAGGTTCTGTAACACTGAGGCCTGGAGGAGGGAGAGAGAGAGAGAAACTCTGTTTCTAACTGTCAAGTGAATTTTAGGAATATTTTACAAAAACAGAAATAGGTTATGAGTGACATAGTTAGGGTTAGGGTTAGTTTTTCAAGTTTTTCAAAAATGTTACGATTACTAGTATTGTGCAAATTCTTGCCCTTGGATGTCAGTGAACAGTTATTTGATACATGGTCATTTTTTCATTTGGTTCAATTGGTTTTCACATGCCTCAAAAAAGAGTGGACCACTGTATTTAAACCAAAATGACATTTTGTTTATTATTGGTCAGAGGTCCTGCCCATCAACTGGAGTCTGGACCATCTCCCTCCTTACAGTCTGCTCCTAGGCTCCCACATATGCCTGCTATTACTACTTCTTGCCTACATTGCCCTCTACTGTATTTCTGCTCTAAGTTCTATTGAGGTACTCTAACTTCTTTTGATGCCTAGGCAATAGTCAAGTGCATTACTGCAAATCATCTGTTGGTGAGGCTACTTTTCTCACTACAAATGACCCACTCCAGGTTTCCCCTGAATCCGACAGGAGACAACCTCTTTCAAGTGGACTCAGGTTGGTGTATACTTGGTGTACACTAGGATTAGATTAGGGCATTAACTGAGCAGCATTTTTTTTGCGGTCTCAAAAAACAACAACAATGAAATCCACCTGACAATATTCTGACAAACCACTTCAACTGCAGTGGTACTGAATCATTCATCAGCCATTAGTCAGAGTCTTGTGATGTGCCCACTATCATGTATCTGTCTGACTGAACCTCTCTGTTCCCCATGGACTGTCTCCATTCAGCTCCCATTATCTTTTCCCTCTTTGCTACATTATCAAATGCACCTCGCTGAGTAAGCGTGGAAGTATTTCCGTGGGAATGAATCAGCCTAATGACAACTGGCTCTGCTTAACCAATGACAAGCAACTAAGGCTAGTAGTGTGAGTATGCATGCCTGTGACCATGCATGTGCGAGTATGCATGCATGGTCACGTAGTGTAGCACGTAAAAGCTCCAGCCCATAATAAGAAACACATGCTCAACTAGGGCTGCCCCCAGAGAGAAGATGCATCAAATAATCAAACACAGATCCCAGATCCGTCACAAGCTCTTCAACTTTTCTATCATGTTTCTCTCTATATTTTCCATTTGATTTTCCATTTGTCACTTGACATTTTCTCTTGCTATGTGAGCCATACATGTTCAGCTGCTCGTGGTGTCAAAATGTATTCTGTGAATTTTTTCCCCCTTTTTCAGGGTCTGCTTGTAAAATTACACTTGAGCTCCATTCATGCAAAAATTCTCTTACATGAAACTTTGTAGAGTTGATACAACTTTCATGCGACTTGGCCAAAGGATACAACAAGGACAAAGAGAAATGCAACTGTGTCTCACTGCTATGTTTGGTTAACTGATATCATGTGAGGTATTAGACATGAAGGTGCCACAGACTCAAATGTTAAAACTCTGTCATGAAAATACTATTTCAACTGAATGAAGTGGCATACAGGTTACACTCTCGTAATTTCAAAGACCTTATTAAAAGACTTCACATGTTAATGATATATAATGTACCACACAATTGGTCAAACAAAAACTGGATCTGCCTCCTTGGCAGAGGTCTGCACTATACTGAGTGCATTTTCTAGTTGTTGTTATTATTATTATAAGTTTAATTATTTATATGTAAAGTGATATTTAGAGACTACTGCCTATAAGTAGACTGATCTGTGAGACTGATAATGTAATAGTAAATGTATTCTTCTCCTGAGTAGTGTTAGAACTACTGTGTTACAGGTAACCTGGGTAAGGTTACCTGTAACCTTAGCGTTTTTAACTAAGCGTTTTTAACTAAGGTGATAGACTTATTTGTTACCTGAGTGGGGTTGTATACAGGGAAGTCCTCCACTGGAGGGATGAGGCCCTGGGCAATCAGCTGACTATAAGAGGGCGGAGCCTCTCGCTGAACAAACTCCGCCTCCAGCCGAGTCATCTGAGTCTCAAAGGCTCTGTGGAGGAGAGAACGCAGGAGGAAGAGAGAGAGAGGGATTTTGGCATTGTATTGGATGAATCCTCATGTCTTATCTGCAATAAGGTAATAGAATAATGTAGTGAAAATCATTACTGATGGAAAATATACCCAAGGTCAGGTATCTTAAAAAAGACTGTTTCATACTTTCATACATACATGGCTACACACACAGGACAAGCTGTGCATCCGTGTACCTTCATTCATGTTGCTCAGGCTTCTCATGACGTCTGTGCACATGAAAACTAAATACTCTAAAGAAGCTATAAGACAATTCAGCTACACATTCCCCAAGAAAAAATAACCCCAATGGAACTGGCCAATAGTTTCAATTTCTGTTTGAACAGGATATGAGTGCTACAGCTCAATCACTTCAGATTTCAGGTGGTGTAAGACCCTGCAGGTGACTGGTGGTCATGGTCATTCTGGTTGTAATTACATCTTTTTAGCTACATGTAGTCAGCAGAGCTTCATCAGCCTACTCTTGACCACTTTGCAGCCTGGCACCAGGTCAGCAGATTGTTAATGCAAGTTAAAGCGACACATAAAAGAGATGAGAGATGGAAGGCAGCAGCAGACACTGAATAGAGAAATAGACCAAGGTGCTACGTTCTCACCTGTACTCTCTGCTCCTGAGGGAGTACAGTTTGAAGGCACAGCTGAGAGCAATGATCAGCAGCAGGCTGCAGACCAGGCTGCCGATCAGGGCAGCTGTGATCACTTTCCGGGGCACCGCCGCCAGGCAGTCTCTTTCATCGCTCCCATCTAAGCAGTCCTCTTGGCCGTCACAGCGCCACGTCTCGAAGATGCAGAGGTTGGTTCCACAGTGGAAGTTTCCGGGCTGGCACTCATAGCAGTTCTTCTCATCTGACCCATCCGGACATCTCTTTTGGTTGTTGCAGCGCTCGGAGGGTGGGTAGCATACTCCAGTACTGCCCTCGCAGGGGTACTCCCCATCCGGGCACGTCGGGCAGGCCTCCTCATCACGTCCAGATGGGCAATGCCAGTAGCCATCGCAGCGCTGTCGTTCGGAGTAACAGCCCTGCTCGCTGCCACAGGGGCGTTCACCGGGGAAGCAGTAACCTTTGACCTGGGAAGGTGGAGAGGAAACTGTTTAGACACGGAGGAAGAAGACTAGTTCTCTGCCAGACTGACAATGTCTACTAAATACCATCCAAAACATTACAATGGCTACAACAGCTGAAATGATGAAAGCTCTGATCCCTTTGTAATTTTATAAACCCACTATGGTCATAGTGGGTCAGAGATATAGAGCTATACAATTTCTATAGTATGGTAAACAGAAAAAAAATCAGGATTTATCAATAGAATTACTACATGGAATACCACAGAAATCAGAATTTTTGTCATTCATGTAACTAACATTAAACTATCACATATCACTGACACTATATAATGGTGGTTAAATGTGACATAGATGACTATGTGTGCTGTCACGTAAACTAGGCAAAATTCACAGCAGACTGTTTGGAGGCAACATGTGGAAGCGATCAGCTGACTGAAACAACACTGTATCAACTGTAAAAAGTTCAGAAAGGCTACCTTTTGTGTAAAATTCAGCACAGAGCAATTTCTAAAGTACAAGAAACAAAATCCTGGAAGTCTTGCTTTAAAGACATTAGTCTTTAGGTGATGCAGACAACCATGGAAGAAAAAACTAAGGAACTCCATCTTTGAGTGAAGCAATCATTTATTCTTTGGCAAACCAACTAAACAGACCAACGCATATCGACTTTAAGTCTTCATTAGGGAATGAAGACTTGAAGACTTTCAGTCGGTATGTGTTGGTTTGCATGCCTCAGCTTTTTTTCATGGTTGTCTGCATTACCTAAAGACTAATATCAAGCAAGCCCTCCAGGATTTTGCTTTCTTGTACTTTCACCTGTCCCACTAAAGAGCATCCTCCCTTCTCCCTTAAACAATTTCTGAAGTATTTTTACAAATATGAGAAAGTTGATTTAGCTTGCGCAATAAACAATCATATTCGGTCAATGAAATGGTCAATGGAATATTATAGGGACCTAGAGATGTGGATGAAACTTAAAGGTTTAAAGGTGGAAACTCTGAGCCATTGATTATTAAGAAGAGGGTGCAACTCAGTATGATGAAAACAATGTAAATATTATATATACTCAGTGCTGGGAAATAAATCAATATTATATCAATATTGTGATATGACATCGTGAGGGATTTTGGATGTTAGGACATTGAGAAATGACAAAATACTCTATGTCATAAGTATGTTATGAAAGGACCAACAGTCAGCTCTATAATATTGTCACAATAATGGTATTGAGGTATTTAGTGAAAAATGTTGTGATATTTGATTTTGTCCTTGTTGTCCAATCCTATCCCGATATCATATGATGGAATACAATGAAACTACACTTTATTGCCAGTTTGCAGGAGACTAGCTCTTCCTGGTACCTGGTAGGTGGCGTTGAAGCCGTGCCCTTGGCTGTGAGGCTGGGCCAGGTACAACACACTCATCTGTCCTCGGCTAGACTCCAGCAGGGTCGGGTGCCGGTTGTTATGGTGCGACAACACCTGCAGCAGGTGCTCTGCCCGCTGCACGAGGCCGTCATAGACATGCAACGAGTCCCCGAGGCCCAGCTGTAAGTCCAGCCGCAGCACGATGGGTTTGGGGTCCTGGGTGTCCAGCAGCCAAGAACACCGCAGCTCTGCCCCGGCACTCCGATTGGCCCGAAAGAAATCAGGCGAAGCGAAGGAGCCGTAGAAATTCCCCAGACGCTTGCCACATGCAGTGTCAGGGCAGCCTAGCTCATCGGTGCCGTCGGGGCAATCCATGGCTCCGTTGCAGCGCAGGGAGGGGGGCAAACAGCGGGTTGATTGAGCCTCAGTGCAGGGCAGGGCACCAGGGGGGCAAAGGCCAGCCCGCGCCTCAGTGGGCGGGGGGGAGCAGCTATGTTCATCAGTGGCATCGCCGCATTCATCCAAGCCGTTACACTTCCAAGATCGTGGAAGACACTTCCCATTCCCACATAGGAACTCATCTGACAGACAGCTGCTCTGGCCAAGGTGCCCTGCAGACAGAAGAGACCAACGCGATGAACCAACAACAGTGGCTGCTCAGCTACTTATTATTTAGTTAATAAAGTGTCAATAATAATGACCAAAAGAGAGCTCACAGTGATGTCTTCAGATTGCTTCCTTACTCCAACCAGCAACCAAAAAACCCAAAGTAGTAATTTTATAATGATATGAACAGAGGAAATTACGCCAAACTTAGCATTTTAGTGAGCTTATTGGAGATGGAATCAGCAAATGTTTGGGATTTTTACCAGATAAATGACTAAAACGACTGAATAGCAAAATCATAATCAATCTTCTGTCTACTGACATTTTTTGCTTGATATTTAGATTTTAGGCGTTCAGCTGATGCTCTTATCCAGGATGACATAATCAGTTTAGTCACCAGCGCTCGCAAGCACTCAGTTGTGACTGCCATTACACACAGTGTAACCTGCAGTTTCCTGACGTCCTTTTGCAGTAAACACATACCTAAACACAAACATTTTACTGCTGTTTGATCAGAGACAAAGAAGGAGTGGTACAGTGTTCCTAATGTGGTCAAGTAGGTATAAATGTAAAAACCAGAAAAGGGAGATGCGGTTCGATTTATGAGGCAACCACTGTCTAATTGGCTTGGTTGTGGGCAGATCTTTGGAATATATTGTTTCCTGCAGTTGGATCCACACCAAGCATATTGATTTAACACACTGTAATAAATACCTGTCTTTGTGCATCAGTTTTGATGTTTTTCCTCACTGAACTACTTCTCCTATTACTATAATAACTACTACTATTGATGTAAGGGCCGACAAGATATACACAGGTCATCAAACTGTCAGCTAAGCCTGAACATTGGCTTTGAGTGCGCCTGATTAATTTTTTTTTCCTTTTTTTTTTAGTGATGGCTTCCTAATAAAGTTCTTGTGCTTTGTGCTTTATCTTGACAATAAAACTAAATGCTGAGAGATCAAATTTGGACAAACGTAGACAAAGCGATAACGACTATATTAAACATGGGAAAGAAATAAACAGCAGGAGATCTCCACAATTTACCGCCACCTCCAACTCACCTCTGATGTAGGAGAGGCGGAACCCCTGGGCCTGACCTGAGCTGTTGGCCCGAGAGTGGAAGTACAGCCAAATACGCCCCCTGGTGGAGATGAGGGGAGGAGGCAGCGTGGAGCCACACAGCCTGGACTCTCCGTTCCACGTGGGTGTCAGCAGGAGCCAGTCGCCCAAACACCCGCCTGACTCCTCCACGTCAAAGTTGCGGAAACTGGGGGGAGGAGGATGGATATGGATAGACGCTGGTTATATATCATTTAGTCTCATCTTAAGTGTTACAGTCCTGTTTTTCTTTTAACAAGGGAAACTGCGTTGGAAACAGTTTGGATTAATTCATCCTATTCGCAAATTTTTTTTTACCCTGTTTGAAGAAAAAAAATGCTTTAATACTGAATTTAAGACTGAATGACTTCTTGAGGTAGTGTTTGCAGAGTACAGGTGTTTCTGGATGTGGCAAATAAAGAGATGAATGGTAGACCTCAATGAAGCTGGTTAAGGCTACAGCCATCGATTACTTTAATGTGATAAGAAATACTTTTGTGTTTTAGTAAAAGGCAACAGTAAATATGTAAAAAATAAATAGGCCAGGTTTCTTAAAATAAACAATTACCTTGTTTCCTTGCAGAAAAATCAACTTTTTATTCCATATTTTAATGATAGAAGAGCCGTTTGATGCATAAAGTGCTGTGATTCTATTGATTATAATTAGTGTTAGAAAGTTAAACAGCTCAAACTGCCCCCTCCATTATGTAGCCTATGGAATTTAAATGGTGGTTGTCACATAAATATAGACAGGGTTTTTGTTTATCATTATATTGGTGGTACTCTTCTACCATCCGACAGGCCAAGAGTCCTAATTCCCAAGTTTATTATTTGGAAATATGAGAAGTATATGCTTCAAAACAAAGTGGAATTTATTTAAAAAAAATATATATTAATTGCAATACCTGGGCTTCAGAATTGGGATCAAGTGTAACTGTGTGTAATAGCACCTCTGTTCAAATCGTGTCTGGGGAATCTGACGAGGTCAGCAGGACCATTTACCTCATTTTTGTAAATACGAGGTAAATATGAGGTAAAGTGTCGCAGGGCTATGGCTAACCACAGCTTATTTAGTTTCTTCAACTTGGTAATAATAGCCATTTGCACATTTGTGAATAGTCTTAAACCCACTGTGTCAGAGAGTGTGAGCATGGGTAGCCCTTGTTGTTATTATCTCTCTTTCTCTTGTTTTAAGTAAGTAAGGAAGGAAGCACTGGTGTATTATTGTTTCTTTATTTTGCTTAGGTTAGTTAGACTTTTGGAGGTGAGTTCTTCTGTTTATTATTTTGGGTGTTCCCACCCTGAGCCCCTTTGTTTCCTTCAGGCATTAAAACTGTCTTTTGCACTAGAGCAGTGTTTTTGTTCTTCCTTGGGAGCGAGGAAAGAGGAGGGAAGTCCTGGTTCCCCCTGAGCTGGGGTGTAACATAACATATAAACAACAGATCTATATGTTTGTGTGTGTGTGTGTGTGTGTGTGTGTGTGTGTGTGTGTGTGTGTGTTCTACCTGATGGTGATGGCCTCTCCCTGGCCTCCCTGGATGCTCCAGCTGCAGTTGACCCCGGCAGGATAGTTGAGAGGCCACGAGGGGCTGTAGATCGCCCCCCTCCGCTCCGTGTGAACCTCCACACGCCCACTACAGGCCACTGGGCAACACAGAGACAGAGGTTAAAAGATAACAACAGTGTAATTTTAGTTTTTTACTTCCCACGAAAAGTTTAAATCCACCGGTGTATTTGCCTCAGCAAGAAGCTTTTACTGTCTGTCTGTTCATCACCTGCAGTGAGTCCCAGGCGCCAACTGGTGCCAAAAATCCTTTTTAAAAAGTCTGCAGGGGCTGCACTGATGAATCTAAACCACCATTTTAAATAACATGTAGTGGATTTTTTACTTCTTTTTTAAAGAGTGTGAAAAGTGCAAAGGCAGCCTCTCTGAAAGACAGATTTCATCTGTTCCTGTATTTGTGACAAGCTGTGAGTAATGTTTGTTAAGCCCTGTCCAACGGCTGCTGCCAAAAACACAAAACACACACAAATCCTCATAAACACACATACACAGACAGGCACACATGTACACAGACTTCCTCACACGTGTATGCACAAATTATGGTATGTGATTTATGTGATAACCAAACAAACCAGTGGCAGGAGCAGCTGCCTGGAGCATCAACACCAGCGCTCCTTCACCTTCACCTCCTCCAGAGCTGTTTTCTTCTCTCAGAAATTAGTCAAGGATGAATTTTTCACTGAAATATTTTCTCTGTAATGAAATAGTGCCAATGCCACCATCTGCCAGGAAGTCACTGTAAAAGAGCATTTGCTCTTGAAGATTATTAAAGAAAACGAGACAAAAACCCACACAATTTAACTATATGAGAGATCATAGGGGGAGTTTGAAATTTGCGCTGGGGGGGGGCAAACATTTTTTTTAAATTATTTTATTTATTACAATACCAAACATAATGTAATTCATATTTATTTCTGAAAATAATCTTATTTTATTGCATTGCTTAAATGTTTATAGATATGTATACAGGAAGAAAAAAAAAATATTGGAGCTATTTTTGACTCAATGTAGTGACACATTTCAGACGCTGGGGGGGGGGGCAATACCCCCCTGCCCCCCCCCGCAAACTCCGCCTATGTGAGAGATATAATCTAGATAATATCTGTGGATAATTTTAGAACTTTCTAGCCCGATCATCATCTGTTTGTCATTTGAGAAAAGGGTCCATCTAAATGAATCGGCACCTTTCTTGTCTTAACCATTCAGCGTGTCATGACATTTGATTGACATGAGCATGACACACCATTTCAGGCACGGTTTTAGAAAAATAACTGCACTTAGATTTATTCATAAATATAGGAATTGTTTGTTTTTTGCCCCACTAGGAAACAGGGGCTTACATATCACTGTGTTGGTCTGTCAGCATGCAGCCCAAAAACTATTTGGTGGATCACAATTAAATTTGGTGTCAAAATTCATGTTGGCTAGAGGATGAAACCTGGCGATTTGGGGGACCCCATGACCTCCCATCTAGTGCTACCAGCTGGTGTGCTTGTTTTAGAAACACTCAGTTATATATTTATGAAAAAAAAAGCTAATGACTGCATTGCCGTGGATCACAAAGGACCACTAACATTTTCATAATGTTGGAGCCGGTGAGAAACCCCAATCCACACTACAGTCACACCCATTCATGCTTTACACATTTAGAGAAATTCACAGTGAGAATTACAGAAAATTAAGATCATGCCCTCCAACTGCCTGTGTAGTTGAGACACGACCTGGGATTAACCATTCATTGAAGGCTCCATGGGCCACTTGGGAAGCTGATGAAAACAAGAAGCAAATATACAATTAATCAACAGCATGAGGAGATACACCTTTTCTCACTGAGGCCTAGAAGGCGTTCTCACCGGGCTGGACAGGCAGAAGTTCTGGGTGAAACCAGCAGAGGTGCAAATTGGAAGTATCACGGAAAGTTCATATGAGCAGGATGAGGCAGAAGTCCTCATGCTGGGGTCTGAGCACACAAAAAATTGTGGCCTCTCTCTCATTAATTCATGTGTGTGTAACATAGCACTTTTCACCTCCCAGTTCAAAGTGTAATGATCATTTACTGTAAGGTAACACCGAGTTGCCCTGGAGCTGGAGGTCCAACCATCACTAGTGAGAACATTGTGGGGTTATTATGTACTGAATTTTAACAGTTTGGTTTTTCACCCCTAGTTCAGATATAAGCTGATAATATCTGAGTTTGTGAAAAACTGACTGTGACTACTAACTGGTAATAAAGGCCGAGAAACAGAGAACCATCTCATGTTTTTAGAGTGGTTGCTGCAACAGCCTTTTTCTTGCTGTCAGTGCAGCTAGTGTAAGTCAAGTGAAGTGTGAATAATAAAGCCAAAGTCTCAGCGAAAAAGTCAGCAGAACACAAAGTGATGTTTTCAAATTGCCTGCTTAGTCTGAACAGCTACCAGAAAACTGCAAAGTATTCCTTTTAAAATGACATGAACACAGTGAGCACAGAAAAGTAAGACAATCTCAGCATCTCAATAATAATAATTAATTAAGGCATCAACAATGACTGATTATTATTTTTTTCTGGTTACTTTTCTGATGATGGACTAATGCATTAATCAACCCATCATTTCAGAGCTTCACTCACTCACTCACTCACTCTCACTCTCACACACACACACACACACACACACACACACACACACACACACACACACACCTCATGAGTGAGTGCTGATCTTTTGTCTGACGGGTCGCCAGGACCCAGCACAGCACGCTGTATTGAATATAGAAAGTGAAAGGGGGGCGCCTCACTGCAGAGCAGCAGTGATGTAATGCTGATAGCAGCATCAGATTTGTGACAAAGCGTCCATGTTTTCACACCGAACCAGATCGGCAGCTCACCGCAGATCAATACCTGCAGAGTGAGACCTTCATCATCATCATACTCTCTGTCCAATCACGACGAGAAAACAGCTCCTCTTCATGTATCACATCACCTTGTCGGGACAAAAAAAAAAAACAGCAGACACAACAACAACCTGGGTTCGCCTGGGAATATCAGGTTTTACAAGACTGCTCTGGTCTAGTATCCACTGTAGTGCAAATTCAAATTAAATGGAAAAAACACAGGTTTGCAAACTAGAGGCTCCAGTCCGGTCATCATAACGCAAACATCCAGAAATCCACTTTAAAAATAAAATGATGCATCAATCCGGCTTCCCCCAAACACCCATTCTCGCATAAGTTACACCAGTTTGATAGTTCTTACCACGCATTTTCATTCATGTCAGCCTGACACAATCAGTGCAACTCTGTTCTGCAAAGACACGCAGGTAACAATGACATGATGTGGATTTTTACCTGGCTGGTTGCAGTATGACAGCATGATAAAGGCACTGGGTTTCTCACCTACACAGAGCAGAGCGGAGCGGAAGCACAGCACTCTGAGCAGCAGCTCCATCAGTCCCATGGTGCAGGGGCTTCTCTTGTCATCTTGGAAACATTTCCCACATTTTATTCAGCATCTGCGGCCTTTAATGAAGCCTGCGCATTTATTTTCCACCGAGCTGCGCCGTGCAAGCAGCACAACCCTCGGTCCTGCGGGAGAAACGGCACATTATCCTTCGCACTGCGAGGAAAGCCGCTCTGATCGAAACACCAGGGTCAAGGCATACACAATAAGCAACGCGTTTTCCGGTCATAACTTTCAAAGTAAAAGTCTTAACGTAATCGTATCACTGTAGCAACTTCAGTAGCGACGTAATTTATGAATGAATACAATGCGCCAGAATGATGATCAAGGATGTATAAGAGGAACCTGCATCAAATTGAAATTTCTTTGTTGCTCCTAAATTGTCCTTTTCACAGCTTGTATCCATGACAATGTTAAGTCTGTATTAGGCGTAAATGTCATAAGCTGCAAGCTGTAGCGCTTTTAAAAACACACAAATGCTCGGTCAAGGAAGTTGGCCAGAATAAACCAGCCACAATAAGCCAAAACTGAAAAATCTTGTGCATCACATGTATAGAGTATATGGATGTCAAAGTCCAGGCTGTGGTCCACTGACAGCTGATCAAGACTTTATGAGTGAAATATTTTAGCTTTCAAAATGTCCATCACTACAGATAAAATCTAAAGGAATTCACGTTACTATAACTTTACAGTTAGAGTTACACTGAGGTCGGCCTTGTTGACCCAAATCAATCAGTCTTTCCAGGATTAAGAAGTTGTTTGGTTTCAAATCTGTGCTTCAGTTTTTGTGCATTTTTCCAGATTAAAATTATATGAAGAAAAATCAGGAAAAACCACCATAAAGTGTCATATGGTCCGTTTTGATTGTTAAGCGTGCTCAAGATCTGCATGTTCGTCTTCAAGGCTCTCAACAGTCTTAGCCCAGCCTACATCAAGGACCTCCTGGATCTGTCCTCCACCTCCAGGCCCAGGCGTAACCTCAGGTCCGAGGACCAACTGTGCCTGAGGGTCCCACGGACTAATTCAGTGAGGCAGGGGGACCGTTCCTTTGCGGTAATGGCACCGAAGTTGTGGAACAGGCTCCCTCTGGACATCAAGTCTGCCCCCACTCTTGAGTCCTTCAGAGCCAAGCTGAAAACTCACCTTTTCAGTGGTGGTCTCTGCTATGCTGTGTGTTGTGGCATGTATGTGAGATGAATGTGTGGGTCTTCTTGTTGTTCTTGTCATGTATTGTCTCTTTTTGATTCCTGGGCTGTGTAGTCTTAATTTCCCCCCACTGTTTGATTGTGAACTGCATGCCCAGCTCACCCAAATGCAGTGAAATCTTTACCCTTTTTTTTTTTTTTTATATATTCAAACCACTGATCTACATTATTTCATTACAGATCTTTAGGGTTAGGGTTTGGTGTTTAGTAAAGAGTTGGGCCACCACAAGCTGCCAGAACAGCTTCTATGCCTCTGAAACTCTGCTGGAGGGATGGAGCACCCTTCTTCCAAAAGATTTGACAAGTGTTGGTGTTCTGAAGATGATTCTCAGTGGAAAATCTCCCACAGGCGTTCAACTGATTTAAGACGTGGTGACTGTGAAGGCCATACAATAGGATTTACATCATTTACATCGTGATCAAACCATTCAGTGAGCCCTCCTGCCCTGTGGATAGAGGCATTGTCTTCCTGGAAAAGATCACTCTCATCAGGCTAGAAATGTTTCATCAATTACAACTCAATTTCAATAGCTTAATCATCCTAGATGGGAAATTTGATTCGCAGTCAGGCAAGAAAAACAGTTAAAAAACTAAAAAACCAACAATACAAATTCAAACACAATGATTCAAACAAAGAACATATACATGTAAGACAATTTTCCTGAGATCAGTGCATAAACCAAGATCTGTATGTGAAGTGCTCATTTTAATAATCCAGTCCAGGCCAGTGCAGTTATGCTGACTGTGCAGGGTGATGGCATAAGGCACAAAGGAGCTCTTTGTCCTTTGTCCTGGACTTCAGTGTCAGTAGTTTAAGCAGCAACCTGAGGGGATGAGCTCAAATTCAGCACATAAAGGATGAGCCGGGCAGCTGAGGATGTTGTTGGCCTTCCTCACCACTAGATTACTTTGACTGTTTTGTTTGACCTGGTTGCCACATTTCCAAACCAGGCGATAGAGGAGAAAGTCACCACTGACTCAATAAAATGCCTGTAAAACAATGTCATCATCCTGTTAACATCACCAGTTAAAAGTGATCACTCAGAATGACTTCGCATTGATTTGCAGTGACCCTTCCCTCAGGGGAAAAATGCCCCCACTGCACAACAGAGCCAGTGGACCCCACCCCCGACCCCATCACTGTAGGGGTCCAGTATTCAGGCCTGTAGGCTTCTATTGGTGGACGGCACACATGCATTCACCTACTTGTCCAGGATTTATGGTGAGGGATGATCACATCACTTTTTACCCCATTTTTGTAGACCATTATCTATGGGTTTTGCACCACTAAACTTTCAACTGTACATCCGTCTTTGTAATGAAGGTTTCACACACAGCAACCCTGCTATAATATGTACAGTATCTTTTGGAAAAATTGTGTTATATTCCTCCAGTAGAGTTCAGAGACATGGAGAATCTCTGCCAAGGAGCACTGAAGCTGTTCTGGTGGCTTGTGGTGCCCCAACACCTCACTAAGACACTTTATTTTGGTTTTTCCTTTAATGTGTCATACATCACTGTATAGCATGACACCAGGTCGCCTGTCTTTTATTTTGAAAAACAAAACCGTCTACCATCCGGCCACATTGTATCCAACTTGACGTCTGTCCGGCTTGCTGCAGCTGACCAGGACAAAGTGATTGGCGTTGTGTTGCGTCTACAGGTCCGGTTCACTGAGGCGCTGCAACAGGAAGACAGAAGCGGAGGAGGATGAAACTGAAGTCAAACATAAACCACCAGCGGCGTTTACATGTTTTCAAACTCGAGTAAAAGACAAACATCGTTTTCCATCTTCTCCCACTTTACAGCTAGATTACTTTGAGGGATTTCTAGGTCGTGTCATTGCCGCCCCCACGTGGTCAGATAGGTGTATTGCAAATAACTATTATCGGGGCTCTGATTAAATAAATGTAAATGAATGCGTATTCTGTTGATACGTCACTGAAAGAAAGGACACTGTGTGTTTCTAAATAGAAGAGGCGAGAATAAAGCGGTTTAGGTTGAGATTTTTAAGATTTCGTGGTGTGCGGGAAAAGGAGAATGAGGAAAAGGCACCGCTGGGATTCGAACCCAGGATCTCCTGTTTACTAGACAGGCGCTTTAACCAACTAAGCCACGGCGCCGCTGCACACAAGGCGGACAGAAGGGTTTATAGATTATAAGTACCTCACAGACAATCGTCAATTATTTTCATATTTTTGTCTGTTGCGTCAGTTGTTTTGTCTGTCTGGCTGCTAACAAGCATGACAGAGAATTTTACATTTAAAACACCGACGTGTCACGAGGTTCAGGAACACAGCTGTATCAAATAGGAACCACGTGCGCGTGTTGGAGAGGGGCGAATCGAGGTGAAAATAAAGATGTTATTTTTACCGTCTGACCGACTCACTCATTTTGTAGTTTTCATGGATTATGAATCAGTAAGCACTTTATTTATGTTTTTTTTATATATATATATATGAAACTTGTTTTCTGAAGGATACTTTTTGTGCTTGTGCTAAATAAGTCAAGGTAATGAGACAATATAGATGAAAAATAAACATTCATAACAAACAAAAAAGAAAATAATCTGTAGTGCCAAAATGCAGTATGGAAAATTAAGTAATAAAATAATCAAATAGAAGAAAAATGACATAAGAACATGCTTAAGATATATTATTTACAAAAATTCTAACAGGTGAGATTAAAAAAATTTATGGATTAAAAGGATATAAAAGTAGTGCTTTCTATCATTTTAATAATCCCAGTGTGAAAGAATGATAAACTGAGTTGATAAATAAAAACAGATGCATAGAAACAAAGTTAAGCAGAAACATTTACATTTGCGGCAGCTCGGTAACTTTCAGTCACTCCGTCAGCCTGAGAGGCAGCAGCCTGATGAGAACTAGCAAGAAAACCTCCTCAAGTGAAAGCCAGTGAGTCATTTATCACACCACTTGTTCACCAAACACAAGGCTGTAATATGAAAAGCGATATTTTTTCCTGCTTGGTCCAAAACCTGCCTCTTTCAGCTCACTGTTGAAGCTAATAGCTAATGATTGTTTACAAGCTCAGGCAAGTGCATGACAGTGAGGGAGAGAGAGGACAGACCACAGGAGGAGCAAATACTGAGCTTTTATTCTTTCAAAAAGTCTGTCAGGATATTAATGTCAGAAATAGTTCATATTTTACTGATATTTTGAGTTTGTCTCCAGATAGATATCTGGGTTTTTTTTGTTTGTTTGTTTTTTTTTTTAATTTAAAGTAGGATATTTGTACTTTGAGTTTGATGTTGTATAGTTACACTTTATAATTTAAATGTATAAAGGCTGTGCATTTTAAGTTGCATTATTTTGTGACATAGTTTCATTTCATTTTCTTATTTGATCTAAAAGGGACAGTGTACAGCTCAAACATATACTGTATGTCACTATTTGATCCCAGGTGAAAAAGAAATATACTAAAGTAGTGCTTTTTTCTGATGAACTTATTATATTTAAATTGTACTATACTAAGTGCATATCAAATGTGTTAATTTGGAACAAATTTAAGTATGTTAAGTGTTCTTTTAGAGGCACTTAAGTAATATTTTAAGCTAATTGCAGTATATTTTAACATACTTAGTTGTGTTAAAATGGAACAACTTTAAGTACCTTTAGTGGATTTTAAATGTACTTCTTTAAATGACATTTAAAATACACTTCTGTGCCATACTACAAGCATAGTCTGAATATATTTGTAATATCATATAAATGTTTCCTGCACATTTTCAATAGCATATCAGCTTATTAGTAATTTATTAATAGTATACTCAAAGAATCACTATTAGTATATTAAAAAGCTGTTTAATATTATATTATTATTGTGTTATTTTTGTATTAATTATTAATGCATTAAAAATACACTACAAATGCCCTTTCAGCACAATAAAAATCTGTAAAATAATATACTTAAAAACACACATACAACCAGAGACCTGCAAAACTTTAATGTATATCTTGTATACATTACAAAAATAAATTCTGTGTGTACATTAAAAAGTACAACATATGTCAAACCTCAAACAAATATATAATCCATATCAGTGAAATGATATGACAGAATTACTTTTAAACAATTTACAGTACATTTCAGTTAAAGAAGACAACAAATATTTAATCATTAATGTGAACTAAGAGTGCATCACAATGCCTTGTATGTATGTATGTATCTGCACGAAACACAGAGGATACTACACAACAATAAACAAATTGCAGAAAAGGAATAAAGTGCATTTTTACAAACTCAAGTAACACCTGCAAATGGTTGAATCAAACACTGAAACTGAAAAACGTAAATGTCACCATCTTCATCCTTCAAGTGGGGGGTCAGTTTTCTTTGCGAAGGACTCATTGTTGCATTTTCTGTGAATGAGGGCTCGCACTTCAGACACGGTGGTATTCGGAAACTGCTTTATCACTGTGTCTGTGTAAGAGAAAAAGACACTTTTAAAATATAAAAGCAAAACTGACCACTGATTACAGTTTTGTACCCTTGTTTGAATATTCTTCCTTTGCTCCAAAGTTGCTGCAACACAATATGACATCACAACATTTCTCTAACCATTCTAAGTTTTTTCAGATGTTAACCTTTCAGAGTGAAATGTTTTTCCACATGGCAGCCAGCCCATTTAATGCTAAGGTCTTCATTGTTAACAAGATTAGAAATGTAACAATAATCTTTTATGTATATTCAGCCAAAGAGTTCATGCATGATGAAATGCTATTACAGAGGTACAACAAATAACCAAAAACATTAAGATTTGCTGAACAACTATGCAATGTCCAATCAGTTTGTGAAGTAGTTTAACCATGTCGTACCCAGCCAATAATTACCTACATGTATGGCAATATTTTAAAACATTTATTTATCAATTATATTTGTTTATTATAGTCAGACCCTCTTGACATGTATGTAGAACAAGAAAGGTTTTCATGTACAGGAGTCACACATACCTGTGAGCACACTGACCTTGTGAGGGTCCAACTGGTCCTTTGAGGACTGAGTTCCAGATTTCCCTGTGGATCGGGCCAGTGTGTCTTTCCCAAAAATCAGCATGGCCAGGTCTTGGGTGAAGAGAGAAACTCGTGATTTGTTGAGTCTTTCAAACATCCTCCTGGGGACTGTAACATCAGAATCATCCAGGGCAATCTGGGTAGAATGAGAAACAAGACTAGATATTATAACAGTGATTCACACAAAATAAAAAGAAGGCACTATGCTACTGCTTTCTGAAGTGCTTGTACACAAACACACAAAACAATAAAAATTTAAAATGAATTAAATCATTGTTACAACTACAAAATTTTGATTATCATACAGTCTTCTAACCATTTCTGAGCATGCAGGAATACACAGCTCACTGGAACTTGTGCTTGAA
The DNA here is from genome assembly GCF_902150065.1 of Myripristis murdjan. NCBI lineage: Eukaryota > Metazoa > Chordata > Actinopteri > Holocentriformes > Holocentridae > Myripristis > Myripristis murdjan. The sequence continues at coordinate 34,128,810 of NC_043982.1, read as the reverse complement.
CTTGAGATGTAAGAAGATGACTCTGTCTTCATGGTCTCTAAGACATCTTTGAGTGACGCAACAATCTCAGGAAGCTCTAAAAGAAAAACATGCAGTTGCAAGTATGTTAATTATACACAGTTAGGGTAGCTAACACCTGCTTTGGTCATCTGTAGTGTCTCTTGCGCACTGCAATGCTGTTGTTACACTAAATCTTTATTATTCTTTTCATGATTTTCTGTGTCAAGGCATGAAATTCAGACTAACATCAGGGGCAACTTTAAAGTTGGTTATAGCTGGCTTTACCCTGATGTTTAGTAAAGTCTCTCGGCTGTGGGTTATGCAACCTGAGAGTCTGAGTTAAGCAAAACATTTGAAACTTCCACTCCCGCTGATCTTTGGAGGGGCCACTGCGTCCATGCGCGTCGCCATCACCATAGCAATACGATTACTATGAGGAGTGCCAGCTAATACGAAGAGTCCTGAGAAGGACTAGCAACTAGCTAACAACTGTTACTTAGCCCCTCTCAGGACTGGTTAGCGTTGAGTTATGACTTAAGTTGTGGAATAGCGCCAGATAATACTTAACCATTCCTGAGAAAGGCTAACAGCTAGCTAACGTTATAGCATAAGTGTTGTTGCAGAAATTGTATTGTATTCATTGAAACATAGTTGTCACGGTGTTGTCAAAGAAACGACCTGTGTTTGTGTTGTCCTGAAGAGAGATACACTATGTCTTACCTTTGCCATTATGAGGTACATTCCTCTTCCGTTATCGTAGCACCGCGATTCGGTGACCCAACCGGCTACAAAGAACTGATAAGCATCCAGGCTTTTGTATGCTTTTAGATCTGCACCTGTGTATGGGGACACTCCGTTGGTCACACAGTGGTAGAGATCGTGAGGACCGAAGTTGGGCAGACTGGATGACTTTGTTAGGTCCATGAACACAGCCACTGGATAAAGGTACGGGTCGGTACATAACCCCGCTATCGCCAGCTTCTCCAAATATCTCTCTTTGTGCTGTCCATCAATGTCATTCACTTCACTCGACAGTTCCACAGCAGCATTATCCCGACTATAGGTCGCCATCACTTACATTTAAAATATCTACTTGTCACTATCACTATCTATCAATATCTACTCGTCACTATCACTATCGTTGCCGTCCATCATGGCGCCGCCTCCCATGTCACGTGATAATTGTGACGTATGTGCAAAGGGTCAATTCTGGAAGTATACCCTAACCGCTCATTTGGAAAGGTAAATAGATCCTTCTCTGCTTTTTTTCTATAAAAATTTTACATGGGTGGAATATTCTTGTGCACCTGATGCTGTTTTTTGTTTTGCCTGCCACCAATTTCACTGTGATAGTGGCAAAGAAGATCTGTTTACACAGAGAGGGATCCAGGACTGGAAGACACTGTCTGAAAAACTGACAAAGCACGCAACATTTCAGACCCACCACACTGCTATGGTAAGATGGGAGAGCTACAAAAAGAGCCATGTGTCAGGGTCAGTGGTCGCCTAGCTAGATGAAGGTCACCAGAATACTGTGATTAAAAAAACGTGCATACCTTCACAAAGTGGTGGACATCATCAAGCTCATCACCAGACTTGGGCTACCGCGTGGACACAGGACCTCTGAAGAGTCCACAAACAAAGGCAATTTCCAGGATTTCTGTGACTTCTTTGCCAAGTACGACAAGCATTTAAGATGAGTTTTTGTTTTATAAAAAAAAACTGTTTAGTGCAGCAAAGAAAACTTTCTCAATGTTTAGGGGAGGCAATAAATTGAATGAAAATGGAATGGTTGTTGCTGTTCTTTTCTAATGTAAACAATGACTGACTGTGTATACATGCATAAGGTGAAATTCATTAAGACACACCTGCAAACTTTTGGCTACAGTCACCTTTTAATGCCAACCTGAGTTATTGAAGTGAATAGGCCCATTTCCACCAGAATGTTCCTGTTAGTATTTGGGGGGCAGGGGCGACTACAGGAACGTCCTCTCGCTCGGCCCTCTCACCTGCCGTGTCTCCACTGAGAGGCCGAGGAGGAGGAAGGTTCCTGTAAAGTTACCGGGCGGTTGCGCGACCATGACCGGGGCATCAAAATGCATGTTGTTAAAAAAGCCTGTTGTTAGCGTTAGCTAATGTCCGCTAAAGCTAACGTTAGTGCCCCTAAAATGCCGGTTAAAAAGTGTTTTTAACGTTAGCTAGCACGTTAGCGTTAGCTTGGTAGTGTTGGCCGTGTTGCTAGGGACGCCTGCTTTCTGTTGACATCACATCGCGCCGTGAGTAAACCCAGGAGTTTTTCGGGGCCGCTCAGAGTCCCTACCCCGAGGCAGGGCTGTTTTTTAGCCCCTGTAAAGGTTCCTGAACTCTCTCCTTCGGGGTAGTTCTGGCGGTGGAGACACGCGACAACGGCCACGGCCCCGTAAAATTACCCCGAAGTTCCGGGGGTGGAAACGGGCCTGAATGGAGTTTTGCATGTTGTCACCTTTTTCACTACAGAGTTTGCAGGTCTGTTAAGTTTCCATGAACTGATTATCCTAACATTACCTTCTATATTACCTCTATGAACATTACCCATCCAACAGGTCTCTGGGTCTCTGGCACCACCCACAGGAATAAGGAAGAAGAATAGACAAGCAGAGCATTCCTGGAATATTCCTGGAATACTGTAACCTAGCTCTCACTGATGTTTGCGTAAGTACACAAACATCTAGTACCTCGATGCATGTGAACTGCTGTAGCATTCAAACGAAAACAACATATCTCCGCTGTGATAGAACGCCCTGCTGATTGGTGCGAGGCAAATCGACTCGGGGAAAAGCTCTATGGAGCGGTATCAGACGTTGGTGTGAGAGAGCATGAGCTCGCGCTCACCACCGTCTGATGAGAATCAGGCAACGAATACTCTGCTTATCTATTCTTTCTCCTTATTTCTGTGGGTGGCACCAGACAGGGCTCCAGACTAACTTTTTCACAGGTAGCACTGGTGCCACCTAGCTTTTCATTTAGTAGCACCAAAAGAAATTAGGTAGCACGATTATCTGTGATTTGAATTTTGTGAATGGGAGTTCTTCTTTGGCGATGTTGTAGGCGGTGTTAAACTTGATTATCATTTCATCATTTTCTGCCAAGCGATTGCTCTCATTTATCCTATTAAATGATGTGGGGAGGGGCTGGGAGCTTAGCGCGATGCAGCGGTCCCTGCATGTCTTATGCTTCTGGCTGTCGTGGTGCAACGTTAACGACTGGACTTTAAACTGTGTCGACCCGTTTACAAAATGTGTTCTTCTGCCTGCAACGGACGGACCACATGTCCTGCAGTACTCACACACCATGGTTTGTCCGTCGTAACGCAACCACGGGAACTGTGCTAGCCATTGTTGCTGAAAAGTATACTTTTTCTTTCTCCCCACACTGCCCCCCGTCTCTTTTGCCAACCTGTCACTGGCCTCCTCTTCTCCAGTGTCAGAAGAATCTGTCATTGTCGCTTCCCTATTTTCAGACCCTCCAGCATCAACAGCCTCCTCTGACACATTCTTTTTCTTAAAATAATCAACGATAGACCGCTTCATCTTCTTTGTTTATTTTTTTTTAGCGGGATCGTCGGTGATCATTCAGTGAGTGCGCTGCGTGTATGCGTGCGTGTACGTCTGTGCACGTCACGCATTAAGACAGACAAACAGGCAGAGACAGGGAGCGAGAGAGAGGAGAGATAGGAGTCGCAGGAATGAGCCAGAAAGTAGCCTAATATTTTTATTATCAACCACAACCATTACTGCACTAACATAGCCAAGGGAATGATGAGAGAAAAAAATGATTTTTTTTTTCACTCGTCCTCCTGCAAGTAGCTACGACGGCGTACTAGGGCCACTGAAGAAAAAAAAAAATACGCGGAGCATGGGGGGTGCGGTGGGGGGGTAATATTCTGAGAAAAAACTCAGAATTTCTGAGATTAAACTCACAAATTTGCGAGAAAAAAAACAAATTCTGAGATTATGAAGTCGCAAATTTGCGAGAAAAAACCCCCACAAATTTGCGAGAAAAAAGTCGAAAATTCTGAGATTATAAAGTCGCAAATTTGCAAGAAAAAACTCAAATTTGCGAGAAAAAACGTGGAAATTCTGAGATTATAAAGTCGCAAATTTGCGAGAAAAAACGTGGAAATTCTGAGATTATAAAGTTGCAAATTTGCGAGAAAAAAACAGTGCTGAAAGAATATTCATATTAATATTGCCATATTAGTTATCATATTATATTACCTGAACGAGGTCGAGAAAGCAGAACTGGATTAGGCTTTTATCCAGAAAGTCGCCACAGAAATGGCCATTCTCTTAGAGGGATTTGAACAAGTTCATCCAGAACTGAACGCTTTGTTTTCTTAGTATTCCCCACCAGGATTCAATGCGATGATTGCCCGTACTGCGTCCATAAATAAAACTGTTGTCTTTGGCAAAAGCATCGGTGGGGTTTCTTCTCAGAAACACTTGCATGGTGGCGACATGTCCATTTTCAGTACCATTACCCGCACGAATCCTCTCAGGACACACACCCAAGCGCGTAACGCATTGAATATAATAGTCAGCTACAACCTTGGGGTCGTTGTTTGTTGTGTAAGCTTCCATCCATAAAACAAAACGACTGAAGCCATCGATACATCCATTAATCCCTATACCATAGGGCTTCAATTTGTCATAAAAATCCATGTGCCATAGAGCATTAGGCCCTTTACTGTTGTACTGCCGGCGCCTAAGACGCTGCGCTCTGCGAAGCTCCACACCTTGAGGATCAATTAATTTGATGATCTGTCGTATTGTGTCCTGCTGTACAACAAACCCCATCTGAATTGCATGCAGATGTAACCAGCGATATCCTTGCATCTGTCCATTGCGTTGTAGCTCCTGATACACAAAAGCGATCACCTCATCCAAATCAGTGTGTTGTTTTCTTCTGAATAGGCCCAAGTCACGGCAATGTCTCTTTAAAGTCCGGATGCCGATGATAATATTGTGATTCTGGGCTAAAATCACCAGGATTTCCTTGCTACTAAAGCCGATTGCAAAGTATAATTTGATAAGGTCATCAACTGCAGGCATGATATACGGCAAGCAGCAGTGTAGGCTATTCAGTGTGTGGTTGATCCAACCTTGCAAAGTGAAGCATAAAAGTAAATATATTTTTCCGAGTTTTTTTCTTGTAAATTTGCGACTTTATAAAGTCAGAATTTGAGTTTTTTTCTGGCAAATTTGTGAGTTTATAATCTCAGAATTTTCGACTTTTTTCTCGCAAATTTGCCACTTTATAATCTCAGAATTTTCGACTTTTTTCTCTCAAATTTGTGAGTTTTTTTTCTGGCAAATTTGTGACTTTATAATCTCAGAATTTCCGTTTTCTTTTCTCGCAAATTTGTGAGTTTAATCTCGGAAATTCTGAGTTTTTTCTCAGAATATTACCGCCTCACCGCACCCCCCATGCTCTGCGTATTTTTTTTTTTTTCTTCAGTGGCCTAGTACACCGTTATAAGTAACACCGGCGCGACCTAATTAAATTTTAACTGGCACCTTAAAAAAATTTGGTCGCACGCTGGAGCCCTGGCGCCAGAGACCTGGACTCGGTCGCAACCCAGCCATGCTTCCTGCCAATCAGAATAGCTCTTTCATTCCATTATGATATACTGATTGCAGTGATTGGCTGCTGTCACGTTCAAGATTAAGTCACACGACATTCTACCGGAAGACAACAAGGCTGGTGCTTATGTTTGTTAAGCCTGAGCTTCAAAAGAACTGAACCCACAATGCAGATTCGGTGACAATAACAAAGTTCTTTTAATAAGCAAAAAGAGTCCAAAACAACAATAGGACAAAACGGAGAAATCCAGGGGTGGCTGGGCGCAGCAGGCAGGACATGGAGGGGCAGGCAGGGTCTAAAGGCAGAGCCATAGGCGGAGTTTGCAGAGGGGGCAGGGGGGGCATTGCCCCCCCCCCCCCCCCCCCCCCCCCCCCCCCCACCCCCCTAGTGTCTGAAATGTGTCACTACATTGAGTCAAAAATAGGTCCAATATTTTTTTTTCCTGTATACATATCTATAAACATTTAAGCAATGCAATAAAATAAGATTATTTTCAGAAATAAATCTGAATTACATTATGTTTGGTATTGTAATAAATAAAATAATAATAAAAAAAAAAATGTTTGCCCCCCCCAGCGCAAATTTCAAACTCCGCCTATGGGCAGAGCAGGAAGCAAAAAGTCAAAAACAGTTTGACAATGAGCAGAGCAAAAATCGCTAAATGGAGCCGGGACGTTACCACGCATGGTACAGGACGAACTGGCGGCGAGTGGAGGTCTGAACCGGGGTTAAATAGGCAGTAGAGTGGTGGAGATGATGACAGGATGAAATCCAGGTGCGTGAGAGGAAACAGGTGAGTGGGATGAACCAAATGAGCCTGCCACGCCCAGCCTACAGGGAAAGACTGACAACACAAACACTGGTGGAGGGGAACAGAGGAAAAACACAGAGACAGGACAGAGGCGGCTCCTAACAATGTTTGCTTGCTAGCTAACAAGCCAGCCAGCCTGTTCAAAACGATGAATGATATCGGGCTAACACAAAGCTGGAGAGGCAAAGTCCCTACAGAGAGCACTAACTTAGCTAACGTTAGCTAGTCTAGCTACTTCTGTCTCGCATAGGTTCAGGGCACTAACGTTGTAAACTCAGTTTAGGCTAACATTACTATGTTTCGGCTACTATGGATTATGGCTACACCAACGTTGATGGACTTTCGTGTTGAAATCAAGGTAAGATGGCATTTGATATTAAAGTATTTGGTTGTTGCTGCTGACTGTGTGCTCATTGTGCTGGGCTGCTCATAGGGCTGGTGGCGAGCTAACGTATCTTTTATAGATTTCTGAGGAAAATATGCTGCTATGTGCTGAACCTACTGTATCAGCACAGCAGGATAAACGTGTGTCAGTTGTCACATGGTCTGACATTGTCTTTTTTATTTTGTCTGCTAATATGTTTTCTTCTGGAATAAATTCTGTAGAAAATGTTGTCATGCGGTGGCTTGATTCTGCAGGTCAGTGGAGTCAGCGGAGGCATCACGAGCAGGGAGGGGCCAACTTCCATGTTGTAGAGGACAGTCCAGGTAAACGTTCACAACATGCCATATTTTTATTTTGGCCGATTCCAGTGTTGAGATGTTGAGTCTGCACGTGTAAAAATTACATCCCTGTTTGCAATGACCCAAGCAGCCTCAAGATACCGCTGCAATACATTTGCACTTACTAGCATATTGAAGTTGAACCAAACACACATGTACTGTGAAAAAAAAAAAATCTCTTGTTTCAAGATTTTTTTTTCTGGGAGCGAGTATAAATATGTTGACACAACGCAGAACAAGGCAACAAACAGCTGACTAGAATCAAGAAAATTATATGTGTGTGTGTGTGTGTGTGTGTGTGTGTGTGTGTGTGTCAGTATCCTGCAGATACTGAACATCACTGGAGCATGCTTCAGTCCACCATCATGAACTCCTGCAAGACTGGTATGATGAGAATGACATGGAAATCCAACTGCTCACAGCTCATAGACATCAAGCGGCAAGCCTTTATCACCTGGCAAAACGACATCAGCTGCAAGGCTAAGACAACAGCCCATGCTAAAGTGAAGGCAGCTGTCCAATCTCGGGTTAGAAATGTGAAAAACCAGTGGTGGACAAAGAAGGCTCTGGAGATACAGCAGCTTGCAGACTCTGGAGACACCAGGGGCTTCTTTGCTGCTAGAAGAGCGGTATATGGCCTTACCTACCGCTGCCTAACCCTTCTCCGCTCAAAAGATGGGCTGACACTGCTGAAGGACAATGAGTCCATAAAACTACCGTGGCATTTCCCTCCTGTCCACCACTGGGAAAATACTAGCCAGGATTCTGGTCAACAGACTTGCTCCCCTGTCAGAAAACATCCTTCTTGAGTTGAGAGTGGATTTCAGCCAAACAGAGGTACCACAGACATGATTTTCATTGCTCGCCAGCTGCAAGAAAAATGCCGGGAACAAAATCTACCACTATACATGGCTTTAACGGACCTCACAAAAGCCTTTGATTCGGTGGACTGTCAGGCATTCTGGCTGATTCTGGCAAAAACTGGATGCCCAGATAAATGCATCTGGGTACTGAGACTGCTACATGACAACATGTCGGCCACAGCACTCAGTGGCAATGGAGAGGAAACAGAGCCCTTCAGGGTTGTCACTGGAGTCAGTCAGGGCTGTCATTGCCCCTGTTGTGTTCTCAATCTTCATTGCTGCCATTCTCCATCTTCACAGGTGAACATCTACCTCAGGGAATCCAACTTGTGTACAGGACTGATGGGCAGCTTCTGAACATAAACCGATTCAGGGCCAATGATCGAACCACCACCATACCCATCATGGAGCTGCAGTATGCTGACGACAATGCCCTTGTGGCCCTTTCAGCAGAGGACCTACAATGCATCGTGGATGCCTTTGCCAAGGCATACAAGCAGCTTGGTCAACCCGGGGCAACAAAGACAAAGATTCGAAATTTTATCTGATTTTTTTTTTTATTTCATAAAACTAGTGATTGGCTTGTTTATGCTGCTCAGACCTTGCATGTAATTCAACACCCCCGCGCATCCATCTTTTGTAAGATGCTTTCTTCCAGTTTTTGAATCCAAATGGTGAGTCAAAGACTGTGACTGGGCTATTAGGAGGGCTAAAATGTCTGCAAGCGTAACAATACACAGAGTCCAACTGTTTTGAACATTCAAGCCAGGGGCGGATGTGGTACCAAGCCGCCTTGAAGCTCCTCCTCCTGTCCCCCATCAAAGTCCACGGAAACAACTTTAGGTCCGGCTGCATCGGTGGGTCTTCTTTACAGTTGCTGATGTCTGTGGAAAAAACAAACTGAATATATGTAAATAAACATATATTCTGCATGGACACACCATATAAACTGAAATTACACTGACACCGCTTAAGCGCGTGCACACTGTATTTATTTATTCATGGTATTTATTAATTGTATTCATTGTATTTTCATTGTATTCAGTGTTGTATTCAGTATATTCTTTCATTGTATTCTAAAGCCTGACCAGGGACAAAGACTGCAAATTAGCTGAAGCTAGACATCTTATATGCATCACATTTTCCCATTTTTTAAAGGCAGTGCTGTATGTATCGTTCCTGTTAAATAAACATTAACATAAAAAAAATACCACACACACACACACACACACACACACACACACACACACACACACACACACATTAAGGAGGCGAATGTTTTTTTCAACATGACAAACCTGATGGTCCAGTGCTTGTTGATGCACATATTCTCTGTCTGTGTCTCACACTCTGCTTGTGTCTCACTCTCAGCCTCCTCACTCTCAGGATCTTCATCTGTCTCTCTTTCCTGCTCTGTGTCCTCACTTTGAAAACCAGTCTCTCCTGAGTCCTCTGGCTCTCTCTCTCTCTCTCTCTCTGGTGCTCTCAACTTGCTTCTCTTCAGCTCTAACACCAGCATCTGGCTCTGTCTCAATGCCTGCCTCATTGTCATTCTTCTTTTTGGTGCAGAAATAGGACATAATGTCCTTTTTTCTCTTCATTTTGAACTACAGACAAAAAGCAATGCAGAGGAATACACAACACTTCAGCAACCCAGTATATAAATAACTTTAATTACAATAGGCTAACGTTACTGTTGCTCGCTTGTTTGGTTTTGTGTTGTGGTAACGTAACGTTAGCTAGCAAGCATGCAGTCAACTCAAGCTAACATTAACTGCTTAGTCTTTGCCTATAGAAACACAGTACAACAGACACCATTACAAAACAGGGACAACCACAGCATGATTACAGAATAAGACCACATACCCCCATTTGCAGTGATTTTGCCCTGTAGAGACCTTTGTATCAAGAGATATTTTAGTTTATGGTCAATACTTGTGAAAAGTATGGCAACACTGATCTAACATTTGAACACATCATGGTAATAATTAGAAATATATTTTTCTTGCAACTTTTTAAAAATGTGTTTTTCTAATTTTCAAGTCTTATTTTTTATTTTATGGTAATTTTTGGGTGATATTTTTCTAGTAATAATGTAATTTTTTCTCCCTTTTCAGTGTGATACTTGATACTCGCAAGACATTACAGCTAATTTTCATTTAGAGTTAACAAAAAAAAAATCTCCACTGAAATCCTAAAAATAAAATCCCTCAAAAGAGCATTTAGACCATATCCTCCTGAGACCCAGCAATTCATTTTTGTCCTCTGTAGGGGACATGAGTTTGAGACCTCTAAGTCAAACACAATTTATGCCACCTATTTGAGTCCCACTTTCCTGTCAAGAGGACATCCAGGGCTTTCCAGTGATGTCACATTTGTGGGGATGTGGCCAGCAGAGAACATGATCTCTTTTCAAAATGGCGGGAATCTCAACTTCCACATTTTATGGCAGTAGAGGAGTTAAGTGATCATTTTTTTGCAGATATCGTGCTTCTGTCGATAATAATCAAATTGTTTCTTCAATATGAAAGTCTTAACTTCAATTTAGTAAGATTTTAGGAATGTACAGTAATTTTAACCCTGTCAAAACACAACTTTTGTTCAATGTCCTTTGTAGAGGACAGCGGGACTTGCTGTTATTTTTATTCAATTTGCATACATCAGGAAACAGAGGGCTGAGTGAGGCAGAGAGGATTTTGATGAGGATTGTGGAAGGGAGATGTCAGGAGATGAAATGCAGGAAGGCCAGACAGAGGAGCAGGAAGGTGAAAGCTCAGAGGAGGAGGAATCAGCTGTTGAGGAGCCTGAGTCTGAGGGAGAAAGTCAGGGCACCCGCCGTGCACTATGGGTAAAGAGCAGCATGTAAGCTACGGCTATGAAATTCCTACAGAAAGGGAAATGAGCCTTTTTAAGTTGAATGCACGTATGCACACACACACACACACACACACACACTCTCTCACTCACACTCACACTCATACTCACACTCACACTCACTGCACACACACACTCAATTAAAAGCTTGATTTGGCAAGTTATCGACTCATATAGTTAATAACACATTTCCTAAATGTGTATTAAACTATACCTCTCCTTTCTTTATCATGTGGAAAAAAAAGTGGAAATTATCTGTTCTAAGTGTTTGGGAAATTACAAGACATTTTACACCAAGCAAGACCCGATGTCCTCTGTAAGGGACATTTGATAAAAAATAAATAAATAACATTTCTGATTTTTTTTTTTTTTTGCTGTGACATGTTTCTTTCAACTACAATACTTGAACTATCTTAAAAAAATCGAAAAATCAAAACATTTTTTCCTCTGGGTCTCAGGAGGATAAGACAACAAGCCTCTATTGTATCCTGAAACCAAGACTAATGAAATAATAGTATTGAGAGCACGGGGCACTCAGACTCTCCACTAACACTAACAATAACTTGATGGCAATCCGTACAACTCACATCTCCACCAACAATGCAGCAATACAGCTGTTGAAAAATAAGATCCACATGTTGGATTTTCACCAAAAGTGAATAATTTCTTCCCTGTCTCATCCTTTCCAGCTGGTTTAACATCAGGATCCAAACATTTTCATGACCTTTTATTACCTGAGTCATGCCTGAGTCTGAGATATGCCAGTTCACTTTCTATCTGCTTTTAATAATTTTAGTCAGACATAACAACAGAAAAGAAAAGGTTGGCACACACATGCAACTGTCTGCTTCATCTTTCTTTTTCTTTTTTTTTCCTTTTTAAGCACGCTGAAGAAGGCATGAAAAGTTGAAACGTCTGTTTTCTGTTCCCCTGCTGTTTCAAAAGACAGGAAAAAAAGATAAATTAAGTGGAGCTTCTAGACAGTTGTATTGCAGCAACAACACAGCAGCCAAACCAAGAATATCCATTTCTAACAGTTGTATTTAGTCGTATTTAAATACTTTTCATTGAGGGGAATGAGGTCTTTGACTGAAGCTCAGTAGTAATCTGAGCCTAAAGAGCAGACGATCTGCAGTTGTCAGCCCTCCCTCTGTATTATTCCCCGTGTTGGTTAATGTTACCAGTTTACCGACCCTGTCACAGCGTATACATCCTTCAACACAAAGAGAGAGATTCAAAAGAGAGCATTTAAATTTTAGAGCCACCTACAGGAAAGTGACCCACACACTTCATAACAAAGCCTTTACCTACAGAGACTCCAGAGAGAAGCCCCCTCGGCCAAAAAACAGACCAAAAAAAAAAAAAAGACATCGAACACATTGCAAAGAATCAATTAAAAACCAGCAGCTGTAATTTTTAACCACCTGCCAACTGTGCCAAGACATCAGAGGCATATCCTGTCCTGCAAAAGCATGGCTAATAACAAAACACTTCCATATCTGCTGGTGAAAGACAGCAATGTACAAATTTAGCAGCAGGATTAGTGAGGTGTTGTGAGTGGAAAAGGGCGTCAAGTGGATGAAAACCACCATGAAGACTGTCATCCACCTGTGTGTTCCTCCAGTGACCATTTGCACTGATCTCTGTAGACATACGGACTGTACAGGCATAGAAATATCTTTAAAAAACATGAATTTAAAAAAAAAAAAAACATTTTGTAACTGCAAGTCTAAATATTATTTTTGTTTCATTATTATTATTATTTTTTTTAAATTATTTATCTGTATATGTGTATATAAAGGGTGTAAAACCCACTGTATGAGAACCACACAACACACTTATAAATATACTGAAAGTAGTTTTATGTTTGTTTGAAATGGTCTAAGTACACTTTTGCCTTTGAAGGAATATTTGTTGATTTCATATATCAAAATCATGTTATTCCCATGTTTTTTTTTGAGTCATTATCCCTGGTTGATCCATTCCCTCCCCTTTGCTCCAGTCAGCCGGTTTTCTTGTTAGACATTTGTCAAACAAAAGCATACAGCTGTGACTCTAGCTCACTATGATGCGACCCAGAGCCACTGAGAAAGATTAAATAAGTTAATAAGTTAAATATTAATTAAGTGTAACACTGGGGTGTGTGCTTGTAAAGAGGAGGGTGGAGGAAGTGAAATGAGGATATCCAATTCGAAGTTAGAGCTAGTAGCATGTATAATAATGGTGATTTTACACAATGTTTTGTAATACATGGCTATTGATATGGATTTAGAGTGTGTCAGGGGCGAAAATCCCATTTCACCCCCCCGGGATTTCCGCCTATGGGTATTTGGCACTTCTAAACATTAAACATGTAATTTATGGGTTGAGTGTTTTTAGGCTTTGGGATTCTGTTCCTTACATATTTTGTTGCTGTAATGTTGAGTGACAGTAAAATTTCTCCTGCAGACTTGAGCCAGCCATTTCTTTCTCCTCTCCGTGTCGGAGAGGAGAACAACTCTGAACAACTCTGAACAACTGCAGCATCCTTATGCAACACATCAAACCACGGTGGAGACTCCATGCAGGGACAACATGGATGACAGGACACCAACATGCTGCTTGACATGCTGTTCATGTTATTCATTCTGCTATTCAATCTCACTTTATCAGAGATTTGCTTCATGAATTCATTGCAGTAAATAAAGTAAAAAACTTGTTTTGTTCAAATATCAGGCTACGTTTACACGTAGTCGGGTATTTTGAGAAACGAATATTTCCCTCCCTCCGTTTTCCAAAATAACATCGTGCACACGGCATCGTTTTCAAAAAAGTTTCCATTTACATCAACCCGCATAAATACGCCGTTGAACGCCATCATAACTACACCAAGCCTATGGGCGGCGGTGTAGGAAGAAGGAGAAAACCATGCAAGCCAATCAGAAGCCAAACCTGACAGCAGTCTGCCCAGGTCGGACCCAAGCGATGCTGGCGGTGTCGCTGACTGGCTCTTTGTGTTCGAGGGAGGAGACTGACCTCCGAGCCCTCATTCATCTCTGCTCCTCTATATAAAAAAGCTGCTGTAATTGAAAATGCAAACATATGGACAGAAATGCGACTGCTACTGTGAATGCATCCCTGATCAAGACCATTATAGACATAATATACGTATATCATGTCTATGATCACCATAGCCAAATGTAAACATTGCGCGCACTTTTGGCGCATAATGTGACGTCGGCTGCCTGAAACTCTGTATTTCTCCGTTTTCTCAGTTTACATGCAAACGCGAAACAGGAGTTTTCCTAAATCTCCACTTTTGCCGGAGTTTTTAGAAAGAATCGTTTTCAGAGGCGAATTCGCCGTTTGCGTGTAAACGAAGGGCACAAACGAAGGGAAATGTCGCTGTTTTTAAAAATACCCGTGTACGTGCAAACGTAGCCTCAGTCTGGTGTGTGAAATCTCCAGTGTACGAAAGCCCACATTTTCACTCTATCCCCTGTTTCTCATCAGTCACTCCTGGAGTCCTTAACTGACACTGTCATCATGAAGAAAGTCACTGTTTGTTGTTGTCTCCTCCATGCTTCTGCAAAGCTCAAAAATTTGCAGTTAACAAAATACACTCCATACGTTTACCTGTCAAGTGGTAGCTTTGTGGATCTCATTTTCCTTTTATCGCAATCGTAAATTTCTGTTTTTTTACAGACACCCTTCAATTCAAAGGTCATTTTTAACATAGTTTGTTTTCATTCCAAAAGCCCATTGAGATGCTGTCTTCAAATGTAAACAACCAAGGGCACTGTGGCTTAGTTGGTCAAAGCGCCTGTCTTGTAAACAGGAGATCCTGGGTTCAAATCCCAGCAGTGCCTGCTCGTCATCTAAGTGTGCTTAAAAGTTTCCTGTCAATTGATTTCTTCATATACCCTAATGAATGGGTTTTCAGTAATCGGGTTTCCATCCACCTATTTTTATTCGCATTTTCAGAAATTGCAAAAAAAAAAAAAAAAAACTTGGATGGAAACGGCAGAAATTCGAAAAACGGCCGAAAATTCGCAAAAAAGTTTTTACGCTTGGAGGGGGTGGATTTCTCAGCGTATCGATAAAAGAAAATGCGACTTTTTGCTGTGGAAACAGGTTTTGCGAATAAACGATGACTGGACCGGATACCACGTCACACTTCTATGCTACAGTCTTAGTATTAGTTATTATTATTATTATTATTATTATTATTAGTCTCTTTTTCTTTATTTAGGATGGTTTGGTACGAAGTTCGCGCTGCCAAAATAGTAACCAGACTTCTCCCAAGAGCCGACAAATTCAGCAGGAATCTGTCCATGATCAACTGTGTCAGCTGAGTGTTTGTTGTTGTTTAGTGGACACAGACGCTATCTTATGACATCATCTCACGGCGCACTCTTCTCCCAATAATCGCAAAACAAAACTAATGGAAACAGGCATAAATTTGCATTTTATTTTGCGCATTTTGACAAAATTCGCTCAAGAATTTCGATATATTTGGATGGAAACCTGATTAGTGTTGCTCTTTGATAGCCTTTGCCATGTAATCTGTCACTTATGTACTTGAGAGTCATATGACGCCCCACATGTCTCTTCTAAAACGCATGGGCCTCACATAGCCACTTGATAACCAAAATCATGATGCCAGTTATCTCAACTTGGAGCTTTAGGTTTGTTGAGCCAGCTCACACAAAGAAAGTCTGGCTCTGTTGAACTTGCCTTGTCGTACAGCCCTCAGCATGCCTTTGAAAAGATCGTTTTCTCTCTTTAGCATGAGCACTGGCTGCAGTGTTTGAAGTTCTAGGAGGGTAATTTAGATGTCTAATGAAAACAATGTATGCAGGTCTCTGTGGCGCAATCGGACAGCGCGCTCGGCTGTTAACCGAGAGGATGGTGGTTCGAGCCCACCCAGGGACGAGAATGGACTTTCTTGTGGACAGATTTCAGACTAACATTTGAAGGCCCACGGATGTGACATACTGTTGTCCTCAATGCTTTTCCAATGACCACAACTTGCACTCTTAGACTTTCCCCTGTTTCTCATCAGTCACTCCTCCAGTCCTTAACTGACAGTCATCATGAAGAAAGTCACTGTTGTTGTCTCCTTCATGCTTCTGCAAAGCTCAAAAATTAGCTGTTAACAAAATATGCTCCATACATTTACCGGTCAAGTGGTAACTTTGTGGATCTCATTTTCCTTTGATTGCAATTGCAAATTTCTGTATAGTTTACAGACAACCTTCTGTTCAAATGTCATCTTTAATGGAGTCGATGATTTCATTCCAAAAGCCATTGAGGGTGCTGTGGCTTAGTTGGTTAAAGTGCCTGTCTTGTAAACAAGAGATCCTGGGTTCAAATCCCAGCAGTGCCTGTTTAGTGTGTATAGCAGACAATTGCACGAGTCACCCCGATCCAAGTTTTTCCTGTTGTGGGCAAGCAAGTCGAGTCGAGTCACAAGGTTATGTCGAGTCAAGTCGAGTCGAGTCACAAGGTTATGTCGAGTCAAGTCGAGTCGAGTCACAAGTTTGTCAAGTCAAGTCAGAAGTTATGTCAAGTCAAGTCACAGGTAATTTGATTTCATTTGCCCATTACAACATTGCAGGTCTGATCATTTAGACCTAGATAGATGGGAAATGCAACAGTCTATTGAAGAAATGGCATGTTTGATACAAAAAAAATATTTTGAACATTTTGCAACAACAAACTGCAGGCTCGAACTGCCTTTCAGATTGTTTTCAAGTGTATTTTTTTTTTTTTTAACATTCTAGGTAGCTACCTTTACAAAGGTAAACAAAGTTCAGTTGAACTTCACATTGAACTGATCAGTGCAAACTTAAGAGCTTCTGTAAATACCACACAGCTTAAATAAAAACATTTAACTTAAAATAAATGACTATCCATTTAAGGGATTTTTTTTCCAAGGTGTTTGCACGGACTGACAGTCACTCCATCATGAGTAGTACTGTCAGACAATTCTAAAGAGATATCAAAATATTTTAAAGATAAGAGTTCTAAAAGAAAATAAGACCTGGGGAACTTCTATATATTTTCTTTTTTTCAGACATATAAGGTTTATTTATTTACTTGACATGTTTCGGCGTTTGACTTCCGCCTTCAGAGTGTCACTGGGTGTTGGTGTGACGCATCTTTATCAGCTGTTGTTTTCTGGAAGGCGTCAGATTTTGACAGGTCGGTCACGCCTTCTGCTGACCGCTCGCCCCCTGCAGGATGCCGCTCCAGGTGTGGGAGAGCATGTATGCTCCCTCGTCCCTGTTGATGGTCCTCGGGCCTCGCTTCCTGATCTCAATTGCCTCCCTGATCCAGCGCTGGTGTTTATTTTCCTCCGTGCGGATGACTCTGGCCTTCTCCCAGTCCATGACGTGGTTTTCCCGTTTACAATGATCCGTTATGGCTGATTTGACAGAATACAACCAGAAAACAAATGCAACACCATATACGAAATTCCATGTCAATCATGCAATAAAACATATATCGGGGAGACAGGGAGGAGGTTCACCACAAGGAAAAAGGAACACAAGAAGGAGTGTGAGAAGGAGACAGCAACAAGACAAACAAGAACAATAAAAGAAAAGGGACAACAAGAAAACTACAAATCAGCCATAACGGATCATTGTAAACGGGAAAACCACGTCATGGACTGAGCACCACAAACGTGGGCATTCCTGATGATGTCCTCGGTCCAGTCGGTTCGTTTAATGGCTTGCAAACACAGGCTCCTTCTGTGTTTTTGAAATGGCCTGTTTCCTCTTGGAATTGCATAGTTTTAATTCCTTCAAACTCCGATTCGTACACCCGTACACGCAACAGCTTGGCATGTTGATATTGTTATTATTAAAACTATATCTCTAAAAGCTATAAACTAATAAACAGAAATCTACATCTGCTACTCGTATTGTCTTTGGTTGTTTTGGGTCAACAATGCGCGCGCATCCTGTGATGACGTAGGTTGGAAAGGGGTCTTTATTGTATCTCTTTCGCTCCATTTTTCTCTCGTTCTATTGTTTACATCCCAGAATGCATTGCGCAGTGACATCGGTTGATTGGCCCGACCATATGTCACTCAGAAAACAGTCAGCCAATCAGTGGAGAGTGGCTGATTCTCTCTTCTGATTGGCTAATCAAACCATGTTGCCAGAGCTCCGGACAAAGGCAAGAAAGAGGAGCTGTGAAACTATATTTAGCAGACCACAGGTACTCAAAACCACAAATACATCTAGGGATATCAACAATTAAAATAAAACCCTGGAAACGTGTACACCATGGGGCCTTTAATTTACTTAATTTACTTGACGCCGGTGTCTTCTCTGCATTGTAACGATCATGCGACTCACTCTAGGCAAGTGAAAATTCCGCAATACACACACATTAAGAACCGTCGGCGGGAACAGAGAAAACAGTCAAACTAAAGCCATTATTCAAAAACGGTATAAGATAGCAAAATCATGTAAATACAAGATTTATAGATCCAAGTCTTGTGACTCGTTTAAAATTCGAATCGAGTTTGTACTACGTATCCATATAGAATCCCCACTAGGGATGGTCCGATCCAGGCCAAAATGACTGGATCGGGTATCGGATTTTTTTATTAGAACCAGTCCGATCCGATCCATAAGCCCAAGCTATCTCATATATCCTCAACTTCACTTTGCGCAACATGCCGTAACACAGACGAGCTGTCGCCATGGTTGCCATGTGCCTGTGTTTTCGTCACGTGAGCAGAAGCCTGCAGAGCTGTAGTCATGCCCTCCATTAACTTTACGTTAACACAACAGACTTAATAAAGCACCTGAAGAAGCAGCATGGAAAGGAGTACAGAGACTTTTTACAGGCGAGTGCAAAGAAAAACGAACCGTTTTTGTTTTGGTGCAGCAAATCTTGGGTCCGTTTCCCAAAGCAGGTTTAGTGAAAACTCTGAGTCTGTTAACCCTGAAATGAGGGAAACTCTGAGTTTTCCGTTTCACAAAGGGAGGTAACTCAAAGCAGAGAAAGAGGGGTAACTAGCCTGTTTCCCAGAGGGAGGTAACTTAAGCTCTCGGTCAGTTGCCGCAGTAACAGACTCCATGAAACTAACCCGGTATGGACCAGGTTTTTCTCATGAAACCTCGAGTTTCTCTCTGTGCCGCCCTCTTTCAGCCACACACGGTATTTAACTTCCTCATTCATTCAGTCAGCAGGCGAGTTTTGGCGTGGCGTATTAGTTCTGCCGTCTGTTACATTTAAAAAAAAAAAAAACAGTAGGCCTTTATTAGAAGTCCATTAATAGTTAGATGGTGTCTTTTTTTCACGAACATGGCATGTCCTTTCGACAATGATCCCGTGGATGAAGGTGCAGTGTTACTGCACAGAAAATTAAATATTTGTCGGGAGATGGTTATAAGACCGCGCATAGATGTTTTAGCATTTCCAGACAATTATCTTTTTGAGCGTTACCGTTCCACGTCACCTAAATGAAATAAATTAATAGGCCAGCAGTAATTCAAGCAGTTTTCCCCTGTAATATTATTGATTGCAACGGACTACATTTAAACTTACGCATTGACCCGAGCAGCAGTGTTCTCCCACGCCGTCTCCCTCTCCTTTGCCGCTGCAGCGGTGTTGCACTTCTTTTTTTTTTTTTTTTTAAACATGTTGAAACTCGCTGTATGAATGCATTAAGATTTCCAATTCAATTGGGGTGAAAAACGCAGCCCGACGCTTCCCCGTTGCCATGGTGACTCGTCTTATAGCTGTTGTGCACGCGCTTAACTCCAGGTGAAACTACTCCGAGTTGATAAAACTAACTCAAATGCAAAATTTGCACCAAGTTGCACTTTTATTTAGTGTTACACATGACTTCAGTTGTTATCACATATTTTCCTTCTTTCTTTAGGGGACCAGAATAGTTGTTGTACAGTGAATGTGGTGTTTTTAGATGTCCGTATCAAGCAAATTACATCCACGTATTATTAACAACTTTTAGAGTGACAAAAAGAATCGGATCGGTATCGGTATCGGCCGATCCTCAAGGCTGCAGTATCGATATCGGTATCGGATGTGAAAAAGTGGTATCGAGCCATCCCTAATCCCCACACACTTCTGCTAATGTTAGCTTACTAGCTAGCTACATATATATTGGCCACAGGTCGTTTGCAGGTTTCACTTACTTGGTCCCATGTTTCTTCAAGTGCCGGACAAAGTTCGACGTGGTGCCCTCTTTTTCACTGATCGTAGTGTCGCAAATCTTGCATTGCGCGATTCTGCGGTGACATTTTCCATCAGACTGGAAATTTTTAAAACCAAACTGAATAACTTTGGGAACCAAAGAACTGGCTGCAGGCGGGGTTTCCATCATTCCAAATGACAGCAGGGCGGCTGTGTCTCTGGCACGCCCACTGATCTTCAGAGTGCGTGCGCCGCTCATATATGCATGCAGTGCCTCTCTAGCGGGAAAAACTAAAGGGAGTAGGCGTAGTCTCCAATCAATCAATCAATGTTCTGAACCTGCACTGCTCTATACTAATATGATATTCACGTGGAAAAAAGCCAAACTTATGTTACATGTTGTCCAAGTCAGCCTGTCTCAAGTCGAGTCGAGTCAGGAGTCATTGTCTGCAAGTCCGAGTCAAGTCAAGTCTTTTTACCTTCAAGTCCAAGTCGAGTCGCAAGTCGTCAAATTTGTGACTCGAGTTGACTCGAGTCGAGTCACTATGACTCAAGTCCAATTGTCTGGTGTATAGGCCTGTTTCCACCGCCGGAACTTCGGGGTAATTTTACGGGGCCGTGGCCGTTGTCGCATGTCTCCACCGCCGGAACTACCCCGAAAGAGAGAGTTCCTGAACCTTTACAGGGGCTAAAAAACGGCCCTGCCTCGGGGTAGGGACTCTGAGCGGCCCCGAAAAAAACTCCTGGGTTTACTCACGGCGCGATGTGATGTCAACGGGAAGCAGGCGTCCCTAGCAACACGCCCACCACTACCAAGCTAACGCTAACGTGCTAGCTTTAGGGGCGCTAACGTTAGCTTTAGCGGACGTTAGCTAACGCTAACAACACACTTTTTAGCCGGCATTTTTAGGGGCGCTAACGTTAGCTTTAGCGGACGTTAGCTAACACTAACAACAGGCTTTTTTAACAACACGCATTTTGATGCCCCGGTCATGGTCGCGCAACCGCCCGGTAACTTTACAGGAACCTTCCTCCTACTCGGCCCTCTCAGTGGAGACACGGCAGGTGAGAGGGCCGAGCGAGAGGACGCTCCTGTAGTAGTTCCTGCCCCCCAAATACTAACAGGAACATTCTGGTGGAAACAGGCCTTATGTGTCAAATTTGGAACTCCACTGGAAGCATGTAAATTGCAATTAAACAGTTTCCTGCCAACTGATTTCTTCATACATTGAAGACTGCATAGGCACCCGTCCCATGGCCTCTTTGCCCTCCTACCCTCCGGTACAGGAGCATCAAGGCCAGGACAGGCAGGATGAGGAACAGTTTTTCCCCGAGTGCAGTGAGGCTCGTAAATGAACTGTGCCCCCTGATTGGCGCAGTCTCCTCTTAACAGTTGTTCTAGAGATGGGTCTGCTGCTAGAACTCTGTGTGGCATTTATCTGGTCTCTGATCTGAGCTGCTGTTAACTTGCGATTTCTGAGGCTGGTGACTCGGATGAACTTGTCCTCAGAAGCAGAGGTGACTCTTGGTCTTCCTTTCCTGGGTCGGTCCTCATGTGTGCCAATTTCGTTGTAGTGCTTGATGGTTTTTGCGACTCCACTTGGGGACACATTTAAAGTTTTTGCAATTTTCCGGACTGACTGACCTTCATTTCTTAAAGTAATGATGGCCACTGGTTTTTCTTAAGTTAGCTGATTGGTTCTTGCCATAATATGAATTTTAACAGTTGTCCAATAGTAAGTCCTGTAAGTCTAAAATCTCATTTGGGTAATTTAAGACCTAGGTTATAGTGCAAAATATCGATGTAGGATAAATGTAAAAATAATTATCTTTATGTCCATTTCCCGTCCATTACCCACGCCGTTCAGTTTTTTTTTTTTTTTTGTTCCGGTGACTTATGGTCCTTGTAGTTCTGCTAGCGGAACTCACTGTTAGCGGAATGCACAATAAAACTACAGACGTGAAGCGGAAGTATTGTCACAGGATGTTGGAGCAAGCACAGCTCTGGTCTGTATTGCGCTAGGTGCGAGGCGGGAATGGCAGCAAGGACAAAACACAAGAAATGGGCAAATGCAGATTCAATAATATCTGGTTCGAACGTCAGGATTTTGCCGACTGGCTCAAACGTGTTCCAGATGATGACACCGAGGCGTTTTGCACGTTGTGCAAAAGATCGCTGAAGCTCGGGACCCTGGGCTGCTAAAGACAAATTCTCCCAATTTAAGAATCTGGAGACCGAGGGCCCTATCTTGTGTCTCCCGCTACCCGCTGCCACTAACCGCTACCCGCAAATTGCGGATTTAGGAACTTCCGCTATCCCTAAACGGTATCTTGCGCCACCCGCTACCCGCTATCCGTTATGCCGACTCCGTCATTTGCGCCTGGAGGTGTGTCCGTGGGTGTGTTTCATGCGCTATCCCTAAAATTGCTATCTTGCGCACACACTTTAGGGATAGCGGATAGCGGGTGGTTTGGGCTGTTAGGAGAGCGCGCCCAGGCGGCTTCAATGCGCGCCCCGACGGAGCCTCGCCACGCACACGGTCGGACTGATACCGGGACGCCGCCAGAATGGACTGAGTATATTACTCATATAGACTGTTTAGAGGAAAGACTGTTTTAATTGGACACTTTCGCCAGCATGTTTTATTGTTTTATCATAAGCCAGCAGCTGTGCTATATTTTTATTTTTAATATTTTATTTGCCCAATCTACCTTGTCAATAAATTAGTTTACACATAGTTCCACCTCTGCCTCTTGTGTGTGTGTGGTGTGGCCCGGGGATTTTACTCAATCAGTACAACCTTGTGACACGTCCACTTGGACACATGTGGCTCCACCTCCCGAATTAACTCGCCTGTAATATAATATATAATATGTATATAAAAATAAAGCCAACTTGCTTTAGCCTCAGTAGAACCCCTGAGAAAATCTACCTCCCTCTCTTCATCGCGGGTTTAGGATTTAGGATTTAGGATAGCGCAGCCTGCCCTTAAAGGCAATGGCACCTGGCACACTGATTGGTTTAACTGGCGTAACGCCCAAAACACGCCTATGCATAATATAGCGGGTAGCGGAGGTGTTTTGCGGATAGCGGGAGGTGCACAAGATAGCAACTTTTACGGGGGAACGCCTCTTGCGCAACCCTAAATCCGCAAATAACGGGTTAAGGGAGTCTGGCGCAAGATAGGGCCCTGAAATTGCTACCAAAAGTGCAGAGCTAAGAAGCATGTAGTGCTGCGCATTTCACACACACACACACACACGCCCACACACAATCGCTCTCGGGCTCTCTCTCGTTCTCCCCATCTGAAGATGTAAAATGTGTATAAATGTGGTTTGTTTCAATGTTTTCAATGTTCAGCATTTGAAGTAGTTTCATTTGAAGGCATTATTTTGAAAAAAAAAAAAAAACTGAAAATGTTGCATGCTGTAGTTTCTTGCATCTGTTTGTTCAAATGACAATAAATGTTGTCATTTGAATGCAATCTGGATCTATTTTTTCTTAGTTTTAATACTTCGTGAAGGTCTTAAATTCTACACAGGATGGTCTAAAAAAGGTCTAAAAAAGTCTAAAATTGCACTTGTTAAAACCTGCAGACACCCTGTATGTAGTAACCTGACTTCTGCACAACACAACTGATGGTCCCAACCCCATTGATAAAGCAAGAAATTCCACTAATTAACCCTGATAAGGCACACCTGTGAAGTGAAAACCATTTCAGGTAACTACCTCTTGAAGCTCATCGAGAGAATGCCAAGAGTTTGCAAAGCAGTAATCAGAGCAAAGGGTGGCTATTTTGAAGAAACTAGAATATAAAACATGTTTTCAGTTATTTCACCTTTTTTTGTTAAGTACATAACTCCACGTGTTCATTCATAGTTTTGATTCTTTCAGTGAGAATCTACAATGTAAATAGTCATGAAAATAAAGAAAACGCATTGAATGAGAAGGTGTGTCCAAACTTTTGGCCTGTACTGTATATATACATATATATGGATATATATGGATATATATGGATGTATGGATGTATGTGGATATACAGATATATAGATATGAACTGCATGTCACAGTGGGGCTCTTTTTAAATGGTTGTCTATGTTATGTCCTCGGGGTTTTTTTTTTTATGTTTATTGAATGGGCTCTATGTGTTGTCTTGCACTGCAAGTGATTGAGGAGAAACGGCATTTCAGGCTCCTGATGTATTTAGGTACATGGGGAAAATGACAATAAAAGTGATTCTGATTCTGATTAATGCAACGGCTTCCAGTGTTTCTCTTCCATAGCCTTTTCTATGTAATGTGTCACTTATATACACCTGATATTCCAGGTGAATGAAATTAGCAACCTGGTAAAATAGAAATCAAGGACCAGGCTTGAGATCCACTACAGAAATTACTTAATAGTGGGTGGCTTTAATTTGCCACAGAGTGTCAGGCATCATCTTTGTCAGATCAGCATGCCTTTGAAAACATAGTTTTCTCTCTTTGGCATCAACACTGGCTGGAGTGTTTGAAATTGTAGGAGCGTATTTTGGATGTGGTAACACTTTACAATAAGAATACAACAATTAACGTTAGTTAACGTTATTTAATGCCGTAATGGTTAATTAACTGTTAGTTAATGATTATTATGGTATTTACTAATGTTAATAATATCAACAATAACCCTTAAATAACATAAAAATGAATACCTTGAACAGCATTAGTAAATGATTCTTAGACACATTAGTTAACGGTTAGTTACCTGTTACTTAATGTTTATTACAGCATTAATTAACATTAATTGTTGTACTCTTATTGTAAAGTGTAACATTAGATGTCTATTGAAACCAGTCTGAACAGGTCTCTGTGGCGCAATCGGTCAGCGCGCTCGGCTGTTAACCGAGAGGATGGTGGTTCGAGCCCACCCAGGGACGTGAGTGGACTTGTTTTGTTCGAATTTCAGTCTGATGTGTGAAATCTCCAGCACACGAAAGCCCAGGATTATGATCACAATTATGATTATGATTACTTTGTCACTCTTTCCCCTGTTTCTCATCACTCCTCCAGTCCTTAACTGACACTGTTTGTTGTTGTCTCCTCCATGCATCTTCAAAGCACAAAAACTTGCAGTTAAAGTACATTCCATGTTATGTACATTCCATTCCGTGTTTACCTGTCAAGCGGTAATTTTGTGGATCTCATTTTCCTTTTATCGCAATTGTAAATTTCTGTATAGTTTACAGACACCCTTCTGTTCAAAGTTCATCTTTATTGTAGTTTATGTTTTCATTCCAAAAACCCATCGAGATGCTGTCTTCAAATCTAAGCAATCAAGGGCACTGTGGCTTAGTTGGTCAAAGCGCCTGTCTTGTAAACAGGAGATCCTGGGTTCAAATCCCAGCAGTGCCTGCTCATCATCTAAGTGTGCTTAAAAGTTTCCTGTCAATTGATTTCATACACTGGTGACTGGGAAGGCACCCTACTGAAAGGGTTTTCAGTGTTGCTCTTCGATAGCCTTTGCCATGTAATGCATCACTTATGTACGTAAGAGTCAAATGACGCCCCACATGCCTCTTTTAAAATACAAGTGCACAGAGATCAGAGAAGAAAGCTGGGCCTCACAAAGCCACTTGATAACCACAATCATGATGCCAGTTATCTCAACTTGGGGCTTTAGGTTTGTCGAGCCAGCTCACACAAAGAAACTCTGGCTCTGTTGAACTTGCCTTTTCGTACGGTCCTCAGCATACCGAAAAGATTTGAAAAAATCGTTTTCTCTCTTTAGCATCAGCACTGGCTGCAGCGTTTTGAGTTATAGGAGCGTAGATTAGATGTCTAATGAAAGCAGTCTGTGCAGGTCTCTGTGGCGCAATCGGTCAGCGCGCTCGGCTGTTAACCGAGAGGATGGTGGTTCGAGCCCACCCAGAGACGCAAATGGACTTATTTCATTCTGATTTTAGTTTGATGTGTGAAAACTCCAGCGTACAAAGGCCCATGGATGTGACCACAACTGCATTGTCACTCTTTCCCGTTTCTCATCCCTACTCCACTCCTTAACTCACTCAGTCATCTTGAAGAAAGACAGTGTTTGTTGTTGTCTCCTCCAAAGCACAGAAATTTGCAGTTAACAAAATACGTTACATATGTTTACCTGTGAAGTGATGATCTTATTTTCCTTTTATTGCAATTCTAAATTTTTTTATAGTTTACAGACATCCTTCTGTTCAAAGGTTATCTTTATTCATTCATTCATCTTCTAAACCGCTTATCCACACTAGGGTCGCGGTGGGGGGTGTGTGGGGGGGTGGGGTGCTGGAGCCTATCCCAGCACTCATAGGGCGAAGACAAGGAAACACCCTGGACAGGTCGCCAGTCCATCGCAGGGCAGGTTATCTTTAGCATAGGTTATGTTTTCATTCCAAAAGCTGTTGAGATGCTGTCTTCAAATTTAAGTAACCAAGGGCGCTGTGGCTTAGTTGGTCAAAGTGCCTGTCTCGTAAACAGGAGATCCTGGGTTCAAATCCCAGCAGTGCCTTCTCAGTGTATTTCTGTCATGTCTATTACTGTGCTGGAAGGACACAAATTGCTTAAAAGCCGTGTTCTTCCCTGCGTTCCAATACTCATACTATCATACTATTTAGTAGGGAAAAAAAAGATTTAGTATGTCCCAATACATAGTATGTCAGATGCAGTATGCCAAGAGTACCAGGATGTTCTACTACATCCGGTCAGATTTCGCAGTATGGATTTCAGCATGCTGCTCTGGCCATTCTGACCCACAATCCTTTGTGCAGCGGACGTTACGTCTCACTGACTGAGTTGTGTGTACAGGCCACGCCCACATACGGACGACAACAAAACGCACATATCGCACAAAACTCGCTCAGTGACAGCAGAAGCAACAGGAAGACAGAAGATAATAAATATGACAGAGGACAGCGCAGTATGAAACAGCAGTGGCATTTTGACAACAACATTCAAATTTGCCGCTACGGACGGCGGCGGAAGTGAGCGAGAGGGCCGGACTTCAGGGATGATGTATGTAGTGTGTCCCAATAGTATGCATATGCATGCATATTTCATACTAAACTACATACTTTGTAAGGGCAGCTGCAGTACCTACTAAAAGTAAAAAGTATAAGTATGCGATTTGGAACGCAGGGCTGGTTTCTTCATACACTGGCGACTCCAAGACTGTGCAGGTACCCCAGTGCAACAGCTTTCCATGTTGCTCTTCAAGGAGGCTTGAGATCCACTGCAGAAATGCAGTGAAATAAACACTGGACGTCTACATGTGTTTGGATTCTCAGTTCATAGTTTGTGGCTTTAATTCACCACAGAGTGTCAAGCACGAACTTTGTCAGATCATCATGTCTTTGAAAAGATGGTTTTCTCTCTTTGGCATCATTACTAGCTGCACTGTTTGAAGTTCTAGGAACGTAGTTTAGATGTCTATTAAAACCATAGTCTCAAGGTCTCTGTGGCGCAATCGGTCAGCGCGCTCGGCTGTTAACCGAGAGGATGGTGGTTCGAGCCCACCCAGGGACGAAAATGAGCTCTTTTTGTTCAAATTTCAGTTTTATGTGTGAAATCTCCAGCGTACAAAGGCCCATGGATGCGATCACAACTGCACTGTCACTCTATCCCGTTTCTCATTAGTCACTCCTCTAGTCCTTTACTGACTCGGTGCTCATGAAGACAGTCACTGTTTGTTGTTGTCTCCTCCATGCTTCTGCCAAGCACAAAAATTTGCAGATAACAAAATACGCTCCATATCTTTATCTGTGAAGTGATAATCATGTGGATCTCATTTTCCTTTTAAAGCAATTGTAAATTTCTGTATAGTTTACAGACACCCTTCTGTTCAAAGTCCATCTTAATTGTAGTTTATGTTTTCATTATCAAAACCATTGAGATGTTGTCTTCAAATCTGAACAATCAAGGGCACTGTGGCTTAGTTGGTCAAAGCGCCTGTCTTGTAAACAGGAGATCCTGGGTTCAAATCCCAGCAGTGCCTGCTCATCATCTAAGTGTGCTTAAAAGTTTCCTGTCAATTGATTTCATACACTGGTGACTGTTGAGCCCACCCAGGGACGAGAATGGACTTGTTTAATGTTTGAAATCTTGAGCCTTTGAAGGCCCACAGATGTGACATACTGTTGTCCTCAATGCTTTCCAATAACTGCAACTGCATTGTCACTCTTTCCCCTGTTTCTCACCAGTCAGTCCTTCTAAACTGACCCAGTGCTCATGATGAAAGGAAAGGCACTCATCTTAATTGAGTTGATGATTTCATCCCAAAGGTCATTGAGATGCTGCCTTCAAATGTAAGTAAACAAGGGCAACATGGCTTAGTTGGTCAAAGTCCCTGTCTCGTAAACAGGAGATCCTGGGTTCAAATCCCAGCGGTGCTTGCTCAGTGTGTATGTGTCATCTTAAATACTGGAAAGACACAAATTGCATGAAAACTCTGTTCTGTCAGTAGTTTTCTTATTATTTTGAAGACTGCGCAGGCCCCCTGGTGCAATGGCTTTCAGTGTTGCTCTTCGATAGCCTTTTCTATGTAATCTGTCACTTATGTACACCTGTTATTCCAGGTCAATGACATTAACAACCTGGTAAAATAGAAATCAAGGACTAGGCTTGATCATAGTTGTTCATAGTTTGTGGCTTTAATTCACCACAGAGTGTCAAGCATGTACTTTGTCAGACCAGCATGCCTTTGAAAAGATCGTTTTCTCTCTTTAGCATGAGCACTGGCTGCAGTGTTTGAAGTTCTAGGAGGGTAATTTAGATGTCTAATGAAAACAATATATGCAGGTCTCTGTGGCGCAATCGGTCAGCGCGCTCGGCTGTTAACCGAGAGGATGGTGGTTCGAGCCCACCCAGGGACGTGCGTGGATGTGTTTCATTCCAGTTTCAGTTTGTTGTTTGAAATGTCCAGCATATGAAGGTCAACCAATGCGACCACAATTGCATTGTCACTCTTTCCCCTGTTTCTTACCAGTCACTCCTTAACTGACTCAAAAAAACGTTTGGATGTGTTACAATTGGCCGTATAGTTCAATGTTTCTTGCATTATCCAATGTATTACATAGTTCAGGGCAGCTTGGCTGCTAAGCAGAGGACAGACACAGCAGGAGCCAGATGTACTTTCTCTATCTTGTTATTTAGGTCTGTTGCATTAGATACACGCCCAGTCAACATTCACACACATAGCATCACACATTCCAGAAACAAGATATGGACAGTGGTTGGCCTGTCCATGTCCGGGTAACTGGCCAATTATTCTCGGTTGCGTTTAAGTCCAACCTATGTACGGGGCAGGCCCAAGCCCAAGAACATAAATGTGTATCATTTCCTGATATCGACACTCATTCTGACTAAGATCCTGCGGGAGCTCTGTCACACTGAGACCAGCGCTGCCTTGCTTTATATGTGACCATAATAAATATTGCATCAGAAAATTGAAGACTGACTCCGGTCTGTTCTTGGGCTTTCAACAAAAGAATCGGGAGCTAACAGATGTGTGTTTTGAGCATGATTTTGAGCCAATTACAAGAGATTAAAATAAAACGTAACAAAAAACATGTTGGTGCATGTTTTGAGCCAATCACATCCATCTGATACCCCTTTTCCACCAGGGCTGGTTCGGAGCCGGTGCCTGACTTAGCACCAGTTTTTTGGTTTTCCACCGCCCGAGCTGGGGCCAAACTGGTGCCAAACTGGTTCCAAACTGGTGCTAGGCAAGCACCGACTCCGAGCAGGGGCTAAACAGGAGCCAGAGAAAGAACCCACCGCGTCATCAACAAAACAGGAACTGCGAACGCTACAAACATAAACAATAATCCCCGAGAAGCCGCGGGTTATAATGATTTTACAACGGCATGGAACGCGGCTCAGCAAATTACATTTAAGGATGAGAAGCACCCGTTTTATAACTAAACATCGCTGTCATTTGTTCCGATCGCGAATCCGACAGGTAGCCGGCAATAATTGTTTTTTTCGCCTCTGTATTGAAATGTTGGCTTGTAAAGACACAAGCAGTATTTGCATCGCTAATAAATCCAGATCCTGCTCCACCCGGGGCCAGAAACTGTATCGGGAAAGCAGCGTTATATGCTTGACTGAGACGCGGCTCACCAACATCATCCCGACCGGCTTCAGGACAGGACGGGCGGACAGAGAGAGACGCTGCAGCCGCTGGATTGTATGAGTGTGCAGTTTTATGTGTGTTGAAGTGGTGAAACTGCCGTGACAATGTAATTTCCTGCAACGGATTAATAAAGTATCATTCATTCATTCATTCATGATGGTTATTGTGATTCTGAGCGAACGTCTCGCGCACCCGTCATCACGTTTTCCGAAGACGTCATGGCGTGGCTCTGAATTGGCTCCACTTTGCTCTTGACCGGTGGAAAAGCAAACCGGTTCTTCGTTGGCACCAGTTAAGCACCGGCTCTAGCACCAGCTCCGAACTAGCACCAGGTTTTTTCTGGTGGAAAAGGGGCATGAGACACTGCCACAGTTTGGTTTTGGTGAGAGCCCTCAGGCTCAGTCCCTTACGTCATCGCAGAGGAGCAACAACACATAACACGGGCCCAAAAAGCATTTTTCTCATAGACAATAACAGGAAAAGAAGTGGCTATAAAATGGTGGATACATTTTTTTGAGTGTCACAACGCCTGCGAAACAACTCGTTTCACTAGCAGAATTTGATCCATTCAGTCCGATTACGTTTGGAAAGTCTAGAAGAGCCACACGATTAAATTATTTTATTCTCGTTCTAGTTAGCCAAGAGCTAAACCGGAAGTTAGCCGGCTTCCCACTTCTGGTTTCTTCCCGAATCCGAATGTAGCACCCCAGCGCTCTATAGTAGCCTTGAACACTTGCAAACTAAGATGATGGGGTGTTGGGTTCGGTTTGTAAAGGTAGCTACCACGCAGGTTTACCTGTTTTGAGTAGAACTTTAAGTACTCTATGTATCCACCAATATTTACACACATGAAATGTACTTTAAATAACTGATCCCAGACAACTTCTGTAAATGATAGTAAATATGACTTTACTGAGGTTTTTCTTTGCAATGTACAAATAATATTTGTTTTTGGTGTAAGAAAAGAAAATGAATAAGAAAACAAAACTCAAAGGACACACTTACTGCCCCTTTAAAATTTCAAAAGAATCGACTATGGCAATGTAAAACACTGCAATTACCTGGCTGAATTGCCTTGTACACAAAATTCACCTTAAGTAAGAGCCAAATAGAAAAAATCCTTGTCTAGGCTAATTACTTGAAAATATGCAAAAACCCGTTTGCCAACAAACAACCAAATACAAGAAAATATGCAAATCTTCTCTTATACGCACCACTATGCCTATATAGCAGATAATCAAAGTCGGATCAAAACCTTAACCAAAATAGTTATAGCTTAATACTACAGCAGTGGGCCCACACACACACACACACACACACACACACACACACACACACCCACACAAAATAACAAACGTTGCAGGCCTGTAGTTGCTCGGGTTCGGTGCGGCCGGTAGAATAGTAGAATAATCCGAACAAAGATGAGGAAAAGTCTGAATTTACAGTTTGACGTCCTACCACGTTTCAGTAGCAGTCCGGGGAAAACAGGGAATAACAGTCCACAGCGCGCAGTCCGGGGAAAACAGGGATGAGCAATCCACAGCCGAGAGACGAAACCAGCAGCAGCGGAGATGAAATCCTCTTCAGAAAACAGTCGTACTTGCTCGTTATACATGAAGCAAACAGCAGTCTTCACACGAAGCAAACAGCAGTCTGTCTAGTCCGTAATGGCGCCCGCTACACTTCAGCTAGCGACTTATTAGCCGTTAGCACAAACACAGTTCACATCGAACTTTCAGCTCAATCCACCGTGATAAAAGCTGAAAAAACGTGCTTGTCTACAGCTACATCAACTGGACATACGCTAGGCTAAAACATCCCAGCGATTTCTTAACTTTTCTCCCCTCTCTGTATTTCTCTCTCTTACTGCGTCTGTACCCGTTTTTTGTCCTCTCGTTCTCTTCACAGCAACTCCTTCCCGACTTTTCTCTCCCCGCCCCTTCTGTTCTCTTCCGTACTACAACCAATCATCACAGGTGAAATTGACTGACTGACTCCGGGAACCAATCACACACACAATATCATAAAATAAGGACTTAACCTGTGTTTTTTCCACTAAATTACACTCACAATTTACCTTAAACATATTATACAGCTACTTACAGAGAAAAACAACATTCACATTGTAACATCCAATCATATTTATGACTGAATTATTTTACCTTTCCGTGAACCATTTGTGTTTTCTTTTATTAAACTACATCACTTTTAGTTTAATTATTTGCTGAAATTTCTACTCCTATTACTTTAAGAGGGTAACATATTTATTTTATGAAAATAACATATTTTAAGGCCTGTGTATTTTACACCGGGCTACACGAATAATGAATCCAAAGCTTTTTTTAAAAGCCCAAATAGTGCAATGGCTGTACACAGGGCTCCAGACTAACTTTTTCACAGGTAGCACTGGTGCCACCTAGCTTTTCATTTAGTAGCACCAAAAGAAATTAGGTAGCACCATATTTTTCTTTTTATAGCGTGTTATTAATGCATGACCTTATTATGTTGATGATAAAAATGACCCAAACTTGTCTGCAAAATATTTTAATTTGAACTTTACGTTTCTCTGCAGCAGCAGTACAAAATAGATCATCTTCTTCATATAAACAAAACATAAAAATGAAAGTAGGGATGTCCCGATCACGTTTTTTTGCCCCTGAGTCCGAGTCATTTGATTTTGAGTGTCTGCCGATACCGAGTCCCGATCCAATACTTCTATAAAACCACAAAATTATATGTTATTAATGACTGAACAAAAATGACAAGAGGATGCATCAGTAATTATTTCACCTGAGGGTTGACAGAGTACTTTTTACTGTAACAACAGGGACGGTTTTTGCTATGGGCAGTGTGGGCAACCGCCCAGGGCGCAATCTACTTGGGGGCGCACAAGCGCCGTCCAAAAAAAAAAAAAAGTGCGTCCGCCAAAAAAAAAAAAAAAAATCGTTTCTAGACTAATATCGCTCATTTCCATGTCAAGTTGGTGCAGTGGGCGCTGAGGCGCCCCTACTATCACGTCAACTTGTTGCTGAGAGTCTTGTATACAGGTCGTGTGTGTCAGAAGAAAAGGCAAGGGGGAGGGGGGCGCGGGGGATCAACTTGCGACTGCAGAGGCTGTGCGCAGGTTGTGAGTCTCAGGAAAAGCAAAGGGGAGGGGGGCGGGGGATAGACTAACCTCTGATATGAAAGATCCCAGGCCAAACAACACAAACTGCTGCTTCCAAATAAATTGTATTTCATTCATAAAATTAATATAGACCCCTTATAGCTACATGTAATTTATTGGGTTATGTGAAAATGCCAAACAACAACAACAACAACAAAAAGTCAATGGAGTATCATGGACAAAAGGCCAAAAAAAAACATCAGGTGCCCAGTTCAGAAAGAGAAGGAGAGAAGAAGAGGAGAAACGTTCAGAAGATAAAGGTATGCAAGTCTCTATGCATGACGTTAATTGTGCATGTAATGAAACAGTAGCCTATACCCTATTTATTAGCCTCTTGCTAATATGTTGCCACTTAGCCACAGAAGTTTTTTTTTTTTTTTTTTTTTTTTGGGGGGGGGTTTTAGTTTTGCTGAACTAGCAACTATTAGAATTTTAGGCATCATGTCATGGAATTAATTTCACCCATAGGCTAGTTTGTGTTTGCAACACAACAAGTGCAAGTTCACATTGGCCTGTTAGTCTGTGGATTTGGTAAACAATACGTCCTGACTGTGGAATTTTTAATTTTTTTTGCTATACGTGGGTCTATGGTAACCTAAATAACTTCCTATACACTGACATAACATTTTGTAAGCTTTATGTGATATAGCTTTATGAGTAATTTCTAGTGTGTTATTCTTAGTTAATAGGATGTTAACAAATGATAGGCCTGATGTGGTGGGGGGGTGGGGGACGGTTCGCCCAGGGCGCAAAACTAGCCAGGACCGCCTCTGTGTAACAATATGTTAAATTATTATTTGTTTTAACAATGTAAATTGCTTATCAAACAGACCTACCAATTCAGCTATATACTACCAATGAAAGAGCAGTAGTATGCCTGTGATAACATAGATTGAAAAATAAGCCGAAGTGATACCTCTTCTCTGAACAGACAAGCTAAGCCAGTGTGCTGCTGTTAGCCAGTGAAAATAGAGCGGAGTGGCAACTCTTCGCTTTGTTACACAATCTATGTCAGTGCACTGCTGTAGCTGGAAAGTTTCTCAGTTTCCGAGTCCAAAATTCGCTTGTTGCTTTACCCTCCAGCACATTAAAAAAATTAGGTCGCATATGCGACCTAATTGGTCGCACGCTGGAGCCCTGGCTGTACACCCCTACCTTGCATTGTATGAGGAAAGCTACCACAATGGTTGACTCCATTGAATCCACTGATTCGACTGAAATGACACATTAAAGATGCCTTGCTGGCAAAGTAGTGGATCACTACAGGCAAGAGTTTTCACGGTGATGGATAGTGTAGAGATTCAGTTTGGTGATCACTTTGACTAAGAGAGTCTGAATGTCCTTCAAAAGATAGAGAGTGCACTCCTCAATCGGGATGTAAATGATTCTCTAGACTGGTACACTGAGCTGAACAGAGCTTCTTTCTCCATGCAGTTACTCCTCTTTCACAACAAGTACCCCTGTAGCAGGATAGGAGAGGCAGCAGAGGGGCTGCCAGTGGAGGTGCAGGGCCTGTTTGACCAGGTTGAGGTTCTCGTCAGGATTTTGCTCTGCTGTGGTTAAAGACTTGACAATGTAATTACACAAAGAGAGCCTGGACCAGATGAACATTAAAATGATCTGCCAGGAATTTGTCAGACGCAGCGACACCTGAAGAAAGATAAAAAGATATCAAAGGATCACAATGGCAATATTCATACATCTATCTACAGAAAAAGCAGTGACCAAAACACCATCTTCATAGCGAACATACCCTTTGGGCAGTTCGAGAGATCAAGGAGAATATGTGATTTAGAGGGTGACTGCGACCAACAAGCCATCAACATGCACCAAAGATTCAAACAAAGGGACTACAAGACAGATGCCCTTAATCAGGCATACACACCAAAGCTAAATCTCTGGAAAGGAGAAGCCTCTTCCAAAAAAGGTCTTGAGCCTCTTGGACTGGCACGGATATATTTAATCCCCAATATAGCACTACACCCGCAGAATCAAGGATGTAATCAAAAAGAATTAGCACATAATACAAAATGATCCTTTTTTACAAACTGTCTTTCCTAACCCTCCAGCTTTTTCATTCAGACGGGCCCTCAAACTTAGGGACAAGCTGGTGAGGAGCTACCTGGGTGGATGTAACCACTGTACAAACAGCGTCAAAACACACTGTGTCATAGATATTTTTATGACCAACTATTATAAAAAAAAAAAAGAAGCTTGACACACAAATCCAAACTCACTAAAAGAATGAAGATGTTGACTTCTCCCACATTCTTTAGAAGACGTTAATTTTGAATATTTTTGCCTAGTGTTTTTCTTTTTGCTTTTATTGGGTAACCATTTCCTCACTCCTTTCCCCCTCTTTTTCACATGTATTTATATTGACGTGAGATGTTTTGTGCTGTGCGTGCCACAGTAGTCTTTTCTGAGGGATATTATTGATTTATGTAGTGATATGCACTTCCTGTCATTTCCCCTCACCCTGATGAAAGCTCTCTGAGCTGAAATCCATTGGTCAGCATCCGAGGTTTTAAATCATATAGCCATGCAATAATAAAGGCTGTTAATTTTTTTTTCTTCAATGGAAGTATGCATTGGATGTTTTTTTTGTTTTTTGTTTTTTTTTAAGTATGCTGTCCATTTTCTGAACAGTGTTTATTAAAAAAGAGACACACTTTTTTCATTCATTTCACTTTTTCATTTTTCATCAGTTTACTCCATATCATGATAAAAATATCGAGCAGGAAATAATTATTCAAGACATATTCAATACATTCCAGCTGGTTATACAAAAACATACACAGCCTGAGTCACTTTCTCTGATGCTTTAGGCATTAACTCTAATGGAATAAATGTTGCTTTAACAGCATTGGTAGAATATTAATAGGTCCTGTAATCATGTCAGTTTAATCTGGTCATTCAACAGCTCATAATCACAAATTAGAAAAAGGATCTCACGTGACACAGATCAGATTTTCTCTTATTTCTTACCATTACTAAAGCAGCCTTCACACGTATGGACTCAGAATGGAAAACAACAGCAATATTTTACAGTTTTGGGGTGGTTCATAAACGATTCAGTTTATTCTACATGAAGTTTGCCTTGGGGACTATAATAGTGACTCATTTCACATTGTGTTCGTGAGGAAACGTTTATCTGTGGTAAATACAGCCTATATACTAATGCCTAATCAGCACACCGGCTTCTACTGTATGGTCACCGACTGCGCATGCTTAGTGTTATGCTGCGTTCCCGTCCCATGGGAAAAAAAACGGAGACACGGTTGAAAGCAGCAACGTGGACGAATTCACGTGTTCTCATTTAAACCCGTCTTGTTCTGTACTGAGTGTATCTTCACACGTGGACGTGCATGCAAAGTGATGATACATCTGGGTTGATTTTACGGCATACTAAATATTGCCCACCCTGTCAACCATAGATAAAAATTTCAAAATAAGAAAGAAAAAAAAAACATGATTACAAAATTGTCGTTAATTGAGTTAATTTTGATTTAAATGTGTTTCTACACAGGCCTACAGAAACTGGAGTTTACAAATGTCCTTGCGACCACATGGTGCCATCATGAGAGAGAGGGTGAATATGAAACATCCAGGTTTGAGGGGGGAAATCCTTCAAAAGATCAGTGTGGTGTGCCTGAGGGTACGGTTCAACAACATCATACATTAAGGTGAACAGGCTGTGGCTGTAAATTAATTAATTTCCTGAGTTAGGTTACTGTGTGCGGGAGTTGTAGCTTGAAGGTATTCAGCTCACTTATCCTAATCATAGGAGAGTTAACCTGTAACCATCTGTGTTATTACTTTTGCCTCAAACACATATCAGATCTGTTTACAACAAGACCATGATGGCTGTCTGACGTAGATGATATTATCTAAAAACAGCATCAGTCAGTGTCAGTGTTGAGGCAGTGAAAGCCATTGTTACCCAATAGGACCTCCAATATATGGATGTATCATATTTACGTCACTTTAAAATTCTTTAGAAATGTCCTTGTTGGAGGTGTCGGAATTAAAATATGAATAAATAAATAAAGTTGAAAGCAGAGGTGAACCACAGTTACCAGAAATATCCACCAGCTGAACACTGGGATTAATAATATTTTCTAGCAGTATTTACCAGCTGACATTGGCTGAACGATAAAAACGATATTGTTATCTGTTGATTAGAAGAAAAGTTCTGTGAATGGTATTTTCATGAAGGACAACCCAATTTACTATCTTCCCGTGGGATTTGAATGCAGCACCACAGTAGGCCGTTCTTTAAGTGTGAGCCCTGCTGCGCATGCTCCGAGTTTTGGCGTTATTAGTGTGTGCATTGTAGTGTGTGTGGAGTGTGTGTGTGTGTATGTGTGTGTAGTTATATATGTGTGTGTGTTTGTGTGTGTGTGTGAATGTGTGTCTGTGTGTTGGAGCTGATCAGCTGCCCTCCATGTATTGCAGAGAGAAGTTTTACTGCAGAACTATCGGGCTGCTCAAGTAGGAACAGACTATGTCGGCAAATAAAACAAAGAAAGTCAAAATGGCTACTAAATCATGTCCTGAATGCGACCAACAGGTGAGAAAATTATTTACACATTTTTATAGTGAGTGCTGACTTGGTGTGCCAGATGATAATCATAATGGCAGAATAAATATATGCGGCTACACTCTCAATACGGAAACGGGATTTAGAGGCAGCCCTGATAGTTGCCGTTCTACCGTACGCCAAACTCCGTTGGAAAATGTAGCGATATTATGTTGCCCTTTTATTTGGCAAAGTTACACATACCATGAATCATTATTCAAGACGTGATTGAATGATTAAAGACCGCTCTTTAATTCGGCCTACACAAATTCTCCATAGAGCTATTTTGTTTTTGTAAAATATCAACTTTTTTATTTATAATATGGTTCGCTTGCTATCCCCACAATCTCGGAAAAAAAAATGTATAGAATAATAGCGACTAGAGTTGTAATTTTATTCAAGTGAGTGATGTCGTGTGAGTTGGCTGTGTCTCGAATGGAAAGGTGGCGTGTATTGTTTCGCAGAGGGTCTTGAGTCGTATTTATCGAGTGCCAATGAGCATTTAATGGTTCAGTTTCGAGATTTTTTGAATGGAGTTTGGTATGCGTTTTACACGATATCGGGGCTATTTTTGTACAGGCTGTGTGGAATGTGATCCGTCGGCGGCTATTCTCAAATTCTGTATATTCTGCCGTCAACACATCAAAAATACCCCACATGTCGCCTTTATTGTGATATACCGAACCATTTATATTCTCAGTGTTTTTGCTACAGGGTTTCCTCGGTGTAACGTGCTATCGTGTCGATTCTGTGGCTTG
This sequence comes from Myripristis murdjan, assembly GCF_902150065.1. Lineage (NCBI taxonomy): Eukaryota > Metazoa > Chordata > Actinopteri > Holocentriformes > Holocentridae > Myripristis > Myripristis murdjan. The sequence continues at coordinate 34,090,114 of NC_043982.1, read as the reverse complement.
TCGTGGACACAGTCTATACCACGCTGATAACCAACAATTTAAAACATTTTTGCTTCTATACAGGGGTGTTAATTAGTAAATCAAAGTTACTAAATACAAAAGATGTTAAAAAAAAAAAAAAAAAGGTCTGAGCCATATGCTGATTGTTAAGGGGGCGACATTTGCATCTGCCTATATAATTTCCCAATTTCTAATTCTAGTTGCCGCGATGACTTCATTTTTTTTTTTTTTTTTTTTTTTTTTTTAAGAGCAGTGTATGCCTTATGTGAGTTACGTGTAATAAGATTTCATTTCCATGAACTCTGCGGCTCTGGGATCCAGTCCAGCACTATGATTAAGAGTTTCGCCTTCATTTTCGTCAAGGACTTTTTCATGAATATGGAGGGCCAGCAGGCTGCCTTATGTTTCTTATGGGGAATTGTTCTTCCACGCCCATTGAAATGTTACAAAGGCAAATAAGCGTATGCATCACTTTAGTCTCTGGGTTTGGTTGTTATACTGCTCTGTTTATCGTGGTTTTCCATGCATAGCCTCGAGACTTGCTGTTTTCTCCTGTATGGACAGATTATCTCGCCGTTCTCCATTTAAAAAAAATAAAAAATGGTATTTTGTGGCCTTGGCCATTTAATCATTATTTCTGCCATAGCAACACTCAAGACGTCATATGCAGTACTTATTATGATCCCCAGTCCTTGCCAGCACACATCCAACACACCAAGCAGCATTTCATTTCAACAAAATTTCAACTTTTCCAGTTTCCCACAGTGGTTTCCTCACCCTTTTGCCCTCTCTGTTTCTCTCCAGATTCCAGTGGCTTGCAAGTCTTGCCCTTGTGGTTATGTGTTTATTAGCAGAAAGCTTCTCAATGCCAAGTTAAACGAGAGGACATCTCCAGCATTAGCAGGTAACAGTTTCAGATCACACAAAACTATAGATGATTATGTCTGGTGAAAATACTCTTGATCCCTGTGTTTGGTAACTCCTGTTTGCTTATTTTGAACGTGTTGAATTTGTCATACAGATTTTGAACAGTTTTAACAGATAAAACACAATAAAAAATGAATTCTGATATGTCCGTTTATTTTGCAGTGTCACTGCACTTTGCTTGAGTGAGAGTTGGTTGATTAGCAGAATTGTACAAGGTGCAGTATTGGCTGGTTTAAATGGCTGTTTGCTCTAGTCTAGAGTAAGCAGAGCTCAGTCTGCTGGGGGAGGGGATCAGGAAAACAGCTCTCTCTCTCTCTCTCTCTCTCTCTCTCTCTCTCTCTCTCTCTCTCTCTGCAGCACTGTTGAATTTAGGCTACTAGGCCTTCTGCTTGTACACAATACTTTATGTTCAATATAGGAAAGTAACATCCAGGCACACATTACAGTTTAGAAAAAAGCCCATACATGTTTGGTGTCTCATCAGGTGAAACTTTAAAGCCGTCTGGAGAGATTTGGTTGTTGCAGCTGCAACATAAGACTGAGGCACATCAAAGGAATACAACAATAGAGGTGAAGGGTGTTAAACACACAGCTGACAAGTCGAGTCTTTCCAGAGCAGTGAGAAAATGTTGCATCACCAACATTGTGCTTTTATTAAAAATCAGATGTGGCCTTGTCAGTGTTCTCATATGGAAAACATGATGCAGATATGTATTATAAAATTAATACTACTCTGGCTGTCTAAGGGAAACCCTTAGCCTGAATTGAGGCTCATGCCCTATTATGCTGGGTTTAAATTAGAGTGCTGGTTGGGCTGCATATTTTTGTTTGAACTCAACCAGAGCCTGAGAGCACATTAACGGAGCCCGACCTAAACCCAACAGGCATTCTTGTTTATGTGCCCGAATGTGACCCAAGCCCGAGGTTTTGCTTGTCCTCCATCGCTAGATTACATTTTCCACCTGAAATAGGCTACGTGTAGCTTTCAGCGTTGTCACGAAAACTCCAGTACTACAAGTTGCCAAGAGAGTCTATTGTTTTTCACTGAAATAATGCCGACATGACTGAACCCAACCCAAACCCAAACATAATTTCTAAATGTTTGTCTGAATCTGGCCCAACCTGTCGGGTCCTGATGGGTCCCCACAGGCCCGGGTTGGGTATCCACACTCTAGTTTAAATGCAGAGTTTTCGTGTTTTCGTGTTTCAGAGGGTTTTCTACCCTGCCAAGAATATAATTCTGAGGTAAATACTTAAGACATGGGTTTTTTGGGTGCAAAAATAGTCAAATTTAAAGATTGATGTATCCAAAGATATTGAATCTTGGCGGCTTTGGTCCAAAAATATCAGTACTGGCCTTCAGATACTACATCAGCTCTACTCATATCACACATATAGTATAGGTGCCATATACACATCGTATTTTAAATGTCATTGCTGTTGTTGTCTGCCTCAGACAAGCTGGACTCAAAACGGAGGAGGACGGAGCGCATTCGTCGAGACCGGATCGACTCTCCTTTAACCAATGACATGGAGAACAGGAGGAGATCCCGGTCCAACAGCCAATCAGATCCCATCCGCAGAGGGCGGGGCAGACCTAAAACAGTGGGGCTGAAGAAACAGGAAGAGGAGAAAGGTAAAAGAAAGGGCTATTTTCCATACTGGGTCAGTCTTCTCTTTCTTGAACAGAGAACACAACAAAGTTTACAGTCTAGCTGTCCTGCCTTTTGCTTTGAGTTCAGAGGCTGAGATTAAAATCTTGGCCGATACTGATAGTTTCATTTCCTAAGGCACTGGATTCTTGTTTGGCAGTGTGGCTGGTAGGAGTTATCTCTAGCTTTGTTTAGTCTTTTCCATTCCACTCTCTGTGTCAGGATAGGTGTCAACTCCCACCCTTACCTATTGTGCCCCTGTTGGTTGCATCTGTAAACTTTTAACAACATGACTTAACTTCAGCAGCAGATGAAACATCACAAAACAAGTAGGCTAGATCGTGTAGAATAACACTGTAACACTTTATAATGTGGCCTGTTTTTTTTTTTTTTTTAGTGTTAGAAAAGATGTTTCCTGTTGAGGCTAATGCAAGTTGTCACAGTGTTCAGTCTTTCTCTTTAGTCACGTACTGTAAGACCTGATTAGCAGGAAACATTTGTGACACAGAGCTGAGGATTTACATTTAAAGGTGATATTTTCTTGCCTTTCTCCCTCTTCTGAATAAATCATGCTTCATAGCTTTGCCTCTGCATAATAACACCACAGGCAGTGAGTAAACATCACTCTATGTGTTGGTTGTGTCCCCCCCCACCACCACGGCCACAAAAATTTGAAAACCTCACTGCACATATAGAGCCTCTTGATACAGAGATTCAAGTTTCTCATACAGCTGATCCTGGCACTGGTGCTTCATGAGAGCGTCACTCACTCTAATCCTGATTTGGCAAGTCAGGCTTTTGTATTTAGTTTCACAGAGCCAAACAGGTCACCGCTTATCATGGATTCTGTGCTTGTTTCCCATTTTCAATTCCAATGTGCTTTATTGGCATGAAATACAAGAGTACCAATGATATCAGTGAATTTATCAATGTATACACTTATCAGTGCTGTCTGAACTCAAAAGAAGTATAGTGCTCATTTCCCCCCCAGAATATATTGTGTAGTGTGTCATTTGGTGTACCGGGGAAGGCCCCAGATTGGTACTTATTATAAATTCAGTAAAATGATTTGCTCCTACTGCTTCATTGTTACTAATACAGGAATGTAAGGAAATGCATACTTTTCTCCGTGATTCATTCTGTACATGCAAATTCTGTCCACAGAGAAACAAGAAAAAGAAATAGACATCTATGCCAATCTGTCTGATGAGAAGGCCTTTGTGTTTTCTGTGGCTCTGGCTGAGATCAACCGCAAGATCCTGGGTCAAAGGCTTATCTTATAGATCAAAGCCTCAATTCCTGGGACACAACAGACAGAGGACTACAGAGGACGGATTGTGGTTAAAGCTATCAATCGGCAAGAGGATGACCAAAGAGGGCGGGGTTGAACTTTGACTTGGATGTGCGTGGATGTGGAAAAGCGGATGGAGCCCGGAAGAATCGCCAGAGCTAGAGACTGACGTCAAGGGTGTAGTCATCGATTTGGAACAACTGCAGTTCCTAAATTCCAGCTCTACATCCTTTTTTTTCCGCCCTTGAAGTATGCACTCACCACAGACATGCATACCTTTTTTATGACTAAAATCATAAACATGGCCTGTGTGCTGTAAGATAAACAGTGACAGCGATGTAGCCAGGGAAAGAGGCAATAATGCTATTTCCTATCAATTCTCTACCTGAATAGGCTATATATAAATTAACACCCTCTTTGAATGTTTTCAGAGAGATGAAAAGAAACCCACCCATTTTTAAATCACAGAGAGTTTGAAGCAGGACCCACCAAAACTCTTATTTCAAGAAACATTTGTTATATATGAAATAGGTTAAGTGGGCTACCCAGTAAATATCTTAATTCAGCTCAGCTCCATTGATAGTGGAAGATCTGACATGCTTTTTGTGGCAGATTTTTTTTTTTAATTAACTGAAAATGATGTAACCAACCTCTTTTACTCATTGGACTGAAGCCTATCACATAACTAGTAATTATTGGACTGTCAGATATGGATTAAAAAAAAGACATTTATCCCATTATGTGGTATAGATTATCTTGTTTAAGTGTTAAAACCTATAGTGTAAAATGCAATAAAGTTGTGGGCTGTGGGATGTTGGCATTATCATTGACTTCTGTAATGCACAGTGAATAGTTGGACCATCCCTCCTGTAGGACACGGGTTCAAACCCCTGCTCTGCTTAAGTGTCTTTGAGCCAAACTCAATCCAGCTTGTCAGGGAAACTTCCTGTCCATGAGATTTTTTTCTTTGGGGATTAATAAAGTATTCTGTTATTATTATTGAATACCATAATGAATTCATATTCCTATAACTTAACATTATATTAGTGTTTCCTATGTATTTTTTTTTCGCAGTTGTGCTTCTTGTTTTGTCCCATATGTCTCTTTGAATATCAGTTTTTGAAATCATGTACTCATTCCTTTTAAAACAATTGGACTGCACTTAATTTAGTTTTAGATAATAGTGAGACTAAATCACAATAATTTTAATTTCACATTTTCTCTAGCAGGTTGTAATATTGTTGCTGTGGTGGCCAGCCACTGCTAAATGAATACAGAGGCAACAGTACTATATTATTGTATACAATATACTGTTGTAATGATAAAGAGGCAAAGGTTTTTTTTTCTCTCCTGTAGAACAAAATGACCATATCTGCGGGGGGTCTGATAAGGTTGTTGATCTAAAATAATTATTCAACAGTTACTTAGCCAGGTCCCAGGTGCCTGTCAGAACCCACTTCATGGCCTGCACTCCATTTTGGAGCCCAAACTCCCCACCTATTGGAGTTCAGTACACCCCTAATCCCTGACTTATGTGTATTATCGACTGCTCATTGATGGAAGATGGTGCTATGATTAAACAACTGGAATCAATTCAAAAAAGCAAATGACCAAGCACTGTAAATTTGACAGTATTTTCTATGATTATATACACTGTATACAAAAGTATTGGACCACCGACACATTACACCTACAGGAACTTTTATGACATCCCATTTTAAATCCATAGGCATTAATATGGAGTTGGTCCCCCTTTGCAGCTATAACAGCTTCCACTCTTCTGGGAAGGCTTTCTCCAAGATTTTGGAGTCTGTCTGTGGGAATTTTGGCCCGTTCATCCAGAAGAGCATTTGTGAGGTCAGACACTGATGTTGGACGAGAGGGCCTGGGTCACAGTCTCTGTTCTAGTTGATCCCAAAGGTGTTGGATGGGGTTGAGATCAGGGCTCTGTTTGGGCCAGTCAAGTTGTTCCACACCAAACTCAGCCAACAATGCCTTTAAGGAGTTGCTTTGTGCACTGGGGCTCAGTCATGCTGGAACAGAAAAGGGTCTTCCCCAAACTGTTCCCACAAAGTTGGAAGCAAAGAATTGTCCAAAATGTCCTGGTAAGCTGAAGCATTAAGATTTCCCTTCACTGGAACCAAGGGGCCGAGGCCAGCCCCAGAAAAACAAGCTCATAACATTATCCCTCCTCTACCAAACTTTACAGTTGGCACAATGCAGTCAGGCATGGAACGTTCTCCTGGCATTCACCAAACCCAGACTCGTCCATCAGATCGCCAGATAGAGAAGTGTGATTGGTCACTCTGCAGAACACGTTTCCACCGCTCCAGAGTCCAGTGATGACATGCTTTACACCCTCCATCTGACGCTTGGCATTGTGCTTGGTGATGTGAGGCTTGCATGCAGCTGCTCAACCATGGAAACCCATGCCATGAAGCTCCCGGCGCTCAGTTTTTGTCCTGATGTTGATGCCAGAGGAGGTTTGGAGCTCTGCAGTTACTGAGTCAGCAGAGCGTTGGCCACTTTTACACACTACACACCTCAGCACTCGGCGACCCTGCTCTGTAACTTCACATGGTCTGCCACTTGGTGACTGAGTTGCTGCGGTTCCTAAACACTTCCACTTTGCAATTACAGTTGATGGTGGACTATCTAGGAGGGGCAGGCTGCATAGCTAAGTGCTTGATTTTATACACCTGTGGCAGTGGGACTGAATGAAACACCTGAATTCAGTGATTAAGAGGTGTGTCCCAGTACTTTTGTCGGTTTAGTGTATTACCTCCGCTCTAAACATTTCTGTTGAATCTCTGGTCATATGAATGTGATAACTCTGCCTGTTAGAAAATGTGACTTAAAAGTTTATGTCCCTTACAGGCCATTATAGACCAAAGCGGTGCAATGTGGGGGAAGGGGATGCCTGTGCTGGTGACTTGTGTGTAAAAAGAGAAAATCTATTCATGTGGTAATGCCTGCTGGCTGCCACTAGATGTCGACAGAGGTCGCTGATTTCACGATGCTCCTTCAACTGGTTCAAGCTGTCTCATCCTTTGTTTCAGTGTTGCTGTCGAGCCATGCTCTGTGTGGATGTATAACATGCAGATTATGGTTTTCACATATACCATGTAATATTTTGAGAATTAGAGTTAGGTGTCTAGCAGTTGGCCTAAATTGTGTCTGAAACTGTGCTCCAGATATGGATTGCACAAAATTATGCCATTAACCATTATTATTAATCTTGTTATTTTATTAATTATTAATATTATGAATCTTTAAATTAAATGTATAAAGCAAGTCTATTTAACCCGACTTTTAAAATTACATCTACTTACCTTTACACCCTTGTTTGAATATTTTATCCATCCAGGTACTGTTGACAAATTATGGTCAGTAGTGTCCTTCATGGCTGTTGGCACATCATGGATTTCATTTTCGACTCATTTAGAGGGACATTTATTTTTGTTATTACTTAATCTGACATATAACAATTATCTCTGGTCACCGAGAGCACATTATTTTTCATTCATGCACATGTACAATAATGATTACATTGCTAAAAAGCATCTAATAATCCCATCATGGACAAAAACCTTTTTATTTGCAGAAAATATTTATTCCAAAGCTTAGAAGAAGAAAAAACTCACATCTGGGATTAGACAAAAAAGCCCCACTGTGGTTCAGAAGTTACCTCAATGACAGCAGAGTTGTATAATTTAATGGAGTTAACTCTCTTCCTCCCCCTACTGAGCGTCATGCCTTGGGCCTCTAATGTTTCTGCTACACAGAGCTGTCTTAGCAAATGCAACAGAAAATCTTTTCAAGACTGTGTGAGTCAAAGTGTTTTCTGTTCAAAACCAATAAACTGTCACTCATTATCAAGAAGTGGGCCGACCAAGAATACCATATGCGACTTCCTAACTGTGAGTGAGTGACTGACTGCACATAAATCCTCAGTAATGACCTTGAACTGGAGAGGTAATTCATAACTAGGTGCATGCATTTAGTTTATTGTATAGTGTGCATGCTTGTGTGTGCATAAATTTATTTACTGCAGATAGAAATTACACTTTATTCAGCAGCAGTGTTTACCATAACCATATTGCAGTTTACTAAGACTAATAAGTACTGCTACAGGTCATAAACCAGATTACTGTATAAGGCAAAAAGACTCAAGAATTCACTTAAAATGTTCCTTTATCATTCCTTTTGCCTTGTTTCACATTGCATTGGGCCTCAAAAGCTGCTAAAGCACTGCTATCTTCTGTCAAAACTATCATCTGATAAACACTGACGTGTGCACAGTGTGTTTTTGTATACCCATATAACACACCTGCACTACTATACTGCTGTGTTGTCTGAGCATGGACCAGGCCAAATTGTGACAGCGTATTTCAAGGACATCCATGTTAGTCATTATAAAAATAAGCAAGTCAGTCACCTTTAGGTTGCTAAATTTGCTGGCAGGTCGTTAAATAGGACACACCCTCGTATTTCACATGTTCAGCTTTAACCATCAATTATAATTCCAACCATATCCTCTGTTAGCTTGTGTCGTCTCAATCTTGCACATCACCATCTCAGTTTAGTATCATCACTGAGACCAAGTTATGAAATTCACTTATTGAATCACTTGTTAGGCTATGTGAGACTGAGTGTGTGTGCATATCTGTGTGTGAGTGTAGGAGATAGAGAGAGAGAAAGAGAGAGGGACTAGAGAGAGAGACTGTAGATGGGTTCTGGGCCGATGTCATTAAAAAGATGCCGGTGGGTATTGGCAGTGGAAGTTTGGTTGTGTTATTGTGGAGGATCGTCCAGCAGGCAAGCAGCTAGTATGTTCACATTTTTTTGGAGCAAACTTCAATCAGAAACTGTCAGGTTGTGGTGTGTAGAGCTGCCAGAATCAATATTCAACCCACAAAGATATGAAATTCTGTTGGATTCCTTTGGGATCTTGTCCTTTCGAAATGCAACAAGAGAAAACTGCTGCTACAGGTGATGGCCCGCCATTTCTCATTCATGTCTGTAGCTCAGTCCTGGAAGTTTGGGCCTTGTTGAGATTGCCAGTCCAAATAAGTTTTTTCCCATATCTAGATTGTATCTAGATTGCTTAAACAAAGTCATGAAATTGGATCCAAACCACATTTGTGGGTGGTTTGAAATGTGATTCTGATCAGATTTCTACAGATGTGTCTCAGTCCGGATGCTCGGGCCGGTCAAATTGGATCTCAAACTGTCTTTTGTTTTTTTTTGTTTTTTTGATCAATTTTTTCTTTATTTTGTAAATTACAACACAAAAGATGCGCAACAAACAACCATACAAAATATAAGACAATCACAATGACAAACACACACCCTTGGAAATCCCTCCCACCACCCCTTGAG